>NC_090390.1:81778356-82106856 GCF_036365525.1 Heterodontus francisci
ATTGAAGCTCGTCCAAAACTCTGCTGCCCTATCTAAACTTGCACCAAGTCCCGTTCACCTATCACCCCTGTGCTCGCTGACCTATGTTGCCCCCTCATCTGGCAATGCGTCGATTTTAAAATTCTCATCCTCATTTTCAAATCCCTCCATGGCCTCATCCTTGTCTATCTCGGTAACCTCCTAAACCCTCCAAGATATCTGCACTCCTCCAACTCGGCCTCTTGCACATCCCTAATTTCCTTTACTCTACCATTGGCGGCCATGCCTTCGGCTGCCTGGCCCTTAGCTCTGGAATTCCCACCCTAAACCTCTCTGCCTCTCTCTCCTCTCCTCCTGTAAGCCGCTTCTTAAAACCTACCTCACTAACTAAACTTTTGGCCGCCTATCCTAATGGTTTGATGTCAATTTTTTTCGGACGTATGCTCCAGTGAAGCACCTTAGGACATTTTTCTGTGTTAATGGTGCTACATGAATGCACGTTTTTGTCACTGTTGTTCCTATAAAAAACTTTCTGGGAGGTTCGGAAGTTCCAGCCTTCAGTGCAATGACGAAAATTATTCTAAACAGCTGGGAACTTATCCCTGTAAGTTAGACCATTTCCAACTATCACAGCTTAGATCAACTGGCTCACCACAGACCACGTACATACCATCCGAATGTTTCACTGTGGGCACGCCACTTCCAAATGGAGCCAGTTGGGGAGGCGACTGTCTGTTAGTCAAGACAAACCAAAGACCTTTGGGAGCAGTTACCTCACGCAGTCTTGTGTAAAACTATTTCTAGCCTTGTCCACCGCAGTTTGTAAAAGACACATTTTCTATATTAAATCAAGTAGTTGGAGCAAAGTTCACAAAAATACCCTCACGAGAAAGAGCATCAACAGAGATGGCTTTGGAAAATACCCAACAAGCAATACTGATGTGATGAGAAGCCTTCATCACATGAATGTGCAGATGTCCTGAGCAATTAGCACCGATTTCTCCATGTTTTAACAGTAAAGCCTTGACCTCCTGTCTATATAGTTAGTCCAGACTAGAGACAGTGGAACCAGGTATGGTCAATTTGTCTCAGCTTTGATCTTGAGTCTTCGTAGTGTTTGTTATTCGACAACAACTACTTGCATTTATACAGCACCTGTAATGTAGGAAAAACGTCCCAAGGTGCTTCACAGGAGCATTATCAAAAAAACATTCGGGACACTGGGCCACATAAGGAGAGTTTAGACAGGTGACCAAAAGCTTGATCAAAGAGGTAGGTTTTAAGGGGTATCTTCAAGGAGGAAAAAGAGGTGGAGAGGTTTAGGGAGGGAATTCCAGGGATTAGGACCTAGCCAGCTGAAGGCACGGCCACCAATGGCGGAGTAATTAAAATCGGGGATGTGCAAGAGGCCAGAAATGGAGGAGTGCAGATCTCTTGAGGGGTTCTAGGGCTGGAGCGGGTTAGACAGAGACAGGCGATTCCATGCAGGGATTTGAAAGCAAGAATAAAAAGTGTTAAATTGAAGCAATGCTGGACTCGAAACCAGAGTAGTTCAGCAAGCTCAGGAGTGATGAGTGAACAGGACTTGGTGCGGGTTAGGCAACAAGCTTTGGACGAACTCAGGTTTATAAGATAGGAGAGCAGGAGAACAATGGAATAGTCAAATCTGGAGGTAACAAAGGCAAGAATGAGAGTTTCAGCAGCAGATGAGCTGAGGTAGTTATTTTTCATAATGTACACAGTGCCTGTGAATGAAAGAAAGGAAGAAGGAAATGTGGAATCATACAGTGTTATGACCAGGTGAGAAAGAGGTCTAGGGTTCCCTTTCAGCTTTTACCTGGTCTTACTATAACAGGGTTTAATTTTAAACACACCATGTGTTTAGCTACTCCTTGGTGAATCCTTGTTCACCGCTTTCCAGTTATAAGGCAAAGACATCAGCACAAATAGGCTTTCTCAGGTTTAAAGAAGAAAAGTTGAAATTTATTAAACTTAAACTTTAATTTGGTTGACACCTATGGATACATGACGCACTCACACTAGCATGCATACGCAATATACACATGCAAATAGAGACAGAAAAGAGCAGAAGAAAAATAAAGTGGAAAAGTTTGAGACAATATCTGAAGAGTTGTTATTACGATTCTTCAAGCTCACTGTAGAGTCCTTGATTGTAGGTAGATCTTGCTTTTCACTGGGGCCCAGTATTCTTCTTAAACCTTGTTCACTGTAGGAGACTTTTCTCTCTTGGGGTTCATGTGTCTTCAGTGGGTTTTGGAGTTCCGTGAGAAAGAGATGGGAGGAGACAGGAGAGGCTGTGGTGAGCCAACCAGGAGAGGTCTTTTCAATCCAGGAGCAAACAGCTTTCTGCAGGCTCTTAGTTCAAACTGTACAATTCAGGAAAAAAAAACAGACTGCCAAGCAGGTTAGTCATGTGACTAACTGATTTGACCACATTTGTTTGTGGATTGAATTGGAACAGGGGATAGCTCCTTTGTTCCAAGCACTGTCTGTTAATATGCAAAAATGTCTTTCCAGCCAGAGCCTGGCAACACCTTGTAACAGGTCTTCTCTTCTTCCCAGCAACAATTTGAAATTTAATGTCCATGTGGTGAATTTAATGTGCCTTATTCTTGGCAGATGGGGGCCTGCATGAGAACAGTAAGAGGTGCCAGTAGATCAATAGCCCCTCTTGAGAGAAGACTGTGTGGAGAGAGGCAGAACAATGATGGGGAAGGTTCATTCCACCAGTTTAAAATCAAAACAATCAGCGCAAAAAGAAGTGAGGGAAAAGTCGTCTGGCAACAGCTCATGCTTTGTCATGTTGTAGGAAAGATCATGACGCCACTGTCTGCACCAACCTCTTTATCTGAGCTTGTAGGAAACCATAAGGAAGACGGCAAGATGTCACATATGTTAGCGTGAGTGCAGCAGACATGTCTAGGGCATGATATGGGCAGTCTGGTGCTCTGTAGAAGCATGATGATTAAAACAAGGATCAGGAATCTCCTTAAGGCATGTTGAACATGGACTGAAGCCACGGTCTGGTTGTGGTTGGGTACAGAGAATACGTTTGGGATTAAACTTTACAAGGGAGTATGGGGTTGTGTTGGTATTTGAAGCATGGGATGAAGGCTTAATTAACGGGAAGTTGCTGTCACATTCGCCACTTTTGGAAAAGCTCGATTCCTGGAACTCACTGCTCCAAAAATTCCACGAATGTACCACCAAGTTAAAGAGAAAAAAAATGACAAAATAACTTGCATTATGGGCGGCACAGTGGTTAGCACCGCAGCCTCACAGCTCCAGCGACCCGGGTTCAATTCTGGGTACTGCCTGTGCGGAGTTTGCAAGTTCTCCCTGTGACTGCGTGGGTTTTCGCCGGGTGCTCCGGTTTCCTCCCACAGCCAAAGACTTGCAGGTTGATAGGTAAATTGGCCATTGTAAATTGTCCCTAGTGTAGGTAGGTGGTAGGGAATATGGGATTACTGTAGGGTTAGTATATATGGGTGATTGTTGGTCGGCACAGACTCGGTGGGCCGAAGGGCCTGTTTCAGTGCTGTATCTCTAAATAAATAAAATAATAAATAGTGCCCTCCACAACCTCAGTGCATTTCTGTGCCATCCTTCAGATGAGACATTAAACTGAAGCCCTGTCTACCCTCTCAGGTGGAGGTGAAAGATATCACTTCAATATTTGAAGAGCAGGGGGGTTCTGCTCACTGTCCCGTAAATATTTATCACTCAAGCAACATCTCTAAAAACAGATTATATGATCATTGACTTCATTGCTGATTGTGGGAGCTTGCTGTGTGTAAATTGGCTCTCGCATTTCCTACATTACAACAGTGACGACATTTCAAAAGTACTTCATTGTTACCAGTCTGGAGTGTGATGGAATACTCTCCACTTGCCTGGATGGGTGCAGCTCCAACAACACCCAAGATGCTCGATGCCATCCAGGACAAAGCAGCCCGCTTGATTGGCACCCCATCCACAAACATTCACTCCCTCCACCACCGACGCACAGTGGCAGCAGTGTGTACCATCTACAAGATGCACTGCAGCAACTCACCAAGGCTCCTTCGACAGCACCCTCCAAACCCGCGACCTCGACCACCGAGAAGGACGAGGGCAGCAGATTCATGGGAACACCACCATCTGCTAGTTCCCCTCCAAGCCACACACCATCCTGACTTGGAAATATATCGCCGTTCCTTCATTGTCACTGGGGCAAAATCCTGGAACTCCCTTCCTAACAGCACTGTAGTGTACCTACACCACACAGACTGCAGCGGGTCAAGAAGGCAGCTCACCACCACCTTCTCAAGGGCAATTAGGGATGGGCAACAAATGCTGGTTTGCCAACGACGCCCACATCCCAGGAACAAATAATAAAAAAAGCGCTTTGGGATGTCCTGAGTCCTTTCTTTCATTTTCTTTCTTTAATTTAATGTTAAAAGAACAACTGAATTCTCTGGATTAGACAAGATTGATGAAAATTGTATAAGGGACATTTCCTGAGCACAGAATCTGTTATTACCAGTAATCCTTTTTAAATATCATGTTATTTTGTTGATGGTACTTCTCTTGTTCTGACACACTCTGTCTAAAGGCTGCCACAACCACCCAAGAGCAGTGGAGTCTGGCTCACACCAACTATTATTGGCATTGGCGAGCAGTCATTCATGGGTGCAAACATCTGGCAAGAGGTTGAATGCAACCCTTTCAAACACAGTGGAAAGAAGGGGAACCTTCCCTGCTTATTGGGGCACTTCTTACAGAGATAGCTACAGGGAACAGAACGATAGCTAAGAGACCTTCTTGTCATTGTGAAGCAGTAAACAAAACCTTGGAGTTTCAACAAGAGCTGCGCGAATGTATTTAATGAAGGACAGAATTCTGATTGCAACATAACATGTTTCAACAACTTATTTCTTCCCAAACCATGTCTTTCTATGGAGTGCATACACTGGTCAAAAATCATGCATACAACAGCTTAGCACCAATTCTCGGACCCACATCCCCTGACCAGCTCCTTGCTACACGCAGCTCAATATTGGTCAATTTACCCTATTTGTGTCTATCTCTCTTCCTCTGTCTCTCTATCTATCTAATGTACATCTATCTATCAATCTATATCTATCCATCTGTCTCTCTCTGTATCTATATCTCCATTTATTTATCTATCTATCTATCTATTCATTTATCAATCTCTACCTAGTTATCTCTCTCTATTCTATCTGTATGTCTGTCTATCCATTTAGCTTTGTTCCTGCTTTGGAGGCTGCTTGCTCTGATCAAAGATGTGATTTTTCTTGTTGTAGGTTAATTCCATTGAGCAGAGTGATCACTGGGTGTAATTTGGTCTTTGGGCACTGGTGTAAAGCTGTTAATGTTGGAACAGATGCCCGTTACACAACTCACCCCAGTGACCATCCAGAAATGACAGGCAGGGAAAGACCATCAAGCCTGCCCCACACTCGTGATGACTGCAGCATCATGACGAGACATGTCTTCACTTGTACCCCTTCCCACTTCCATCTCTCCCCCTCCCCCACCCCCAACAGCTGGGAGACTCAAAACATAAGGGGGAAAAAGCCAGGGCCAATAAAGGAATAAAAACCTCTGCAAAATTCCTCTCCGACTCCCTTAGGCGATCAAAACCAGTCCAGGAGATTTACAGTTATCTGTTAATCCATTTACCATGTGATCTCTGCTCCAAAGAAATGAAATTCAGGAAGATGGATAACAAGCCGTCGAATTACTAATGCCTGTGTTTTTACTATGGCCCAAAGTCAAAATCCTTTAATTAGTCAGAAAGAGAAATGTTGGTTCCATTAACATCTGACACATCAGGTGACTGCATAGTCCTCTGTGCACCAACACAGTACAGACCATGGGAGGAAGCTGGATACTGTGCTTCTAACAGCCGACTTTAAATATCAGCATCAAGAAGCCTGGCCTTTCAATGTGCAATGCAAGGCAGCATGGGTAGGATCCGAGAAGCAGATTATCCTTCTTTTAGCATGGCTCCAGACAGCGGCCAATCTCACATTCTTCATCAACCTCCCCTTCTCAAGTTACTCACCTTGCTCTATTGGTAGAAATCCTTGCTCTTCCAGTACAGAAGGGAAAGAAAGACTTGCATTTATATAGCACCTTTCACAAATGCAGAGTGCTCCAAAGTGCTCTACGGTCCATAAAATAGCTTTAATGGAGAAAATGTGGGAGCTAATTTGTGCACAGCAGGCTCCCACAGACAGCAATGCGATTATGACCAAATAATCTGTGTTCTTTTAGTGATGTTGGTTGAGGGATAGATATTAATCAGGAAACCATGGAGAACTTCCCTACTCTTCAAATAGAGCTGCAGGATCTGTTAACATCTACCTGAGAGGATCAATGGGTCCTTAGTTTAACATCTCATCCAAGTGAGAGCATGGTGCTCTCTCAGTACTGCACAGAGTGTGTCAACCAAGATTACATGCCCAAGTTTCTAAAGTAAGACTTGAATCCAGAAACTTTAGCTTCAAAGGGAAGAGTACAATTCACTGAGCCTCAGGTACTTAGGACAAGCCAACAACGAGTGGTAAAAGTTTGGAACTTTCTTGCGCAAACACCAATTAATGTGAGCTCAATTGTTAATTTAAAATCTGAGATTGATAGATTTTTGTTAACCAAAGGTATAAAGGGATATGGGGCAAAGGTGGGTATATGGAGTTAGGTCATGGATCAGCCATGATCTCATTGAATGGCGGAACAAGCTTAAGGGGCGAAAAGGCCTCCTCCTGTTCTCATGTTCGAAAGGTTAACAATGTAGCGTCAGAACGCAATCTGGTGTGATCAAAGCCAAAATGTATTGTAGCCTATCAAATGACACAAAAATGGTGGCTTCTCTCAGAGGGATGACCACTGCTGTGGTAATAGCTTAAAATCGTTTTATTTCTGCTTAGCAATAGGTTTTAACCAATACATTTTTATTTCATAATACATTTCCTACATTACAACAGTGACCACACTTCAAAAGATTCTCATTGGCTGTGAAGTGCTTCGAGACATCTGGCGGTTGTGAAAAGCATTATATAAACACAAGTCTTTCTTTATAATTATTGAATCCTGAGAGAATTTTATTTTGTCCCAAGTTATGTGTTTTAATGGATGCTGTTATGAATATTATTATGACTTTTTTTAACCCCACAATCCCCCAAGCACACAGCAAGAAGAGATGCCCTGGTTTATTGCTGTCTAATTATCATCTGGAGCACAATCAGGGCTCTAGACAGAGGGATATGGAGCAGAGGCTAATGTTCAGCAAAGCGTAATAGGAGGGGAATTCAAGGTTCAAGGATGTTATCTGAACAGGTCATCAAACTGGGCTGGGGAACGTTCAAGCTACTTTAATCACATTGTAGCTTACCACAAGCAATCATTAAAGTCTAAACTCCAGGCACAGCTTTGCAGACAGTGAGACTGCCTGCTGATGGGGAGAGGAGGGAGTCAGTCCGTGCCTCGCTATTCATACTGAAGATCTCAATCTCTCAGCCAACCCCTTCAGGTTGAACAATACACTTTGTATTCCATCTCTCGCTACGACACCAGCTCAGATCGGAGCTGCTTCCACTGGGCTGGTCACAGGTGTGAGATTATTGGTCGCAAGTGTCTCACCTGTAGCGCAACTATATACCCTGTCGACCCAGCAAAGTCCTCCTTACTAACATCTGGGGGCTTGTGCCAAAGTTGGGAGAGCTGTCCCACTGACTAGTCCAGCAACAGCCTGACATAGTCATACTCACGGAATCATACCTTACAAACAATGTCCCAGACACTGCAATCACTATCCCTCGGTATGTCCTGTCCCACCGGCAGGACAGACCCAGCAGAGGTGGCGGGACAGTGGTCTACAGTAGGGAGGGAGTTGCCCTGGGAGTCCTCAACATTGACTTTGGACCCCATGCAGTCTCATGGCATCAGGTCAAACAAGGGCAAGGTAACCTCCTACTGATTACCACCTACCGCCCTCCCTCAGCTGATGAGTCAGTACTCCTCCATGTTGAACAGCACTTGGAGGAAGCACTGAGGGTGGCAAGGGCACAAAATGTACTCTGGGTGGGGGACTTCAATGTCCATCACCAAGAGTGGCTCGGTAGCACCACTACTGACTGAGCTGGCCGAGTCCTAAAGGACATAGCTGCTAGTCTGGGTCTGTGGCAGGTGGTGGGAGAACCAACACGAGGGAAAAACATACTTGACCTTGTCCTCACCAATCTGCCTGCTGCAGATGCTTCTGTCCATGACTATATTGGTAGGAGTGCCCACTGCACAGTCCTTGTGGAGACGAATTCCCGCCTTCACACTGAGGATACCGTCCATCGTGTTGTGTGGCACCATCACCGTGCTAAATGGGATAGATTTCGAACAGATCTAGCAATGCCAAAACTGGGCATCCATGAGGCGCTGTGGGTCATCAGCAGCAGCAGAATTGTACTCAATCACAATCTGTAACCTCATGGCCCGGCATATCCCTCACTCTACCATTACCATCAAGCCAGGAGACCAACCCTGGTTCAACAAGAGTGCAGGAGGGCATGCCAGGAGCAGCGCCAGGCATACCTCAAAATGAGGTGTCAACCTGATGAAGCTACAACCCAGGACTACTTGCATGCCAAACTGCATAAGCAGCATGCAATAGACAGAGCTAAGCGATCCCATAACCAACGGATCAGATTTAAGCTCTGCAGTCCTGCCACATCCAATCGTGAATGGTGGTGAACAATTAAACAACTAACTGGAGGAAGTGGCTCCACAAATATCCCCATCCTCAATGATGGGGGAGCCCAGCACACCAGTGCGAAAGATAAGGCAGAAGCATTGGCAACAATCTTCAGCCAGAAGTGCTGAGTTGATGATCCATCTCGGTCTCCTCCTGAAGTCCCCAGTATTACAGATGCCAGACTTCAGCCAATTCAGTTCACTCCGCGTGATATCAAGAAACAACTGAAGGCACTGGATACTGCAAAGGCTATGGGCCCTGACAGTATTCTGGCAATTGTACTGAAGACCTCTGCACCCCTAGCCAAGCTGTCCCAGTATAGCTACAACACTGGCATCTACCCGGCAATGTGGAAAATTGCCCAGGTATGTCCTGTACATAAAAAGCAGGACAAGTCCAACCTGGCCAATTGCCGCCCATCAGTCTACTCAATTATCAGTAAAGTGATGGAAGGTGTCATCAGCAGTGCCTTCAAGCAGCACTTGCTTAGCAATAACCTGCTCAGTGATGCTCAGTTTGGGATCCGCCAGGGCCACTCAGCTCCTGACTTCATTACAGCCTTGGTTCAAACATGGACAGAAGAGCTGAACTCAAGAGGTGAGGTGCGAGTGACTGCCCTTGACATCAAAGCAGCATTTGACCGAGTGTGGCATCAAGGAGCCCTAGCAAAACTGGAGTCAATGGGAATCAGGGGGAAAACTCTCTGTTGGTTGAAGTCATACCTAGCTCAAAGGAAGATGGCTGTGGTTGTTGGAGGTCAACCATCTGAGCTCCAGGACATCACTGCAGGAGTTCCTCAGGGTAGTGTCCGAGGCCCGACCATCTTCAATATGTATAAAAGCAAAATACTGCGGATGCTGGAATATCTGAAATAAAAACAAGAAATGCTGGAACCACTCAGCAGGTCTGGCAGCATCTGTAGAAAGAGAGGCAGAGTTAACGTTTCAGGTCAGTGACCCTTCTTCGGAACAACCATCTTCAGCTGCTTCATCAATGACCTTCCTTCAATCATAAGGTCAGAAGTGGGGATGTTCGCTGATGATTGCACAATGTTCAGCACCATTCACAACTCCTCAAATACTGAAGCAGTCCGTGTAGAAATGCAGCAAGACCTGGACAATATCCAGGCTTGGGCTGATAAGTGGCAAGTAACATTTGTGCCACACAAGTGCCAGGCAATGACCATCTCCAACAAGAGAGAATCTAACCATCTGCCCTTGACATTCAATGGCATTACCATCAAAGAATCCCCCACTATCAATATCCTAGGAGTTACCATTGACCAGAAACTGAACTGGAGGAGCCATATAAATACCGTGGCTGCAAGAGCAGGTCAGAGGCTAGGAATCCTGCGGCGAGTAACTCATCTCCTGACTCTCCAAAGCCTGTCCACCATCTACAAGGCACAAGTCAGGAGTGTGATGGAATACTCTCCACTTGCCTGGATGGGTGCAGCTCCAACAACACTCAAGAAGCTCGACACCATCCAGAACAAAGCAGCCCGGTTGATTGGCACCCCATCCACAAACATTCACTCCCTCCACCACCGACGCACAGTGGCAGCAGTGTGTACCATCTACAAGATGCATTGCAGCAACGCACCAAGGCTCCTTAGACAGCACCTTCCAAACCCACGACCTCTACCACCTTGAAGGACAAGGGCAGCAGATGCATGGGGACACCACCACCTGCAAGTTCCCCTCCAAGTCACACACCATCCTGACTTGGAACTATATCGGCCGTTCTTTCACTGTCGCTGGGTCAAAATCCTGGAACTCCCTTCCTAACAGCACCATGGGTGTACCTACCTCACAGCGGTTCAAGAAGGCAGCTCCCCACCACCTTCTCAAGGGCAATTAGGGATGGGCATTAAATGCTGGCATAGCCAGTGATGCCCACATCCCATGAATGAATTAAAAAAAACACATAATCCACCTCACACGCCCAATGGGCAGTACTGAGGGGTGCAGCACTGTTGGAGATGCCACCTATAAAATGAGACGTTAGACCGTTCCCCTCTCTTCCCTCTTAGGTGGACGTATAATATCCCCCATGTGAGCCGCATGGAAGATGGCAGGATCCCCAAAGACACATTGTACAGCGAGCTCGCCACTGGTATCAGACCCACCGGCCGTCCATGTCTCCGTTATAAAGACGTCTGCAAACGCGACATGAAATCGTGTGACATTGATCACAAGTCGTGGGAGTCAGTTGCCAGCATTCGCCAGAGCTGGCGGGCAGCCATAAAGACAGGGCTAAATTGTGGCGAGTCGAAGAGACTTAGTAGTTGGCAGGAAAAAAGACAGAGGCGCAAGGGGAGAGCCAACTGTGCAACAGCCCCAACAAACAAATTTCTCTGCAGCACCTGTGGAAGAGCCTGTCACTCCAGAATTGGCCTTTATAGCCACTCCAGGTGCTGCTTCACAAACCACTGACCACCTCCAGGCGCGTATCCATTGTCTCTCGAGATAAGGAGGCCCAAAAGAATAATATCCCACAGCACTATATTGAGGAAGTGCATTGGAGTTACTCCTGGTGTGCTGGTCAATATTTATCCCTCAACCAACATCACTAAACAACAGATTATTTGTTCATTTATCTCATTGCTGTTTACAAATTGGCTGCCACGTTTCCTACATCACAACATTGACTACACTTCAAAAAGTATTTCATTAACTCTAGAATGCTTTGAGAAGTGAAAGGTGCATTATAAAGTGTCTGTTACATTTCCTGTCTGTTACTTTTTAAAACAAACTTAAATAACTGAACCAGCTGCATTGCTATAGAACCTTTCACAACAAAAGGACACCCCAGAGCTCTTTGCAGCCAATGAAGTACTGTGGAAGTGTAGTCACCGTTGTAACGTAGGAAATGTACCAGCCAAATTTGTGCACAGCAAACTCCCACAAAGAGCAAAATGATAAATGACTAGCTGATCTGTTTAGGTGTTGGTTGAGTGATAAATGTTAGTCAGAACACCTTCAAAACAGTGCCATGGGATCGTTTATGTCCAAGAGGGCAAACAGAACATCAGTTTAACATCTCGTCTGAAAGACAGCATCACTGACAGTGCAGCACTCCCGCAGTATGCACTGAATAGTAGGCTGGCTTTGAGGAGAGACTTGAACCCACAACCTCAAAGCTCATCAAGCAAGACAGTGCTACCAACTGAGCCTCAGCTGGCACCTAGCTCAAATGGTCTTAGCGTGTGAGCACTCCTGCATGCGCTGTCAAAAACAGCTGCCATTAACATCTGGGAGCAGGGATCTCAAATACATTTCAGCAAAGTTCTCACCTGGAGCCCCAAATTCTCAGTCAGGTGATGACCCTTCCGATGAAGGGTCACTGACCCGAAACGTTAACTCTGCTTCTCTTTCCACAGATGCTGCCAGACCTGCTGAGTGGTTCCAGCATTTCTTGTGTTTATATAAACACAGCACTCTGGCTGCAAATGAATATCAGAGCTGTCAATGTCAGAGCAGTAACTACAATACAAACAGCTCATATCTGACTGCAGAATCAAGATGGGTCAACCATGAGTGGCTGCATTCCTGCTCTGATGTCTCCAGGGACAGGGCCTGTAGTGTTGGCAGGGAGAGGTGATCATCTCCACTTGCGCACATCCTTAAAATCCTCCCCTCAGCGGCAGACTCTTTCTTAATTGACCGTTATTGGTTAATATGCAACTGTTTTGATTCCAGGAGGGTCTAACCCATTAAACACATCAACGCTTGCCGCTGATTAGTTATGAATGGGCTCATTTAGGTGTTAGCTGTGAGTGGGTGGCACTCCCGCCTCTGAATCAGAAGGTCATGGGATCAAATTCCACTTTGGAGACTTGAGTACAAAATCAAGGCTGGCACTTGCAGTGCAGGACTGAGGGAGTGCTGCACTGCCAGAGATGTCACCTCTCAGATGAGATGTTTAAACTGAGGCCCCACGTGACCCCCTCAGATGGGTGTAAAGGATCCCACAGTACTACTTAAAGAGTAGGTCAATTCCTTTACGTATCTTGGCCAATATTTATCCCTCAATCAAGATCACTGAGAAAATCAGATGATCGGGCTGTTATTACATTGCTGTTTGAGGAAGCTTACTGTGCGTAAATTGGCTGCCACATTTCTTATATTACACCAGTAATAACATTTCTCAAGCATTTTAACTGGCTGTAAAATACTTTGGTATGTCCTGAGGTCATGACAGATGCTGTATACATCAACAACTTGCATTTATATAGCACTCGTAACGTAATAAAAACCTCCCAAGGTGCTTCATAGGAGTGCAATCAGAAAAAGTTGGCACCAAACCGAAGAAGGGGACATTTGGCTGGGTGACATAAGCTTGGTCAAAGTGATAGGTATTATGAGCTTGTTAAAGGAGGAAAGTGAGCTGAAGAGGTTTAAGGAGAAATTTCCAGAGCTTAGGATCTAGACGGCTGAAAGCACGGCCACCAATGGTGGAGCCTCAGGGATGTGCAAGAGGGTCAGTGTTGGAGGGACACAAGAGTTCTTGGAGGGTTGTGGGGATGGAGGGGATTACAGAGATAAGGAGGAGTGAGGCCATGGAGGGATTGAAAACAAGGATGAGAATTTTTAAATCTGTGTTATTGGTTAGGAGCCAATGTAGGTCAGCGAGCACATGGGTGAATGGGACTTGGAGCAAGTTAGGATATGGGCAGGAGAACTTTGGATGGACTTAAATTTATCGAAGATGGAAGATGGGAGGCCGGCCAGGAATGCACTGGAATAGTCGGCTAGGTGTTGGGAACCCATCATTGCACAGTGAGATCTCATGACACAAAGAGATTAACGAAATCATTGGCACAGCAATAGATTGCATAGAGATTTGCATAGGATAGGCGACACAAAAACAGGCCATTCGGCCCAACCAGTCCATACTGGCATTTATGCTCCACTTGAGTCTCCTCCCATCTTTCCTTATCTAACCCTATCAGAATAACCCTTCTGCCTCATGTGTTTATCTGTTGTCCCCTTAAATGCATCTATACTGTTCACCTCAAACACTCCCTTTGATAGTGAGTTCCACATTCTCAACACTCTCTGGTTAAAGAAGTTTCTATTGAATTCCTTATTGGATTTCTTGGTGATTATCTTATACTGACAGCCTCTCATTATGCTCTTCCCTACAAGTGGAAACATTCTCTCTGTGCCTACTCTATCAAAACCTTTCATAATTGTAAAAACCTCTATTAGGTCACCCCTCAGCTTTCTCTTTTCAAGCGAAAAGAGATCCAGCTGTTCGTCCTCTCCTGATAGATATAACCTCAGTGCAACGTTGAATGTAACACACTCTGCCTCTCCCTTTCGAGGCAGTTTTCACAGGGGAAACAGTCATGTTTGAAAACCACTCAATGGTGACAGAAGCCCTAGAGAAACATCCTTCAAGTCATTATAGGGCATGAAATGAAAAGAGAGAAACAGAAGAAATATATGTCGTCATATCTGACTTTTACTGTGGCTGATTGACAAAGCCTCTATCGCACAGTTTGATGGGAAATCAGACAAGCTCAGTGTGTCTCCCCCCGAAACTGCAGTCTCATCATCACAACACGACCTTTAGTAATAACAGTCACACCAAACCAAACCAGGCCAAACCCTGTCCAGTGCCAGGCCCTGCTGTGCCCAACTGCTGGCTGGAGGAATATGCATTTCATCGAGCAATGGGTGCATGAATTTCAACATCAGGAAGCTCATTCTATGTAAAGTTTCAATAAATCTAGGATGTCTCGGAGGTGTAGCGCAGTCATGGTCTGTTTGTGGCTGTCATATTCTTCCTAGTGCTGTGATAACAGATCTTGGACATGCCTGTCAGCATCTGGACGTGCACGTGAGTCCCTGATTACATCGGGTGCGTCTGAGCTCCAGAGGACCTAATAAATGGCGTGTGCGCATTTGTGTGCACGTGAGTGTATGTCTGAGTGTCTGAATTCCCTGGGACTTAACACGTGTGTGTCAGTGTGTATAAGTGCGTGCTTGTGTATGTGTCTCTCTGTGTCTCCTGGGGCTTAATAAATGGTGTGTGTTTGTGAGTGTGTGTAAGTGTGTGTGTGCTGTGTGTGTCTCTCTGAGTTTCCTAGGACTTAGTGAATGGTGTGTTTATAAGTATGTGTGTATGAGTATGTGTGTTTGTCTCTCTGAGTTCACTGGGACTTAGTGAATGGTGTGTGAGTTTGCGTTTGAAAGGTGTGTGAGTTTGCGTTTGAAAGGTGTGTGAGTTTGCGTGTGAATGGTGTGTTTGTGTGTCTGTATGTGTACTTGTGAGTAAGCCAGCAGCATCTTTTTTTTATTCGACCTTGGCATGTGAGCTTTGCTGGCTAGGTCAGCATTTATTGCCCATTCCTAATTGCCCTTGAGAAGGTGGTGGTGAGCTGCCTTCTTGAACCGCTGCGGTCTGTGTGGGTACACAGTGCTGTTAGGGAGTTCCAGGATTTTGGCCCAGCGACAGTGAAGGAATGGCGATATAGTTCCAAGTCAGAATGGTGTATGACTTGCAGGGGAACTTGCAGGTGGTGGTGTTCCCGTGTGTCTGCTGCTCTTGTCCTTCTAGGTGGTAGAGGTCGCGGGTTTGGAAGGTGCTGTCGAAGGAGCCTTGGTGCGTTGCTGCAGTGCATCTTGTAGATGGTACACACTGCTGCCAATGTGCGTTGGCGGTGGAGGGAGTGAATGTTTGTGGATGGGGTGCCAATCAAGTGGGCTGCTTTGTCCTGGACAGTGTCGAGCTTCTTGAGTGTTGTTGGAGCTGCACCCATCCAGGCAAGTGGAGAGTATTCCATCACACTCCTGACTTGTGCCTTGTAGATGGTGGACAAGATTATAATACATAATGAAAATTTACATTTCATACAATATACAGTCTTGAAAGTGTCCTTGAATTGCATTGATTGTGCATACAACCATGCCCTGACATGCCTTGGCCACATACAAATGAAACTCGCAGGTTGATGGAAGAGGAGAGGAGAGGACTCAGAAAGGGCCTTCTGCCTAGTGGTTGTGATGACTAGGAAAAAAAAAAAGAAAACCAACATTGCTGACAGGCAAAGTTCTTGACATCCCTGTACACATCCTTAGTTGTGTCAGGAGGTGAGTTACTCGCCTCAGGATTCCTAGCCTCTGACCTGCTCTTGCAGCCACGGTATTTATATGGCTGGTCCAGTTAAGTTTCTGGTCAACGGTAACCCCCAGGATGTTGATGGTTGGGCATTCAGCAATGGTAATGCCGTTGAATGTCAAGAGGAGATTGTTGGATTCTCTGTTGTTGCAGATGGTTATTGCCTGGCACTTGGGTGATGTGAATTTCACAGCTTAATGTGACATTAACGCTACTGAAATACAAACAAGAAATGCTGGAAATACTCAGCAGGTCTGGCAGCATCTGTGGAGAGAGAAGCAGAGTTAACGTTTCTGGTCAGTGACCCTTGATCAGCACTGTTCTGATGAAGAGTCACTGACCTGAAAAGGTTAACTCTGCTTCTCTGTCCACAGATGCTGCCAGACCTGCTGAGTATTTCCAGCATTTCTTGTTTGTATTTCAGATTTTCAGCATCTGCAGTATTTTGCTGCCTTTAAGGCTACTGACCCCATTTTGAGGCTGTTAACTTCAGCCGAAAACAGTCAACAGCAGCTCCTAGAGCCTATAAGATGGGATGAGATGACCGAGCACTTGGAGCAAGATGAGATAATCAGAGCCTGTCAGTATGTAATTCTCAAACACAGGTCATGCTTGACCAACCTTATAGAATTCTTGGAACAAAAATAAGATGGATGGATAAGGGAAATACGTGGATGTGGTTTATATGGATTTTGAAAAAGGCACCACATAAGAGACTTATATCAAACATCATGGCATATTGAATTAAGGGGAGTGAGACCACAATGTATAGGGCAATGAAAACAAAGGATAGAGTGGCAGCAGGAAGTTATTCAGACTGGAATGAAGTGTGTGTTACTGAAACAGGGGGCTGTGCTGGAGCCTTGAAACCACTCTTATAGTTACAATATACAGAACAGAAATTATAGAATCATTCAGCACTAAGGAGACCATTCAGCCCATCAAATCTGCTCCAGCTCTTTCAAACTTGGCTCCACTCTCCGACAATTTTTTCTCCTTCAAGGATTTATCCAAATCCCTTTTGAAAGCTGGTGTTGCATCCACCACACAGCACATCTCCTTCCCGAAAGCCTATTGCTTTTAACAGCATCATGGTCACTTTTAGTGATACCTTTTTTTAAGTTCCAGATCCAAATTCTCAGATTAGCACGACAGGATTTGAACTAGCTTCCCTCCTAGTATTAGTTCAGGCCTCTGGATTTCTGGTCCAATTGCATTCCCACTGTACTGTCATATCACCTTGAGGGAGTACTATTGAAATTTGCTGATGACACCAGCCTAGGGGTTGAGGTAAATGGTGAGAGACTGCAGGAAGATGTCAATAGATCAGTTGGATAGGCAGGTGTAGGTCAATGTTGGGAAATATGAAGTGATGCTTTTGTTAAAGGGAGCAGCACAGGTACAAGAAAGGTCACTAACAGTCAAAGGAATTGTTGGTATTCTATTTGCAACCTCTCTATCTCTAACCTCCTCCAGCCCTATAACCCCTGAGAACTCTGCCTTCCTCCAATTCTTGCCTCTTGTGCATCCCCCACTACCTTCTCCCCAGCATTGGCGGCTGTGCCTTCAGCTATCTAAGCACTAATCTCTAGAATTCCCTCTCCAAATCTCCACATCTCTTGGGACTCTATTAAGATGCTGCTAAAAAGCTACCTCTTTGACCAAGAGTTTGGTCACCTTGCCTAACATCTCCTTTGGCTTGCTGTTAATTTTTAATCCCATCACACTCCTGTGAAGCAACTTGGAACATTTTACCATGATAAAGGCACTATATAAATGTAAGTTGCTGTTCCCATAGAATACAGAATAATGCGGCAAATTTAAATTTGCAAAGAATCTTTTACCAGGCAGCATCGTGAATATTATGTATGTATTTGGGCAGCCCATGGAATAAACAATGCAACTCAGAGCAGTTTTAAAGCATCAAGACTCCTTGGCAGGCTTGTCCCCAGGGCATCGCTAACCACTAAAGTTCCAATATCTTTCAGACGAGACGTTAAACCGAGGCCCTCGTCTGCCCTCATATTGGCCAGGACATGGCGAGCTCACCCGTGCTCTTCTTCATAATAGTGCCATGGGATCTTTCACATTCACCTGAGAGGGCTGACAGGGTCTCTGTTTAATGTCTCACCGGAAGGACGACACCTCCAACAGCGCAGCACTCCCTCAGTTGGTGGCACTGGGAGTGTCGGTTTGTCTAATCCTCAAGTGGGTTGCCTGGCAACAACACTGACTGGTTGTGCTTTCCCCACCCCCATTTCCCTAACCCAGTGAGGCTGCATCCAATTTGAAACATTCTTGTCACCACCGCCCATCATTGGCTGAGCACTGGGCAAACCACTGAGCCATCCTGGCCTGTATGAGTTAATGCCTTATAAAATGAGTAGGCACACATGAATAGAGTGTACATCTGTGGCTTATGGAAAAATAAGCAACTGGTATTGCATCTGACACTTTCTCTGGACCCTGAGGTGCGTTGTGAGGCACAGACTTGGTGCCTCTCAGCAGCTAGTTTCCCCATCAGTTAGCCATGTTCCTTTGGATATATTTTTAGAACAGCCATTACAACGGGGACTTTTTGAAGCAGGAATGCAGAGGTGAGGGCGTTTAACTCTGTGATCTGGGTAGGATACGCAGCCAAAGGAAATTGGAATTCACAAGGCTAAAAAAACTCTTGTTTTATGTTTCAGCCACTCAACAGGAAAGAGTCATTTTGAGAGTTACTTAAATAACTGATTTTTGGGACTTGAATTACAAGGAAGGCTCTGCTTTGCATTACTCAATTTTCAATTAAGCATATGGCAAAAAAAGTTGTCATTTTCTTTTTCATACTGACAAATCATTTCCCAAATAAGTCACTCTCCCTCCCTCACAATCTCCACACAGCACTCTCCTGTCAAAATGCTGATATTAAGATCCATAGTGAAGGGGGGGGGGGGGGGGCGGGGGGAGGGAAAGGGAGGGGACAGAACATAACAGGAGCAGGAGCAAGCTATCTGACCCCACAAGCCTGCTCCACCATTCAGTAATCCTGGGGGTTACCAAACTAAACTAGACCAGGCACGTGGGGAGGTGGTGGCATAATGATAATATTACTGCACCAGTAATCCAGATCCTAGACTAATGCCCTGGGGACATGGGTTTGAATCCCACCACAGCAGATAGTGAAATTTGAATTCAATTCATAAATCTGGAATTAAAAGCTTGTCTAATGCTAACTATGAAACCATTTTTATAAAAACCCATCTGGTTCACTAATATCCTTTAGGGAAGGAAACCTAGCCTGCATGTGACTCCAGATCCACAGTAATGTGGTTTACTCTTAAATGCCTTCAGTGGGCAATTAGGAATGGGCAATAAATACTGGCCTAGCCCACATCCCATGAACAAATTTTTAAAAAAACACTATGGCTACAAGAATAGGTCAGAGACTGGGAATTCTGCAGCGAGTAATTCACCTCCTGTCTCCCCAGTGCCTGTCCGCTGTCAACAAGGCACAAGTCAGGAGTGTGATGGAATATTCTCCATTTGCCTAGATGAGTTCGGCTCCAACAACACTCAAGAAAGTTCAACACCATCCAGGACAAAACAGCCCGCTTGATTAACGCCCCATCCACCCCCTTCAACATTCACTCCCTCCACCACCATTGCACAGTGGCAGCGGTGTGTACCATCGACAAGGTACACTGCAGAAACTCACCAAGGCTCCTTTGGCAGCACCTTCCAAACCCACAAACTCTACCACCTAATGTTTGAGAAACTTCCAAGCCTGTTTGTGATGAAGACACTGAGATAAGGATACATTGGTGGAGATTGTTTATTGCTTACTTCTGCACTCCTAACAACACCCACAGCCAGTGTTGGCAGGCTCTTCTTTATATTTATATATATATATATATACACGCTTGAATACAATTAACTAATTAACACCCAACACCTGTTCACCCTATTATCTTGAACAAACAGGTATTTATCATCCATTAACAGAACTTTAGACCCTAACACCTAAAAGGACAAGGGCAGCAGACACATAGGAACAACGCCAGCTGCAAGTTCCCTTCCAAATCAGACACCATCCTGACTTTTTTTTTATTCTTTCACGGGATGTGGGCATCGCAGGCCAGGCCAGCATTTATTGCCCATCCCTAATTACCCTTGAACTGAGTGGCTTGCTAGGCCATTTCGAGGGCATGTAAGAGTCAACCACATTGCTGTGGATCTGGAGTCAGACGTAGGCCGGACCAGGTAAGGACAGCAGATTTCTTTCCCTAAAGGAGATTACAACAATCGACAATGATTTCATGGCCATCATTAGACTAGCTTTAAATTCCAGACTTATTAATTGAATTCAAATTCCGCCATCTGCTGTGGTGGGATTCAAACCCATGTCCCCAGAGTAATACCTGGGTCTCTGGGTTACTAGTCCAGTGACAATACCAGTATGCAACCGCCTCCTTAGAATAATATAGCTGTTCCTTCACAGGTGGAGGGAGTGAATGTTGAAGATGGTGGATAGGGTGCAGATAGGAAATAAGAGGAAGAGGAAAATGAGACAATGATACTCCTGCACCATCAGGTTCTGGAGTAACACTGGATGAAAATGTTAAAGTAAAGGCATTGATTGGCTGGGGTGATCCAGGGACATGGACTGAGTTAGGATCTTGGCAGCAGAGCTTTGGAGAAGCTCAGGGACAGGAATGTTAAACCTTGTGATGTACAATTATTATTCTGCTTAAGGGAAGTCTTTTCTTTTCTTTTTCTTTTGGGCCTCCTTATCTCGAGAGACAATGGATAAGCGCCTGGAGGTGGTCAGTGGTTTGTGGAGCAGCGCCTGGAGTGGCTATAAAGGCCAATTCTGGAGTGACAGGCTCTTCCACAGGTGCTGCAGAGAAATTTGTTTGTCGGGGCTGTTGCACAGTTGGCTCTCCCCTTGCGCCTCTGTCTTTTTTCCTGCCAACTACTAAGTCTCTTCGACTCGCCACAATTTAGCCCTGTCTTTATGGCTGCCCGCCAGCTCTGGCGAATGCTGGCAACTGACTCCCACGACTTGTGATCAATGTCACACGATTTCATGTCGCGTTTGCAGACGTCTTTATAGCGGAGACATGGACGGCCGGTGGGTCTGATACCAGTGGCGAGCTCGCTGTACAATGTGTCTTTGGGGATCCTGCCATCTTCCATGCGGCTCACATGGCCAAGCCATCTCAAGCGCCGCTGACTCAGTAGTGTGTATAAGGGAAGTAGTCTGCATTTAAGACCTTAAAATCTAAATGTTGTTAAGTGAACACAGCCAGATCAGGAGACTTTGGAGATGGCAATGTACTTATCATTTTAGTTTAGTTTAGTTTAGAGATACAGCACTGTAACAGACCCTTCGGCCGACCATCAACCACCCAGTTATACTAATCCTACACTAATTCCATATTTCTATCACATCTGGTACAGTCAAAGGCACCCAGTATTATAATATTGTTTTTGCATCTTTAACAAGCTGTAACGTCTGGTGTGTATTTGTCTACATGTGCTGACATACCAATTTGTATATATTAGAAGGAAAGAATAGTACAGCACAGAAGGAGGCCATTCAGCCCATCGAGTCTGTGTCGTCTCTTTCGAAGAGCAAACCAGTTAGTCCCACTCTCATGCTCTTCCAAGTATTTTTTGAATTACCCTTTGAAGGATACTATTGAATCTGTATCCACCACACTCTCAGGCAATGTATTCCAAATCCTAACCACTCGCTGTGTAACAAAGTTTTTCCTTCATGTCGCCTCAGGTTTCTTTGCCAATCACCTTAAAGCTGTGCATTCTGGTTATCAACCCTTCAGTCACTGGAAGCAGTTTCATTTTATATGCTCCATCTAAACCCTTCATGATTTTAAACACCTTTATCAAATCTCCTCTTAGCCTTCTCAGCTCTAAGGAGAAAACCCCCAGCTTCTGCAGTATATCCAGGTAACTAATCTCTCATCCCTGGAACCATTCTAGTAAATCTCCTCTATACCCTATGCAAAGCCGTCACATCCTTCCTAATGTGTGGTGCCCAGAATTGGACACAGTACTTCAACCAGGACTGAACTAGTGTTTTATAGAGGTTGAACATTTTCTATCTTTTGTACTCTACGCCTCTATTTATAAAGCCCAGGATCCCACATGCTTTATTAAGTACTTTGTTAACTCATCCTGCCACCTTCAAAGATTTGTGCACAGGCACCCCGATGTCCCACTATTCTTGAACCCCCCTTTTAAAACTATTATTTAACTTGTATTGCCTCTCCTTGTTATTTCCACCAAAATATATCACATCTCATGTGATGAGGAAATCTCTCATGCAAGTGCTCAGTAAGTCAGATAATGCACGCTTTTGTAAGAAGAGAATTAGACCGTACAATACATTTCCATTAAGATGGAACTATTTGCTTTTCAGAACACAAAGTCTAATTGCTGTTAAGTAAACACAGACTGAGTTTAATTGTTGTTTCGTTCAGCCAACTTTGCAGCTTGGAATGTGCATGTCAGTTTCAGGCTGGCGCTCAAGGGTATAACCTCTGCAGGGACGTCTCTCCCGACTGTCCCCTGTGCCTTCAGTGGCAGATCCGCGAAAACCCTAGAGAAATGCATCGGGCAAACCCCAAGGAAATTCAACCTTTACTACAACAACGAGCATTTGTATAGTGCCTTGAATGTAGCAAAAATGTCCCAAGGTGCTTTACAGCAGTGTTATCAAACAAAATAGAGGGAGCTCTAATCTGTATCTAACCCGTTTGTTTTGTGGCCTTTATACCCCAGGCGCCTTTTATATTTTTGTTGAGGGGGCCTTTATTCCCCAGGCTCCCTTTATATACATGTTAAAATAACTTTATTAAAAATGGATAAATAAATCAAAAACTCAAATTAAAATGCCGTTCTCGGCATCGATGATGCACTCCAACCCCTGCGGTGCCCACCGGTCACGGAAGGCCTCAAGCGTGCCAGCAGCCATAGCATGCTTCTTCTTGTATCTAACCTGTTTTTTTTTTCCCGTTTTTTTTTTCCCGTTTTTTTAAGGTGACCTTTATACCCCAGGCCCCTTTTATATTTTCATGTTAAGGGGGCCTTTATTCCTCAGGCCCCCTTTATATACATATTTACATTTTTTCCAAAAAAGTAACTTTATTTAAAATCAGATAAATAAACAAAACTCAAATTAAAATGCCGTTCTCGGCATCCATGATGCACTCCAACCCCTGCGGTGCCCACCGGTCACGGAAGGCCTCAAGCGTGCCGGCAGCCATAGCATGCTTCTTCTTGTATCTAACCCGTGCTGTACCTGTCCTGTGAGTGTTTGATAGGGACGGTGTAGAGAGCTTAACTCTGTATATAATCCTGTACCTGACTGTATTAAATTACAAAATGTCATGTAATTTTGATCATACAAAATATTGTGTATTAGACAAAAACAGTGGAGCATGGCTGTATAATGAATGGGATAGAATTTACATAGTAATTTACACACTATTTTACACAGTAAAACTGTGAAAGAGACTTGGGGGTGAGAAAAGATTCCTCAACTTCAATGTCAAGACAATGAGGAGAAGTATCTAGAACAGTGGAGTATAAATCTTCAGAGGTTATTCTGTGGTTTTCTAAGATACAGATCGGTCATCATTCAGATTAATGTGTAACACAGATCAATACAGGCATTGGGGAGGTAGGGGGATGAAGAATAATGGCCTGTCCTAAGGAAGGAATGTATACCGTGGGGTTCCCCTGGGGTCAGTATTAGGACCATGGCATTTCTTGTTCTATATTAATGACCTAGACTTGGGTGGGCAGGGCACAATTTCAAAACTTATATATGACACACAACTTGGAAGTATTGTGAACTGTGAGGAGGACAGTGATAGACTTCAAGAGGACAAAGACAGGCTGATGAAATGGGTGAATCCATGGCAGATGAAATTTAATGCAGAGAAGTGTGAAGTGATACATTTTGGTAGCAAGAACAAGGAAAGGCAATTTAAAATAAAGGATACAATTCTAAAGAGGGACCAGGAGCAGAGGGACCTGGGGTCTACGTGCACAAAACGTTGAAGGTGGCAGGGCGGATTGAGAAAGTGGTTGATAAGGCATACGGATCCTGGGCTTTATAAATAAGGGCATAGTGTACAAAAGCAAGGAAGTTATGGTGAACCTTTATAAAACACTGGCTCAGCCTCAATTTGAGTACTGTGTCCAATTCTGGGCACCACACTTAAGGAAGGATGTGAAAGCATGGGATAGAGTGCAGAAAAGATTTACACGAATGGTTACGGGGATGAGACACTTCAGTTATGTGGATAGATTGGTGACGCTGGGACTGTTTTCCTGAGAGAAGAGACGGTTGAGAAGAGATTTGATAGAGTTGTTCAAAATCATGAGAGGTCTGGACAGGATAGTTAGGGAGAAACTGTTGCCATTAGCAGAAGGATCGCAAGCCAGAGGACACCGATTTAAGGAACTGATTTACGGCAAAGGAAGCAGAGGCAACATGAAGAAAAGCTTTATTCCGCAATGAGTGGTTAGGATCTGGAATACATTGGCTGACAGTGTGGTGGAGGCAGATTCAACTGTGCCTTTCAAAAAGGAAATGGATAATTATCTGAAGATAAAACAATTGGAGGGTTGTGGGGGAAAGATGGGAGTAGCTGAATTGCTCTTACAGGGAGCCAGCATGGACACGTTGGGCCGAATGGCCAAACTATGATTCTAACAGTCGAGAAGGAAGACATTGGATTATAGAAAGAATTAAAAGTTGTTTGTAGAGTAAACCCAGAGCATTATTTTAGGTCAATAGAGCACCAAGGTCTCAACTTAAATTAATTGCCAAAAATGTTAAACGAGTCCTCCAAAAAAAACTGTCTTCCCTTAAAAATAACAAACATTTGGAATAATCGACCAGTATAAATATTGGAATCAGGAGTTAGGGGAGTTGGAAAAAGGAAAAAGGAAGGAAGAACTTTAGTGTTGTTCATGTCCTCAGCATGTCCCAATGTCCACCCAATGTTTTATTTTTTGCTGTGCGATAGTTATTCATTTGTAGGCAGACAGGAAAGCCAATCCAGTGCACAGCAAGATCCCACAAACATCAATCAGATGAACGACCAGTTAATCTGTTCTGAGGGTTTTGCTTGAAGATGCAGTTGAAGCTGAAGGCAGGCTAAAGCAGGACTATTTTCACATGCCGAGGGTAAACACTGACATGGACACCTCCCTTCTTTCACCTATCCAATCGAATCTTGAATGTTGGCTTTGCTTCTGCCTGAACCACGAGCCCGAGAGGTGAATTTCACAGGCCTCATAACCTTCTGTGTGAAGAAGATTCTCTTGGTCTCTGGTCTTAATCTCCTTCATTTAACCTTGTATCTACAACCCCTCTACCCTACTGGGAACAGTCTACTTCGGTCTACACTGCCATCCATTCATAATTGAAAACATTTTTATCATATCACCCCATAACACCTGGCCAATATTTAATCCTCAACCATCCCTATCTGGTCTTTTATTTCATTTCACTTTGTGGGAGCTTCCTGCGTTGAAACTTGGTTGTCTACATTACAACAGTGACTAAAACTTCAAAAGTACATCATTGGCTGTAAAGCATCTGGATCGTGTAAAACACTTCATAAATTCAAGTCCTTGTTTGCTTTTTGTTTGATAATCTAATGAAAAAAAAAACAATTTTTGCAAGTCTTTCTTTGTATTTGTGTTTTGTCACACCGGGTTTGTCAATGGCACAAAGATAGATGGTATTGTAAGCAGTGTAGATGAAAGAACAAAGAGATATTGATAGATTAAGTTAGCGGTTCTCAAACAGTTTTGTGTGCGGATAAGTTAGACAGGGCAAAAGACCACGTGGACCACCTACCGGTCCTACCCCACCCGCTTTCAGTTGCCACCGCAAAAAAAAAAACATCAGAATTAGCGGGAGGAGTGCCGCTGCTTTTGCTGAGACACCAGTGAGATGATGTCTGGTTCCAAGCTGGAGAGCTTGTCTCACGTCGGGCTCCACATTCAGTCGGTTCCTCTTTGTCTTCAGCCCCACAAGTGTTGAAAATCCAATCTTGCAGCTGTACGATGTTGGGAATGGCATCAGCTGCTTCAGAGTTGCGTCTGCGAGTCCAGGATACTCAGACAATACATGGAGCCAAAAGTCCATCAAATCTTTCTCGCCGAATACCAGTTTCAGGGTCTGCATTCTGCACCAGTCCGCAGACCACCTGGAGGACCCTCACCGAGCACCGGTGATCCGCGGACCTCACTTTGAAAACTACTGGCTTAAGTGAATGGGCAGAACTGTGGCAAATGGATTTCAATGTAATCAAATGTGAAATCATCCACTTTGGACCTTAGAAGGATAGAAGAGGGCATTTTCTAAATGGTGAAAAGCTAGAAACAATGGAGGTCCAAAAACACTTGGGGATCCAGGGACACAGATCATTAAAATGTCATGAACAGGTACAGAAAATAATCAAAAAAGCTAATGGAATGCTGGCCTTTATATCCAGAGGACAAGAATACAAGGGGATAGAAGTCGTGCTTCAACTATACAAAGTCCTGGTCAGACCACACTTGGAGTTACTGAGAGCAGTTCTAGGCACCACACCTTAGGAAGGATATATTGGAGGGAGTGCAGTGTAGATTTACCAGAATGATACCTGGACACCAAGGGTTAAATTACGAGGAGAGATTACACAAACGATTCACTGTAATTTAGAATGTAAAGGGGTATTTGAGTAAAGGTTTCAAGATATTAAGGGGAACAGATAGGGTAGATAGAGAGAAACTATTTCTGCTGGTTGGGGATCTTTCAGAAGTGAAGTTACAAAACACTTCTACACACAAAGGGTGGAGGCTAGATCAATTGTTAATTTTAAATCTGAGATTGATAGATTTTTGTTAACAGAGGCTATTAAAGGATATGGGGCAAAGGTGGGTATATGGAGTTAGGTCACAGGTCAGCCATGATCTCATTGAATAGGAGAACAGAACTTGAGGGACTGAATGGCCGGTTCCTGTTCCTATGTTCCTTGGCAGTTTGTGTTATATCCTCATCAAAGCTTCAATATCCTGCCTGTAGTGTGGAGCCCAATATTACCTTAGACCGGAACAGTGGCAGTCGGCGGCAGACCTGGGAGGAGGTGGATCCACAGTAGTGGTAGTCAGCGGTGGATCTGGGAGGAGGTGGATCCGCAGTAGTGGTAGTCAGCGGTGGATCTGGGAGGAGGTGGATCCACAGTAGTGGTAGTTGGCGGTGGATCTGGGAGGAGGTGGATCCACAGTAGTGGTAGTCAGCGGTGGATCTGGGAGGAGGAGGATCCACAGTAGTGGTAGTTGGCGGTGGATCTGGGAGGAGGAGGATCCACAGTAGTGGTAGTCAGCGGTGGATCTGGGAGGAGGAGGATCCGCACTAGTGGTAGTCGGCGGTGGATCTGGGAGGAGGCGGATCCGCAGTAGTGGTAGTCAGCGGTGAACCTGGGAGGAGGCGGATCCGCAGTAGTGGTAGTCGGTGGTGGATCTGGGACGAGGAGGATCCACAGTAGTGGTAGTCGGCGGCAGATCTGGGAGGAGGCGGATCCGCAGTAGTGGTAGTCGGCGGCAGATCTGGGAGAGGCGGATCCGCAGTAGTGGTAGTCGGCGGTGGATCTGGGAGGAGGTGGATCCACAGTAGTGGTAGTCGGCGGTGGATCTGGGAGGAGGTGGATCCACAGTAGTGGTAGTCGGCGGTGGATCTGGGAGGAGGTGGATCCGCAGTAGTGGTAGTCAGCGGTGGATCTGGGAGGAGGTGGATCCGCAGTAGTGGTAGTCGGCGGTGGATCTGGGAGAGGCGGATCCGCAGTAGTGGTAGTCGGCGGTGGATCTGGGAGGAGGTGGATCCACAGTAGTGGTAGTCGGCGGTGGATCTGGGAGGAGGTGGATCCACAGTAGTGGTAGTCGGCGGCAGATCTGGGAGAGGCGGATCCGCAGTAGTGGTAGTCGGCGGCAGATCTGGGAGAGGCGGATCCGCAGTAGTGGTAGTCGGCGGCAGATCTGGGAGGAGGCGGATCCACAGTAGTGGTAGTCGGCGGCAGATCTGGGAGGAGGCGGATCCGCAGTAGTGGTAGTCGGCGGTGGATCTGGGAGGAGGTGGATCCACAGTAGTGGTAGTCAGCGGTGGATCTGGGAGGAGGTGGATCCGCAGTAGTGGTAGTCGGCGGTGGATCTGGGAGGAGGTGGATCCACAGTAGTGGTAGTCGGCGGCAGATCTGGGAGGAGGAGGATCCACAGTAGTGGTAGTTGGCGGTGGATCTGGGAGGAGGTGGATCCACAGTAGTGGTAGTCAGCGGTGGATCTGGGAGGAGGTGGATCCACAGTAGTGGTAGTTGGCGGTGGATCTGGGAGGAGGTGGATCCACTGTAGTGGTAGTTGGCGGTGGATCTGGGAGGAGGCGGATCCGCAGTAGTGGTAGTCGGCGGTGGATCTGGGAGGAGGCGGATCCGCAGTAGTGGTAGTCGGCGGTGGATCTGGGAGGAGGCGGATCCGCAGTAGTGGTAGTCAGCGGGAGGCTCTGTTTGTGTCAGCGCGAGTTGCGTTTCAAAAGAGGAAAAAAAACTGTCAGTGACATCATGGAAAATCTGTAAGCTGATTGGTTGGTCAGTAACAGCATTTATCACCTGCAAACAGCTTAATAAAATCAAGGAAAAAAAGTTCTATTTTTTAAATCCTCAAATAGCTACCTTGTAAGTGATAACTTTAGTACTACTAACGTTTTGTTTTTTAGTGTAATTTAGTAATAATCACTAATTATAATACCGCTGTTTGGACAGAGTGAGGCAGTGAGTTGTGCGTGAGGGATTTCACTGACGAGGGGAAGGAGGTGCTCTTTGCAGTCTTTCTTTTCTTTTCTGCCTTTTCAGCCTCCATGTTACAGGGGACGAAACTGATTGGCAAGTAATTTGGAAGTTATTCCAGTTATTACATTACCAATAATTAGTTTGTAAAGCTAAGTAATGGCAGGGCAGCTCGGCCAAGTAGAATGTGCCTCCTGTGGTATGTTGGAAGTCATGGATGCACCATGTGCCCTTGACAAACACATCTGCAGGAAGTGTCACCGGCTGCAGAAGCTTGGGCTCCGGCTTTCGGAACTCGGGTGGCGGCTGGAGTCACTGTGGCGCATCCGCGAGGTGGAGAACTACGTGGATAGCACGTTTCAGGAGGAAGTCACCCCGGAGCTTAAGAGAGCACAAGCAGAGGGGGATTGGGTGGCTGCCAGACAGACAAGAAGGTCAAGGCAGGTAGTGCAGGAGTCCCCAGAGGGCATCCCACTTTCTAACTGGTATTCAGTACTGAGTACTGATGGGAGAGAGGGTTCCTCTGGAGAGTGCAGTGAGAGTCATGACCAGAGCACCATGGGTGGCTCAGCTGTGCAGGGAGGGAGGAAAAAGGACAAGGGAGCGGGGATTCTATAGATAGGGGAACAGATAGGCATTTCTGTGGTCACAGACATGATTCCAGGATGGTATGTTGCCTCCTTGGTGCAAGGGTCATGGATATCAGTAAGCAGCTACAGGGCATTCTGGAGGTAAGGGTGCGCAGCCAGAGGTCGTGGTCCACATTGGTGCCAACGATATAGGAAGAAAGAGGGATGAGGTCCTGCAGGCTGAGTTCACGGAGTTAGGAACGAGATTAACGAGCAGGACCTTAAAGGTAGTAATCTCCGGATTACTCCCAAGGCCATGTGCTAGTGAGTATAGAAATAGAATACACCAGATAAACGCGTGGCTGGAGAGATGGTGCAGGAGGGAGGGCTTCAGATTTCTGGGGTATTGGGACCGGTTCTGGGGAGGGTCGAACCTGTCCAAGCCGGATGGTCTGCACTTGAACGGGAATGGGACGAATATCCTTGCAGGAAGGTTTGCTGGTGCTGTTGGGGACGGTTTAAACTAGACTGGCAGGAGAATGGGAACCTGAGGGTAGTTTCAGATAGTACAAATTCAGGGCAGGGAACAGGAGGCAGAAAATTAGTGAGTCACTCTGCAAGACAGAAGAAGCAAAGGTTAAAAAGTGTGCCGCACAGGAATTTGGCAGTGTTAAAGGGTATTTATTTAAATGCAAGGAGTATAGTAAATAAAGCCGACGAGCTTAGGGCACAGATAGACACATGGCAACATGATATCATTGTTATAACGGAAACTTGGCTTCAGGATGGGCAAGAATGGCAATGCAACATCCCTGGATACAGACTTTTCAGGCGGGATAGAGAGGGAGATAAAAAAGGAGGGGATGTAGCATTATTAGTTAAGGAATTAATAATAGCTTTGAGGAGGGATGATATGCTAAATGAATCATCAAATGAGGCCATATAGGTGGAGCTCAGAAATAAAAAAGGGGCAGCCACATTACTAGGAGTGTACTATAGACCGCAAAATAGTGAGAGGGAGATAGAAGAACAAATATGTCGGCAAATTTCTGAGTGCAAAAACGATAGGGCAATAATAGTTGGGGATTTCAACGACCCCAATATCAACTGGGATATATACAGTGTGAAGGGCACAGAGGGGACAAAATTCTTGAACTTTGTTCAAGAGAACTTTTTTAGCCAGCATGTAACTAGCCAAACGAGAGGGGGCACAATTCTAGATTTAGTCTTTGATAATGAAGCTGGGCAAGTGGAGGAAGTAACAGTGGGTGACCATTTTGGAGATAGTGCCCATAATACAGTAAGTTTTAGCATTATCATGGAAAAGGACAAAGATAAAACAGGAGTAAAAGTTCTAAATTGGGGGAAGGCAAATTTTAAGAAACTGAGAGGTGACCTGGTGAAAGTGGACTGGATACAGCTACCTGAAGGAAAATCAGTGGCAAACCAGTGGGAGGTATTCAAAACTGAGACAGGCACAGTGTAGGCATGTGGCCACAAAGATAAAGGGGTGGTACTGCCAAATCTAGAGCCCTCTGGTTATCTAGAAATTTACAGGATAAGTTATAGAAGAAAATGAAAGCTTATGCTGATCGCAAAAATCTTAATACTTCAGAAAGCCTAGCGGAGAGTAGAAAATGCAGGGGTGAAGTAAAAAAGGAAATTAGAAAAGCAAAGAGAGGACATGAGAAATTATTGGCAGGTAAACTCAAGGAAAACCCAAAGATGTTTTATCAGTACATTAAGAACAAGGGGATAACTAAGGAAAGGGTAGAGCCTATCTGAGATGTAGAAGGGAACTTATGCGTGGATGCAGAAGATGTGGGCAGGGTTCTTAATGAGTTTTTTGTCTCTGTCTTCACAAAGGAGACGGTTAATGCAGACATTGTAGTAAAAGAGGAGGAGTGTGAAATATTAGATACGATAAGCATAATGAGAGAGGAAGTACTAGAGGGTCTGACATCCTTGAAAGTGGATAAATCAGCAGGGCCAGATGGATTGCATCCCAGCTTGTTAAAGGAAGCCAGGGAGAAAATAACGGATGCCCTAGAGGATCATCTTCAAATCCTCACTAGATACAGGAGAGGTGTCAGATGATTGGAGGTCTGCGAACGTTGTACCATTGTTTACGAAGGGTGTGAGGGATAGGCCAAATCATTATAGGCTGGTTAGTCTGACCTCGGTGGTGGGTAAATTGTTAGAACCTATTCTGAGGGACGGGATAAACTGCCACTTAGAAAGGCAGGGATTAATCAGGGATAGTCAGCATGGATTTATTAAGGAAAGGTCATGTCTTACTAACTTAATTGAGTTTTTTGAGGAAGTAACAAGGAGGATTGATGAGGGTAGTGCAGTAGATGTGGTCTACATGGATTTTAGTAAGGCATTTGACAAGGTCCCACATGGCAGACTGGTCAGTAAAATGAAAGCCCATGGGATACAGGGGAATGTGGCAGGTTGGATCCAGAATTGGCTCAGGGCCAGGAAACAAAGGGTAGTAGTCAACGGATGTTTTTGTGAATGGAAAGTGGTTTCCAGTGGCGTTCCACAGGGATCAGTGTTGGGACCCTTGCTGTTTGTGGTATATATTAATGATTTGGACTTAAATGTGGGAGACATGATTGGGAAATTTGATGATGACACAAAAATTGGCCGTGATAGTGAAGAGGATAGCCGTAAACTCCAGAAAGATATCAATGGTTTGGTTGAGTGGGTGGAAAAGTGGCAAATGGAATTCAATCCAGAGAAGTGTGAGGTAATGTATTTGAGGAGGGCAAATAAAGCAAGGGAATATACAATAAATGGGAGGATATTGAGAGGGGTAGAAGAAGTGAGAGACCTTGGAGTGCATGTCCACAGGTCCCTGAAGGTGGCAGGACAGGTAGATAGAGTGGTGAAGAAGGCACATGGAATGCTTTCCTTTATTGGCCGAGGTATAGAATACAAAAGCAGGGATGTGATGCTGAAACTGTATAAAATGCTGGTTAGGCCACATTTGGAGTATTGTGTACAGTTCTGGTCACCACATTACAGAAAGGACATAATTTCTCTGGAGAGAGTACAGAAGAGATTTATAAGAATGTTGCCAGGACTTGAAAGTTGCAGCTATGAGGAAAGATTGGATCGGCTAGGGTTGTTTTCCTCAGAACAGAGGAGGCCGAGGGGTTACTTAATTGAGGTGTACAAAATTATGAGGGGCCTAGACAGAGTAGACAGGAAGGACCTGTTTCCCCTAACAGAGAGGTCAATTACCAGAGGGCATAGATTTAAGGTGATTGGTGGAAGGATTAGAGGTGACATGAGGGAAAACTTTTTCACCCAGAGGGTGGTGGGTGTCTGGAATTCACTCGCAGGAACGGTGGTGGAAGCAGAAACTCTCCACTCATTTAAAAGGTACCTGGACCTGCACCTGAAGTGCTGTCACCTGCAAGGCTATGGACCAGGTGCTAGAAGGTGGGATTAGATTGGGAGGCTAGTTTTTTCGGCAGACACGGACACGATGGGCTGAATGGTCTCCCTCTGTGCCAAAATGCTTCTATGGTTCTATTACCCTCTATGATCACTTTGATCTGTTGCCAGTCTGAATAAGGCAGCCTTGCTTTAATTATTACTTTCTGTTCTGTTCTTGCAACCATACTGATTATTAAGGCTGAGAATATTCCTTTACCACTAAGCATTATGATCTGAGACTAAGTTGAACACAAAATATTAAGATAATTGCCAAAAGAACCAGAGGGGGAAATGAGAAATCTTTGCCTTAGCAACGAGTGGTTATAATCTGGAATGCATTGCCTGAAAGTGCAGTGGAAGCCGATCTAATAGTAACTTTCAAAAGGGAATTGGATATAGGCTTGAAAAGGAAAACATTGGCAGGGCTATGGGAAACGAGCTGGGGGCAGGGGACGGGTGGTGTGGTGGAGAGTGGGTCTAACTGGATATCTCTTTCAAAGCAGCAGCACAGATATGATGGGCGGAATGACCTCCTTCTGTGCTGTAAGATTCTATCATTGTAAGCCGAGTGCAGGATACCAGCCCAGCATCGTCAGCCAACACTTGTTGCTAAAATGGGTTGAATAGAAGTGTTTGGAACACGGGCCATTTCTCTCCAATGTCAGCTTGTATTTTTCTTTTGTAAAAGGATTTAATATACTCCTTATTGTTAATCCTGAAAAAAACACGTTGCTGGTCCAAGCATAATTCTGATCCTAGTGTCGAATTCCAATGTGTCCAAACGGTTTCCCGTTCACTGGCATTACACTAAAGCTTCTCATCCAAGCAAAACATGTTACTCTAGATTCTTTGTCCAAGGGGGAAATGTCCCTTGATTCTCTGCTGCTGCTGCTGCTAATCGCAATATTCACAGTACTGCAGTGCAGAACCAACTGATAAAAGCAGAATACAAAAAAACAATCATTTTCATACCAGTTTGTTATCTGTTTCTATGTATCTTTTTCTTCCAGGTTAGCAATTTGCTCCAATTGTCAACAGTTAGTTGAAATCTTCGTCCGAGCTCAAACATTTAGATTCTGGGCTTAATTCATTCCCATGTATCCATATTAACCATCTGGATTCCATCCTATAACTCACTCCCGGGTATCTGTTATTCTATATATTAAACTCCCAAACCGCTCGATTAGATTCCAGTCTGTAACTCACTCCCGGGTATCTGTTATTCTATATATAAACCACCCAAACCCCTCGATTAGATTCCAGTCTGTAACTCACTCCTGAGTATCTGTTATTCTATATATAAACCACCCAAACCCCTCGATTAGATTCCAGTCTGTAACTCACTCCCGGGTATCTGTTATTCTATATATAAACCACCCGAACCCCTCGATTAGATTCCAGTCTGTAACTCACTCCCGGGTATCTGTTATTCTATATATAAACCACCCAAACCCCTCGATTAGATTCCAGTCTGTAACTCACTCCCGGGTATCTGTTATTCTATATATAAACCACCCAAACCCCTCGATTAGATTCCAGCCTGTAACTCACTCCCGGGTATCTGTTATTCTATATATAAACCACCCACACCCCTCGATTAGATTCCAGTCTGTAACTCACTCCCGGGTATCTGCTTTTCTATATATAAACCACCCAAACCCCTCGATTAGATTCCAGTCTGTAACTCACTCCCGGGTATCTGTTATTCTATATATTTAACACCCAAACCCCTCGATTAGATTCCAGTCTGTAACTCACTCCTGAGTATCTGTTATTCTATATATAAACCACCCAAACCCCTCGATTAGATTCCAGTCTGTAACTCACTCCCGGGTATCTGTTATTCTATATATAAACCACCCAAACCCCTCGATTAGATTCCAGCCTGTAACTCACTCCCGGGTATCTGTTATTCTATATATAAACCACCCACACCCCTCGATTAGATTCCAGTCTGTAACTCACTCCCGGGTATCTGTTATTCTATATATAAACCACCCACACCCCTCGATTAGATTCCAGTCTGTAACTCACTCCCAGGTATCTGCTTTTCTATATATAAACCACCCAAACCCCTCGATTAGATTCCAGTCTGTAACTCACTCCCGGGTATCTGTTATTCTATATATTTAACACCCAAACCCCTCGATTAGATTCCAGTCTGTAACTCACTCCCGGGTATCTGTTATTCTATATATAAACCACCCAAACCCCTCGATTAGATTCCAGCCTGTAACTCACTCCCGGGTATCTGTTATTCTATATATAAACCACCCACACCCCTCGATTAGATTCCAGTCTGTAACTCACTCCCGGGTATCTGTTATTCTATATATTTAACACCCAAACCCCTCGATTAGATTCCAGTCTGTAACTCACTCCCGGGTATCTGTTATTCTATATATAAACCACCCAAACCCCTCGATTAGATTCCAGTCTGTAACTCACTCCTGGGTATCTGTTATTCTATATATAAACCACCCAAACCCCTCGATTAGATTCCAGTCTGTAACTCACTCCTGGGTATCTGTTATTCTATATATAAACCACCCAAACCCCTCGATTAGATTCCAGTCTGTAACTCACTCCTGGGTATCTGTTATTCTATATATAAACCACCCAAACCCCTCGATTAGATTCCAGCCTGTAACTCACTCCCGAGTATCTAGTTTAACTAGATGGCTTACTACTGGGGGTGGGGGTGGTGGGGGTGGTGATTTGGGTGAGGGGAAGAAGAGCACGGAGGGCTTTGAGTGGTGTAATTCGGAAGCTCCTCGTTATCTGCCTGCTCTTCCTGCCCCTCCCACTATCCATGATGAGCCGTAGAGTATTAAGCCTTCAAAATGTGAAGTCAGGAAAAGCCCATTTCCTTATTCTTTTGAAAGCTCAGCCATGTTCGCATCTGGTTGATGTTACTCGTGAACAGATGCAATCCCACATCAGTAGTCAATTTAGCGGAGTGAGAGAGGCTAAGCTCTCTTAATTCAGGCCGATAAGAATCGAGCAGAAGGAAATTGATTTCATTCAGCCAAACAAAGGTTTAAGAATTGGGAGTCTGAGCATGGCACAGGGAATTCTTCACAAGTTAATAAAAGGCACATGAAGAATTAAATGAAATCCTGCACACACTCAAATTAAGCTACAGCAGATAGAGTCCTCGGGGCTCATTTTAACCCAATGTGATGGTTTTACGCCCTACCTCCCTCCCTAGAATTTTGCTCTTATGGGATGTCAATGGAGCATAAAGTAGGGCTGGGGGAGGGGGAAAGTGGTGGGAGGGGGATAAAGTGGTGGAAGGGGTGTAAAATCAGGTGGGGAGTGAGTAGAGTTGGGTGCCCGACTGGAGCCTGCTCTGTTCCAGTCAGTCCTGTTGGGTTAAAGATACCTCCTTCCCCCTGACCTCTACTGGACTCTGTAACCATGTCCATCAGTTACTGGCTGAAATACTCAGACTGACATGGCAACACACACCCCCTTCTGAGGGGGTTCGATTATAAATCTGAACATCTCTTGACGTCTCTTACTTGTAAAACAATCACAGTTTCAATGGGTTTGGTGATTGACCTCACGTTTTTCGATCGCGTATCTCACTCCCAATGCGTTACCAGTGCTGATGGCTCTGCTTTGCATACAGCATGTTTTCACGAAGCTTAGGTTAGTTGACAGGCCTCTTCCTTCGGAGGATTGAGGTTTGGGATCCAATAGCAAACTCAAGCACATAATATGGCATCTGCTTCAAGTGCAGGACAGAGAGAGATCTGCATTGTTAAGATGTGCAACCTTTTGGGTAACATCTTTAATTTGACAGCATCTCTGTTCTCTCAGGTGGATGTAGGAGTGCAAATATAGAAAGAAAAAAAAACAAAGACTTGCATTTATATAGCACCTTTCACAAGCACTGGACATCTCAAAACACTTTATAGCCAATGAAGTACTTTTTGAAGTGTAGTCAGTGTTGTAATGTAGGAAACGCAGCAGCCAATTTATGCACAGCATGATCCCGCAGACAGCAATGTGATAATGAGCAGATAATCCGTTTTTTTGTGATATTAATTGAGGGGTACATATAGACCCCAGGATACTGGGGAGAACTCCCCCTGCTCATTTTCAAGATATTGCCAAGGGATATTTTAATCCCCCCTGCAGCGGCAAACAGTTTAATATCTCATCCACATGACAGTACAGCCCTCCCTCAGTAGTGCACTGCAGTGTCAGCCCTGATTTTTGTGCTCAAATCTGGAGTGGGATTTGAACCCAGAACCTTGTAAGTCAGAGCTAAAAAGCACTACACACTGAGTCCCAGCTAACACTAGCACCCGTCCCCGCTACATTGCAGAGTGACTAAACTTCAAAGGAATTTCATTGGCTGTGAAATGTGTTGAGCCATTGTGAAAGATGCCATAAAAAGAATAAAATAACTTGCATTTATATAGCTCCTTTCACAACCTCAGGACGTTCCAAAGTGCTTTACAGTCAACACAATATTTTTGAAGTGTAGTCACTGTTGTAATGTAGGAAACGTGGCAGCCAATTTGCGCACAGCAAGATCCCACAGACAGCAACAAATGAGCAGATCATCTGCTTTTAGCACTGTTGGTTGAAGGATAAATATTGAGAACCGCCCTACTCTCCTTTGAATAGTGTCAGGGGATCGTTTATGTCCACCTGAGAGGGTTTAAAGTCTTTTCCTAGGACAATTACACCCATATAATTATCTTAATCAGAAGCCTCTATTGTATTAGACCTGAGGCTTGCAGAATCTTCTGGTACCTTCTCTGCTTACATCAAAGCCCGTGTGGCTACTGCATCAGGCCACACTGCCTGGGTTCAGGGCCGGAAGAGGCCCAGAAAGGGAGGTTTATTAAAATTCATTTTGGCTTCATAGCAGCCTGTGCCTCCAGCCTCCGAAGATACCCTCGGCTCTTCCCAGTCCTAGGTCTGCCACCCTTGCCCTCTCCCAAATGTAATCCCCTCCAGAGGCTCCCTCTCACCCCAACAACTACTTGCATTTCTACAGAGCATTTAACGTAGCAAAATGTCCCAAGGCATTTCACAGGAGTGTTATCAAACAAAAATTAACATTAAGCCACATGAGCTGATATGAGGGCAGATGACCAATAGCTTGGTCAAATGGGTAGGTTAAAGAAGGACAGAGAAGTGAACAGATGGAAAAATTTAGGAAGGAAATTCCAGAACTTGGGGGTTAGATAACAGAAAATACAGCCACCAAAGGTGGAGTGATGGAAGTTGGGAAGGCCAAAATTGGAGGAACGCGGAGTTCCTGGAAGGTTGTAGGAGATAGGGAAGGGTGAAACACTGGGGCGATTTGAAAACAGGGATGAGAATTTTAAAATCAAGGCATTGGCAGACCAAGAGCCAACAGAGCTCAGCGAGCACACACAATGATGGGTAGACCTTAGTGCTAGGGAGTGCTCTGTTGGGTCTGTGGCAGCTTGGAATCCGGCTCCCACACCCGGGGCTGTGAACATATTCCCCTTGTTCAGGCAGCAATCTGAGTCTTGTGGTGGAAAATGAGAAAGTGGAGCTAAAATCTCTCCACACTCCACTCAACGCCAACATGAAATCAGGTAACTTGCCCCAGCCAAGTCCAGCCCAATGCAGAAAACCCACTCACCAGTAAAATCACCCCTACACTGTGCTCTTTGGTCTCATCACTTCCTCCACAGAGCCTTGACATGGGGCCAGCTTCACTCTCGTCTGGATTGATTAACTTTCTTGGCCAATGATGGAGAGTTGGTCCCTTCAAGGTTTCAAAATGTGGAAATGGCAAAAAGAAAACTAGTAATCGGGAGGAAATCTTTCACAAAACACAATGTAGCAGTGACACTCGGCTATCAGGGGTAGGCAGGAATGTGGAGTCGAGGTTACAATCAGATCAGCCATGATCTTATTGAATGGCGGAGCAGGCTCAAGGGGCCGAGTGGCCTACTCCTGCTCCTAATTCGTATGTTCGTATGCCCTAGTTGTGGATCATTTCCAGGTCCCAAACCCGCACCACATCAGCATCAGTGGCGCGATACGATTTTTAAAGGGAAAGGCCCTGATTGGCCCAGGGGTGAATTGGACGCCGAGCGCGAGCAGGAAGCAGGAACTGGTTCTGGAGGGCGTGTTTAAAAGGCAGACGGCAGCTATTACTGGGTTTGCTGCTGCCTGGAGGAATGGAGCAAGCAGGAGAGCAGAGGGCCAGCAACCTCGTGAGTGCCCAAATGCTCACTCCTCAGCGGGTCAAGAAGGCAGCTCACCACCACCTTCTCAAGGGGCAATTAGTGATGGGCAACGAATTCTGGCCTAGCCAGCGATGCCCACATCCCATGAAACGATTAAAAAACACTCAAACTGCACTGCTCAAACACTGACAACTTTGAGCCACAGCAGGAGCACCTCAGTTTGACTATCCCTTCATCAGGAATTGTCCTCAGTAGCCACAATAAATAATGGTTCCTCGCTGTTCTCCCAACAGCTGTGCACTAACAAGTCCCAGACTTGTTTGTTTGCTCTTTCCATTATTACCTTTGAAAATTTGATTCTGTCCATTTGCAGCCTGTTAACAAGCTCATCAATGGGCTTAACAGCAATTTAATTGGAGGTGTTTGGGTTGCCCACTCTCCCTGACCTCCTTTTAAAAATTGCAGCATGTCACAGAGACATCGGAAGATTGACATGGCGTCCAAGTGTGCTATTTTCAGAGTCTACCTACAGCCAACTTCGCCCATAGGTAATTGAAAATCTAGCCCATTCTCTCCACATCCACGCTGTCCAACCCATTCGTAATTTTAAAGACTTCAATTATATCATCTGTAAGTCTTCTCTTATCTAAAGGAAAAGCACCAACCTGTTCAATCTTTCCCGATATCTATCATCTATCAGTTCTGGGTACCATCCCTGTAAATGTTTTTGCATTTTCTCCAATGCTTCTATGTTCTTTTTATACTACAGAGACCAAAAGACTTGCAGGTTGATAGGTAAATTGGCCATTGTAAATTGCCCCTAGTGTAGGTAGATAGTAGGAGAATTGAAGGAAGGTAGGGATGGGGGAGGGAAATGGGTTTAATGTAGGATTAGTATAAATGGGTGGTTGATGGTCGGCACGGACTCGGTGGGCCGAAGGGCCTGTTTCAGGGCTGTATCTCTCTGTGACTCTAGAAGTGTGCACAGTACACTAAGTGTGGTCTAACCAGGGTCCTGTGCGAGCAGATGGGCAGAACCTGATCGGGAAGCATCCGGAAAGAAAGAGGGCCCAAATGGGCAAACGGGGAACTTTCTTTGGCAGGACTGGGAGAGGACAAACTGCTGCTTTACACCTCACAAGTAGTATTTATATTGCGCCTTTAACCTAATAAAACATCCAAGGTGCTTTACAGGAGCATTGTAAAACAAAATGTGACACTGAACCACGTAAGGAGATATTCGGGCAGATGAACAAAAGCTTGATCAGAGAGGTACGTTTTAAGGAGTGTCTTAGAGGAGGCCATTCGGCCCATCGAGTCCATGCTGGCTCCCCACAGTGCTATGCAGTGTAGAGGCATTGGAGGAGGATGGTGTGATCAACTGTGTCAAAGGCTGCAGACAAGTCGAGAAGGACAAGGAGGAAATGTTTACCTTTGTCACAGACACATAGGATGTCATTCATGACTTTGATAATTGCTGTTTTGGTACTGTAGGAGGGGCCAAAACATGACTGGAGGGATTCAAGCATGGAGTTCCAAGAAAGATGGGAATGGATTTGGGAGGTGACAACATGTTCAAGGACTTTGGAGGAGAAACCCTTTCCCTCCCACAAGATCCACCTTGCCCGCCACTTACCTTCAAAGATGGCAGACAGTCAAAAAGCACCAGATCGTCAGCCGCTGGCAACCATTCTGTTCCTGTCGGTTCTGGACGAGGGTAGGGGCTGGGGGAACAGACCAGAGGCATTTAAAGGGGGCCTAGCAGTTAAAAACAGGAGAAGACCTCCTGGGAAATGTACTCACCATGAGCGATTTCCTGCCGGGAACGTTCCCCAATTTGAAACGCAGGCTCATCCTGCCATCAGACAGGTCCCATCCGAGGTAAAAGCCTGTTGCCTTTTGAATGGGCACAGGACTTTAGGAAGGACGCAAAGGCTTTGGAGCCGTACAGAAGAGATTTACTAGAATGGTTCCAGGAATGAGGGATTACAGTTACATGGAGAGACTGGAGAAGCTGGGATTGTTCTTCCTAGAGCAGAGAAGGCGAAGAGATTTGATGGAGGTGTTTAAAATCAGGAAGCATTCGGATAGAGTAAATAAAGAGAAACAGTTTCCAGTGGCAGAAGTGTCTATAACCAGACGGCGCAGGTTTAAGGTGATTGGCAAAAGAACCAGAGGACGACATGAGGAAAATCCTTTTTACGCAGAGAGTGGTTACAATTTGGACTGCACTGCCTGATATGGCGGTGGAAACAGATTCAATAGGGGCCTTCAAAAGGGAATTGGATAAATACTTGAAGGAGAAAAAGTTGTAGGGATATGGGGAAAGAACGTGGGAGTGGGGCTAACTGGATTGCTCTTCGAAAGAGTCTGAGCATATTCGATGGGCCGAATGGCTTCTTTCTGTGCTGTACTATTCTATGATTCTATGTAAAGCTACATCTGTGACCTTTCCACACATTTCCCCCCCTCGCCAAGTCTGTCCCATCTCCCCTCTAGGTGTACCCTCCCCTAAATGTACCCCGTTTGTGAGTGACAGCCCACCCTGCACCAATGGGCCGTGTTGTCATCTCCCTAAGACACAGGATCTTATTATTCTGCAAAAGGTTTTAACGTGAAAGAAGATCATTGCTCTCGCAAGAAAAAAAACAAGTGAGGGGCCTCATGCAAGTCCGTGTTTACAGATGACCCGCTGAATGAAGACTCCCTGGTCAACTGTTTAACTAGGAGTTTGATGCTGCTCCCATTAGGAGTCTATAAGTTACCAAATTCCAATCGCTCGTTCACAATCAACAAATTGTAGAATCATACAGAACAAGAGGCCATTCAGCCCATCATGTCTGTCTCTTTGAAAGAGCTATACAATTAATCCCACTCTCATGCTCTTTCCTCATAGCAAATTTCTCCTTTCCAAGTATTTATCCAATTTCCTTTCAAAAGTTACTATTGGATCTGCTTCCACCGCCCTTTCAGGCAGAGAATTCCAAACATAACAAATTGCTGCATTAAAAAAAAACCTCCTCACTTCTCCCCTGGATATTTTGCCAATTATTCTAAATTTGTATTACCGACCCTCCTGTCATTGGAAACAGATTCTCTTCATTTTTTCGATTAAAAAAACCATTCATGATTTTGAACACCTCTATCAGACCTCCTCTTAACTTTCTCCACTCTAAGGAGAACAACCCCAGCTTCTCCAGTCTCTCTACATAACTGAAGCCCCTCATCCCTGGCCCCATTCTAGTAAATCTCGCCTGTCCCCTCTCCAAGGCATTGACATCCTTCCTAAATTGTGGGGCAATGAATTGGACACAATACTCCAGATGAGGCCTAACCAGTGTTTTTTTTTAATCAAAGTTTCCCACAACTTCCTTACTTTTGTACTTTATTCCTCTATTTTAAAAGCCTGACCATCTTGACCTGTCACCTTCAAAGATGGTCTATGTGACCCCCCCCCCCCCCATTTCCTCCCCCCCCACCCATCCCTGCTCCCACCCCTCAGTCTCTCTGTTCTTGTCATCATTGTAATCGCACCAGAATCACCCCAGTTCTTGCCAAGCTGAGCAGATCAGCATGAGGGACAGTCCTCCTCCCAACCCCTTCATGGTTTCCCCATTCCCCGCACCGCCCCCCACCCTGCCCTCCCCCCTCAGTCTGAGTGATCTCCAGCCATCAGACCTGGCCCAGCCCAGAACTTCTGACTCATTTCCAGCCATTTCCAGACACCACAAGTACTTTACTGGCAATAAAATATTTTGGAACATCTGGCGGGCAAGATATTATATATATATAAATACAAATCTTCCTATATGACCCAGCAACACCTTATGTCTGTACGCAATAAGATTGGGAAATAATGAATTGTGTACAAAAGGATTGGGAAATCACACGCAAACACACAAACAAGCACACAAACACACACTCAAATGCAAACACACACTCAAATGCAAACATGCACGCAAACACATGCAAACACACACTCAAACACAAACACACACTCAAATGCAAACACACGCTCAAATGCAAACATGCACGCAAACACATGCAAACACACACTCAAACACAAACACACACTCAAATGCAAACACACGCTCAAATGCAAACATGCACACAAACACATGCAAACACACACTCAAATGCAAACATGCACACAAACACAAACACACACTCAAACACAAACACACACTCAAACACACACTCAAATACAAACACACACTCAAACACAAACACACACTCAAATGCAAACACACGCTCAAATGCAAACATGCACGCAAACACATGCAAACGCACACTGAAATGCAAACGTGCACACAAACACATGCAAACACACTCAAACACAAACACACACTCAAATGCAAACACACACTCAAATGCAAACGTGCACGCAAACACATGCAAACACACACTCAAACACAAACACACACTCAAATACAAACACACAAACATGCACTCAAACACACATTCACCACTCTTACAACTTAAATCAAAGTAATCTTCTGAATTTGGCTTTTCCATTCTGTTAACTAGTCAAGATCCTCTCTCAGGTGACACCATTCCAGGTCGACAAGCTCAAGTCTCTCAGTGTTACCTCACAACCCAGACCATTGGCACCAGGGATCACCTCATGGGTCTTCTCTGCACTGCCTCCAAGGCTTGAACATTGGGGAAAGGACAAAGAAAAGAAAGACTTGGATTTCTACGGCGCCTTTCACATCATCAGGACATCCCAAAGTGCTTTACAGCCAATTAAGTACTTTTGAAGTGCGGTCACTGTTTGTAATGTAGGAAACGCAACAGCTAATATGCGCACAGCAAGCTCCCACCAACAACAATGTGATGATGACCAAATAATCTGTTTTAGTGATCATGGTTTGGGGATAAATACTGACCAGGACACCGTGGAGAACTCCCCTGCTCTTCCTCAAATAATGTCATGGTATCTTTTATGTCCATCTGAGAGGGCAAATAGGGCTTTGGTTCAACAGTTCATCTGAACGACAGTGCCTCTGACTGTGCAGCACTCGCTCAGTACTGCACAGGAGTTCCTGCCTAGATTTTGTGCTTAAAATTCTGCAGTAGGACATGAATCTACAAACTTCTGACTCAGAAACAAGAGTTCTTTTTATTCATTCATGGGATGTGGGCGTCGCTGGTTAGTGCAAACACCTGAGCCATGGCTGACCCCCAAGTGCCAGGCACTTTTGTATTTTTAGTCTGGATAAACAAGTGTTTTCAAGAGAACATTGGAGTCACCTGACCTTATTAAAAAAAAAACCCCACAGGACCAGCTGACTTTTCTCAGTTGATCCCAATTTAGCTTGGGGTGGCAGGGGAGGTGGGGTGGAATCAGACCCTTAATAATTCCTGTTCTTGTTTTTCTTTATTTTTGCAGCACTCAAGATGAAGATCAAAGAGGTAAGGAGGGAGAAGGGAGACCGCAAAATCATCTCTCAGAGGAAGAAGAAGGTACTGAAGATGGGACCTCTGAAAAAGAAAGACCTGAAGAAGTTGGTTCTGTTCATAAAAAATGGAGCAAGTTGTCCTTGTAACCAGCTGGACAATCAAAACAGCAACTTCCTAATAATGGGCCGCAAGTGGGACAACCAACTCCTCCTCACTGTCATCCACAAATGGGACAAGAAGAACAAGGATTTGCGCTATGCTGTGAAAATAATGAAAACCTATCAATGTCCAACATATCATCACGTCTTTCAATGACTGCGTTTGGGAAAGAAACTCATTTGGGAAGTAAACTGAAGCAAACTCTCAAAAATTGCTTTTATAGTGTTCTTTAAAAAAATTACACTCTTCCAGTCTTATTGAATGAACTTTTTCTTATATAATGATTCCTTTATAATCTATCTTGTCTCAATAACCAGATGGAATAGAAAGTTAAAACGTGCTTTAAATGATGAAGATGACTGATAAATGAATACTTAAATGCAAAATCAGAGGTCAGCAAATAAGCCAATGCCTCTCTCTCTATCTATCTCTCTCTCTATATCTCTCTCTCCTCCCTCTCCAAAAATAATACCGCTTAGATAACCTGACATGAGGAAGATTGTTTGAGTTTCCATGAGATGTGGGGACAAAAGAATGATGGGATGTATAACTGCCGGAGGTTGCCATGTGTAGGAGCACTCCAGTGAACAGCTAGTTCGGTGGACCTTCTACAATCTTAAACTGAAAGGAAACTTGCTCCAACCAAGAGATTAATGTTGGTCTTTTCGATATGACACGGACTCCTTGGGTTTGGTGAGAATTGGGTTGAAGGACTAAGGCTTGATCGTAAATGAAATCAGAATTGACAGCATGGTATTGCCATGGCTTAGCTTGCTGTCTGATGAAAGAGATGGTACATCCTATCTGGCATTAAGGGTAGAACTGTTTGGTCGTAGTGTTATACACTATAACGAGGATTGTTGGCTCTGCGTTTATCACCATGGCAATAATTGTCTTGGTCATCTACTGTGGATTAAATGTTTGTACGTGCTGATACCATCAATGTGAAAAAAGTAACTATGCTCCTAAGGCATGGTAATGATGGAGTGTTATTTTTAAATGTACACCTATACGCATCATCATGTATGTTAGAATTACATACCAACAGTGATTATTTTGTTTCTTTTTAAATATTTCAATTTGCAATCTTTTTATTTTTTAAATGCCTGGCGATGGCACTTCGAATTTGAGGTGCCACTCACAGGTACATTGGCCAAGAACTACTCACGTTTAAATAATAAAAAGTAAGTAACCTAAATTAGCACAGTGGTATGTTCTAAATATCTCATTGAGTGTTGCTGTTGCAATTTCCATTTTATTAAAAGGGACACTGTTTTAGTCACTGCAGAAGGAGAAGCAAGTGACCAAGACTTCTTCGATCACACCGTCCAAACCCGCGACATCCGCCACCTTTGAGCAATAAGGGTCTGAGAGCACCATCACCTCCAAGTCACACACACACCATGCTGAATTAGACATATGTATATAAATCCATTTCTTCATCGTCGCTGTGTCAAAATCCTGGAACTCCCTTGGTCATAAACCAGCTAACTGGTGTATTCACCACAACATAATATCAATTCAAAGTTTTAAAGGCGGTAAAGTTGATTGAATCGCTATCGATAGCACTGTGGGAATAACATCACTATACAGACTGCAGCGGTTCAAGAAAGTGGCTCACCACCACCTTCTCAGGGCAGTTAGGGATGGGCAATAAATGCTGATTCTATTGGCAACCCCCACATCCCAAGAATGATTTTTTAATTTAATTAAGAATTGGGAAAGCCATTGGGTGTACAAGGCATAAGGAAGCTGCATTGGGAAGGGAGCCTGGAGCAAGGCATGGATTTGGCATTACATAGGAAGCCGGTTACCAACATGACAGTGCAGACCTGATGACTGAATGCCCTGCTGCTGTTCCAATGTATCATTGACAGCTCACTGTGTACTTCATTCCAGTGGCAAAATTATCTCAAATGCAATCAAGGAAAGCCTCAGAAACCATCCTAAAATCTTGTGAGAATTATCAGGAAAAAGCAAAAAACGTTTGTGAAAATCTACCAAGTGTGATAATAAAGGCAGATATACTTGGGGTTAATGAATATCGAATTAGATAGGTTAGTTAATGTAGAACAGGGGTGGACTGCAACAGGCCCAGGGGTCTTCTCTCATCCCTGTGTTATCTTATGTTCCATTATTTGACCAGTTAAAGACTTGCTTCCCACAGGTGACATTTCCTCAGTTTCAATGGTTACACATTTTCACTCCAATAATGTCACCTGCAAGTGACATATCGACAATTGTTTCCAGTGCAATGACACATTTTAGCATAAGGTTATAATTATTGAGATGAAGGACTTTGGACTAACATACAGGATACCATCAAAGCTAAAAAGAAAGGCTTGTATTTCTATAGCACCTTTCGTGCTGTCCATATGCACTTTACAGCTAACCTTTGAAGTGTAGTCACTGTTGTAATGTCGGAAACACAGCAGCCAATTTGTGCACAGCAAGCTCCCACAAACAGCAATGTGATAATGAGAAGGTAATCTGTTTTAGTGATTTTGGTTGAGGGATAAATATTGGCCAGGACACGAGGGACAACTCTACTACTTCAAGTAGAGCCATGGGATCTTTGGCATCCACCTGAGAGGGCAGACAGAGCCTCTGTTTAAACATTTCATCTGAAAGACGGCACTTCCAACAGTGCAGCACCTCCTGGGCTGGGAGTGCCAGCCTTGACTTGGTGCTCGAGTCTCCAGAATGGGCTGAACCCTACGTTATTCTGACTCAGAGGCAAGACTGCTACCATTACCAACTGAGCCACAGCTGATACACTTGTGGTTACTGAGCAAGTAAGAGCTTTCACGGCTCTGAGCTCCTGGCAAAGAATGAATTGCCAGTATGGAGATGGCACAATGAGATGTAGGAGGCCAATGTTACGAGTTGACACTACCAGCAATGCGCCTTGGGCAATCAGGAGATGCATGTCGTGAATTCCTGATGAGCTTAGTCAGTGTTCGAGTCTTCCCTTGACCCCTTAATTTTAACACAGCAGGGGTACAAAGAACAGCAGCCACAGGAGGGAAAATGGCATGTGTAATATTGATGACATAGAGACAGGAGAGGTGGCTATGGAGAGAAAGGTTAGAGGTGAAGAAAAGATTGCTTTTCACAAATTCTACTTCATCCCCCGGACTGAGAGAAAGGGATGCTCAGAGACACCAGCTCCAGTTTACTGACTGGAAGGAAATAAAAATAGAGTTTTAGGAATCTCTTTTTACAGATTGTATATCTGTGAACCATCCTAAGTGAAATCCTATTTATACAATTGAATAGTGCAAACTGTTATCTAAGGTGGCATATTATGAGCCCTGCGGAGGTGGGGTTAGAGGTGGAACCGGGAGGTAAATTGGGAAGGCCCATGTTGCATGTTGGGTCAGTTCCCCGTTGCGTTCCCACCTCTGAGCACTTTTGGTGAGACTGGCATCAGCTACCCGTCCGACAGCAGCCGGTAGTTAGTTAACAGCAATTAGGTGCCCACTTAAGGGCAAATTGGTGACGCCACCAGGATCTTTCCGGTTGCAAACAAGCCCCCTGCTGAGGCCGAAGCTTGGCAGGAGGCCGGAGATACCCTCCCTGTGGCATACCAGTGGCCAGAGAGGCCTCCTCTAATTGACAGCCCCCCACCTCCCCCACCCCGTACCCCCACCATGCCAACTCCCCCCACCGCACCCCTCCCCTTCCGGAGCCGGGGGTTCCAGAGGACCACAGCTACAGCCGCAGGCCATCCTGTTGAGGGGCTCCCCCTGCACAATGATGGCCTGGCAGCTGTGGCCACAGTTTAATTTGTTTTTGTTTCTATCTTCAGAGGGCGCTTCTGGCTTGAGGCATCCTCACAGTCCCCCGCCTACAGTTCAGGCCCCGGTGGGGCAGCTGGCCGCCCCGAGCCTTGGGCCCTCCCATTTGGCCCTCCTAGCTGCCTGTTCCACCAGCTGTGCTTGATTGGACAGCAAATACGCAGGCAGCCTGGCTAATTGGCCGCCTCCCGGAATATCTCCCCTGCCGCTGACCCAACTGGGGTCGAGACCTGGAAATGGTCTCGACGCCTGAAACGTATAGAAGTGGAGAAGATTCTACTCCCAGAGGGCTAAATGTAGCGCACAAAAATAAGGCAACTGCTTCCTTCAAAAGCAACTCAGTGCTTCACAACCCTACTCTTGTGGATGTCTGTGAATATGACACAGTCCAAATGTTGGTCATTCTTCAGAATAGAAACAGAACTATAGAGCCTGTTTATTTAAAATGGACTCACACCTTGTTTTAAAATGGTGGCCAAGGAACGTCACATCAACAACAACAATGTTATTTTAGCATTTATATGGTGCTTTTACATTGTAAGAAGTCTAAAGGCATGTCACAGGACAGTAACTGGACAAAAAATGGATGCCAAGTCAATAAAGGAGATATTAGAAGGGGTGAGTTTGGTCAATGAGCATCTTAAAGGAGGAGAGAGAGAGGTGGAGAGGTTTAGGAAGAGAATTCCGGAGCTTAGGGCCAAGATTGCTGAAGGAAAAACCATCAATTGTAGTGAAAAGAAAGTGGGGGACGTGCAAGAGACCAGAAATGGAGAAGACAGAGATCCTGAATGTTTTAGGGTTGGAGAAAGCTAGAGATAAGGAAGGGGGGAAATGGATCAAGTGTTTTTTTAATCCTATCACCAGTAAATTGTAATTAGCTTCAGATCATTTCTTTCACAATCTGTGCATCTGTAGCCCCCTTGTTTCGTTCAAAACTCTGACCTCCATTATTATGGAATCTGGTAAAGTAGCCAAGGTGATGCAAAGACGTCTTCAATATTTACGTTGCGATATGTATCCATACATATCTATAAAGATAGTGCATCAGTTCCCATCCTTGTTTCTGTGGGTAACATCACTTTCTTTCTGTAGTGGACCTCTCCAGTTCAATTACTCCTTCCTTGTCCCTCTCCCCAGTTAATCAGAATTGCACATGCTATAGACCGATTGAAGTGTTCGTTACAGAGATGGGGGTAACACTGAAATTCCACCATTTGTCCTTGGAATCCATTGACCATGGCAGTGAAAAGAAAGACTTGTATTTATATATCACCTTTCATGATCTCACAATGTCCCAAAGCACTTTACAGCCAATGAAGTGCTTATAAAGTGTAGCCACTGTAATTGTGTAGGAAATGCAGCAGCCAATTTACGCACAGCAAGCTCCCATATACCCCAAAGTGGCAATGACCAAAGAATCTGTTTTTAGTGATGTTGGTTGAGGGATAAATATTGGCCAGAACGCTGGGGAGAACTCCCCTGCTCTTCTTCAAAATAGTGGCATGGAATCTTTTACGTCCACCTGAGAGGGCAGACGGGCGCTAGATTTAACATCTCATCTGAAAGACAGCACCTCTGACAGTGCAGTGCTCCCTCAGTAGTGCACTGCAGTGTCAATCTACATTGCATGCTCAACACTGTGGAGTGGGAAATAAATCCACAACTTTCAGGCTCCTTGGCAAGAGTGCTAGCCACCGAGTCATGATATCAATTTTACATTAATGTGAGAAGATCAGCCTGGTTCCCAAGTTATGCTCAAGCCATGCAAAATTCTGTTCCAGGAAGACTCAGATATAAAACGTACCCAATGACCATTGTGCCAGTAACTTAACCAAGGTAGAGCAACATTCCCTGTGAGTCAAGGACATAATAAAAGCAATGGGAAAAGGTGCACACTGTAATGAGTTTAATTAGCACAACCTCCTTAGCAGTTGAAGTAACAATTGAGAAGAAGCTAGGCTGTACTCAAAGCTATCTCGCTATGAATAACCAGTGTGAATGAGCAACAATAGTGGCTTAAAGTTTTGTTGTAGTTCTTTAGAGTGGTTTCTAAGCTATTAACATTTTCTTTCCCTGCACAATGTAAACTTAATGCCTGGACCAAGATAACAGGCCTTGATAACAGTTACTAAATCACGTGGTTGCATTTGTTCTCCTCACTGCGGAACAGTTCACAAAAGTAATCCTTAAACCCACTCTGCTATTTAATGATAACTAGGATTCCCCAACCTTTACCTGTGCGTAACTAAATAAATAACTTGTATTACGTGACCAAAAGACATCCCGAAAGTATTTTACAGCCAATGAAGTAATTTTCTTTCAAGTTCTCTCTTGTGAACCAGGAAAAACAGCAGCCAATTTGCACACAGCAAGATCCCGCAAACAGTAATGTGATATTGACCAGATAATTTTTTAATGATGGTGACTGGGAGATAAATATTGGCCAGGACACTGAGGAGAACCTCCCTAAACCAGTGCCAGGGTAATCTTATACATTTCCCTGAGAGGGCAGATGGGGCCTCAGTTCAACCTCCCATCCATAAGACAGCACCTCCAACGGTGCAGCACTCCCTCAATACTGCACTGGGATTGTCAGCCTGAACGTTATGCTCAAGTCTCAGGAATGGGAATTGAAGCCACAAGCTTCACGAGTCACAGACAGGAAAGCTATCCACTGAGCCACACTGACTATGTCCCAACCACATTGGCGGACATTTTGACTGAACTTACCAGGCAGGAAAACCCCCGGGATAGGGTGGAACGCTGGTTTTTACAGCGTTCATTGACGAGTAAAATTGGGTGGGATATTAAACTAACATTGCACCCAACCCTGTCAGCTCCTCAAGGGCGGCTAAGGTTAAAATTGTTTCCACTTAGCCTATAAAGGTGTTTTCTAGCATGTTTCAACCTAACTTAAAAAGAGAAAACTTTGAAGGAAAGAGCTTGTGTTTATCGAGTGCCTCTCATAGCAAATGAATTGACTTTTTGAAGTGTAGCAGCTTTCTGATCCATACAGTCACTTCATGGAAAGGCCTCCAACCTTCCCTCACAGGTTGATAAATCCACGGCCAACTTTGACTTGAGCCGTGTAGACCAAGGAGGTCCTGTGGTTTGATGCCCAGTTGGTTCATTCCAGCTGGGGTGGTGTTGAGATACCACAGTTTGCCTCAATAGGCCAACAGTCAAAGTTGAGGGATCAATGCCCACTTCAGAGCCTTAAATACACAAGTTTAGGCTCACACTCCAGTATAGTGGAGGGAGTGCTCCGTTGTCGGAGGTGTCGTCTTTCGGGTGTGATGTTAAACCGTCTGCTCTCTCAGGGAAAAGTAATAGATCCCATGACACTATTCAGAGAAGAGCAGGGAGAGTTCTCCCCAGTATACAGGCCAATATTTGTCCTGCAACCAACATCACTAGAGTAGATTATCCGGTCATTGTCACATTGATGTTTTTGGGAGCTTTCTGTGTGCAAATTGGTCCCTGCTTTTCCTACATTACAACAGTGACTCTGTTTTATTGGCTGCAAAGCCCTTTGAGGCATCCTGAGGCTGTGAATGCTGCTATATAAATGCAAATACCTTCTTTCTTTGTATTGGCTACTTCAACAAAATGCAACTCGCTTGGTCAAAACAAGATTAATGTTGCAACTTGGAAAAACACTGATTCCACACAAACACACTCACTATTCCTTAAGTGTTTGGAAATTTCCTTCTGTTGGGCACAAATTATAATGTCATCTGGCCTAGCATCCGGAGATTTGTAGAGTTAGCTGATCTCAGTATAATTGACCACAGGACCCTGAGCTAGAGAGGGGAGTGTCCATGGACTCGAGGTGAGGACAGGATTGCACTTGGCTGTGATGCCTCCTCCTGTAGTCAAGCAGCCTGCCGATGCTCACAGGTGAGAGAATGACAACGTGGGTGAGGCACCAAAGTGTGAGCGGTACTTGTAGACCATACCCCAGTCGCTGTCCACTATCTTCGGGAGAAAGAATTGGGAAATCAGTCTTAGATCGGGTGGTGACTCTTAAACCTAGAAAGCTGTAGGTTCAGGTCCCACTCCAGAGACTCGAGTGAAAAATAAAAGTTGATACACCCAGTGCCGTGCTGAGGGAGTGCTGCACTGTCGGAGGTGCCATCTTTCAGATGAAACATGAAACCAAGGAATGGTCTGCCCACTCAGTTGGCCATGGCATTATTTTGAAGAAGTACCTGCACCACCAAAACCAATTATCTGAATATTTACATCCTTACTGATTATGGGATCTTGCTGTGCACAAATTTGTCTGCCATATTTGCCTGAAAAACAACAATGAACACGCTTCAAAGGTACTTCTTTGGCCATGAAGCACTGAGTGGCATTTTGAGGTCATGAAAGGCGCTATATAAATGCAAATTCCTTCTTTAAAAATGCTTTGGCCTGCGTATTAGTCATATCTAAGGCCTAGTATAATCTAGTTAGCCTTTCAGGGCATGGAATGGTGGTGTTATATTGGCCTTGCTTGGCGGATCCTGGATCTACAGCCCCTTGACCTCCCCCATGACCACAACCCCCAGCCTCACCACACCGCCCCCATTTAAATGAACGAGGGCAAATCCAGGGGCCGAAGGACCTGCCATTTCTCATCCAGTGCCCCTGATCGCCCATCAGGGAGCTGCCAGTTGAGGAAAGGGCCCCAGCTTCCCAAGAGTTGAATGAAGCGTGATGTGACATGACGTGACATGACGTGATGTTCCTCGTGCAGTCGCTGCTGATGATTTTTTTTCAATAAGAGAAGCCTGGAATGTGAAGCACTGGCCATGGCGTTGGCAAGTCACGCACGAGTGAGGAAACAAGACTGATCAGTCCCTCGATCCACGGGCTGACAAGCAAATGAAAACGAAGGAGTGCTCCTGCTCTTCGTGGCCCATCAATTAATTCACCTTTCTGGTTCTCTTCTGGGCCTGAGTCTCTTGCCAGTAGATGGGTACAAAAAAATAGTTTAAAATACGAATGGAATGTCGGCCTTTATCTCAAATCAGCTGGAATACAAAAGAGTGGAATTTATATTGCAGTCGTGTAAAGCTCTGGTTGGACCTTATTTCGAGTGCGACATTCAGTTCTGGGAATCATAACTCAGGAAGGGGTGCAGTGCAGATTCCGGGACTGAAAGGGTTAAAGTATGAGGACAGGCTACACAGAATAGGATTGGATTCTGTTTGAGTATAAATGATTAAGGGGTGATCTAATCGAGATGTCTAGGATGATTAAAGTGTCCGGTAGAGTGGATGGAGAGAAATTATTTCCTCTGGTGGGGTTGGGGGAGGGGAGTCCAGAACAAGTGGGCACAATCTTTAAAATGAGAGCTAGGGCCGTTCAGGAGTGATGTCAGGAAGCACCTCTTCACACAAAGGGGAGTGGAAACCCGGAACTCTCTGCCCCAAAAGTTGTTGAGGCTGGAGGTCAATTGAAAATATAAAAACTGAGAATAATAGATTTTTGCTAGCCAAGGGTAGTAAGAGATACAGAACCAAGGCAAATCACTGGAGTTAAGAGACAGTTCAGGCATAATCTAATTGAATGGCAGAACAGGCTTGAGGGGCTGAATGGCCTCCTCCTGGTGCTATGTTTGCCACCACGTTGGCCTGGCATGTAAACCATGACAGGTTCCCCACTCAGATTAAAATTTCAGTCGGACCCTGATGAAACATCAGAGCCTGATCAGGATATTTAAAGAAGGACCTTGCTATCTCCTGACAGGTGTCCCTCCCTCCTGCCCAAAAGACTGGGTTAATATCACGATCCATGGGAAGGCAGTGGGGGTAAAAGTCACAATGGGCATTTAAATTGTCCACCACCCACCCCACCCCCCCCCACCACACCTATCCAGTAGACAGGGTTAAAATCGGCCCTATAAGCTTTGAGGAAGGTTACAAAGGTGGGAGAAAGTGGTGGAGAGGCAAACAGATATAAAGAGAGGATTTGAGACTGGGAGCCAGGAGGCTGATGGTTTTTCTGCCAGTGGTGAGTGGAGACTGAGGAGGAAGCACCAAGGACCAGAGTCAGAAAAAGGGTAGTCCTTGGGGTGGAGGGGTGGAGGTGGGGATTCAGGATATAGGGCTGGAGGCGATTGAAAAGATAAGGTAAGAGATAAGAATTTGGAACACCCTAGGATTATGGCTATAGTAATGCAACTCTCAAAGGAATTTAAAGATGAAGGCATGGATTTTAGATTTAACACATTTCATAAATTTATGATATTGAGGGGAATAGAAATGGTTAATCCTGGACACGACAACTGAGGAACAAAGGGACATAGGTACAAATTGGAAAAAAGGGAAGTTAGAACTGATGTAAAGAAGCACTTGTTCACAAAGAGAGTGATTAACACTCCAAACAGTCTCTTTCTCTTCTTTTCTTTGGCCTCCTTGTCTCGAGAGACAATGGGTAAGCGCCTGGAGGTGGTCAGTGGTTTGTGAAGCAGCGCCTGGAGTGGCTATAAAGGCCAATTCTAGAGTGACAGGCTCTTCCACAGGTGCTGCAGATAAAATTGGTTGTCGGGGCTGTTACACAGTTGGCTCTCCCCTTGCGCTTCTGTCTTTTTTCCTGCCAACTGCTAAGTCTCTTCGACTCGCCACACGTTAGCCCCGCCTTTATGGCTGCCCGCCAGCTCTGGCGAGCGCTGGCAACTGACTCCCACGACTTGTGATCAATGTCGCAGGACTTCGTGTCGCGTTTGCAGACGTCTTTAAAGCGGAGACACGGACGGCCGGTGGGTCTGATACCAGTGGCGAGCTCGCTGTACAACGTGTCCTTGGGGATCCTGCCATCTTCCATGCGGCTCACATGGCCAAACAGTATTGTGGAGATAAAGCCTTGGGAATCATTCAAGAGGCAGATGCTGTGATAAGGAAAGAAAGAATTCCCCTCTATATGGTGTATTCCACAACATCAGAATGTCCCAAAGTGCTTTACTGCCAATGAAATACCTATGAAGTGTAGTCACTGTTGTAATGTTGGAAACATGGCAACTAATTTGTACACAGCAAGGTCCCACTGGTTGGTTGGGATCCTTCCATTTATGAAAGTTGATGGACACACAGAAAACAATCCATTTAGGTGGGGTGTCTTCTCTTGCTGCACCTTTGCTGATGGCTGTGAAGGCCAATCCTTGAGAGACAGGTTCTGCCACAAGTGCCGCACGTGAAGCTTCCAAGTGACGCTGTGAGTTGTTGATTTTGACATTGGCACCTGTTGCCAAGCTGCTGTAGCAACTGGTCATCGTGGTAGTGCACACCAGTCCACAGGATGTGTCGCCATTTCCCTCTTTTGCCAGCTAGTGACTCCCACGGTGCGATAGTCGACATTTAGGTCCTTCATGTCACACTTACAAGCATCCTTGAAGTGGAGCTTTGGTTGCCCCACTGGTCATCTGGCCCCGGCTACCTCACCATACAGAAGGTCCTTGGATATGCGACCACCTTCCATCCTGTGGACGTTTCCAAGCCAGGTCCCACAGAAAACAATGTGATGATGATCAGGTGATCTGATTTAGTGATATTTTTTGAAAGATAAATATTGCCCCCAGCCCATTTGGAGAAATCTCCTGCTCTTCTTTGAAACAGTTCCATGGGATCTTTTATGTTCACCTGAGAGGGCAGTCGGGGCCTCAGTTTAACATCTCATCCAAAAGACAGCACTCTCTCAGTACAGCACTGGGAGCATTCACCTAGATTTTAGGCTCAAGTCCCTTGACCGAGACTGGAACCTACAATCTTCTGATATAATGCTAAGAGTGCTACCAACTGAGCCACAGCTGACACCAACAATAGTGTAACTTTAATAAACACAAAATACTGCAGATGCTGGAAATCTGAACTAAAAACAGCAAGTGTTGGAAATACTCTGGCAGCATCTGTGGAGAGAGAAATGGATTTAATGTTTCAGGTTGATGACCTTTCATTAGAACTGGCAAAAGTTAGAAATGTAACAGGCTTTGAGCAAGTGGGAGGGAGGAATAAGAACAAAAGGGAAGGTGTGTGATAGGGCAGAGGGCAGGAGAGATTAAATGACAGAGATGTCAGAGAATAAAAGGCAAAGGGAATGCTAATAGTTGTAGTAAAAGACAAGGCTTGAGTCCAGAGAGAGTGATAATGGCAGAGTAATGGGGTAACTTTAGGTTCCCATGGAAGGTACAGATGGGCTGATTGGCCTCCCTTATCAGTACTTAGCTTTCCAATCTGCTTGTGATCTACTCATAGCCCCTACTCTGTAAGAAACCAAGCCTCCTGCCCTCAGGACTTGTACGACACTTGTTAATTTTGTACTTATAGCTCAGCACTGGAGACCTGACTTAACTGTAGACTGGGTAATCTGATCTCTGATCTGCCCCTTTTGGAGATAGCACCACAAGCATGAACCTCTCATATCACCCCGACATTATGATATAAATTAACCCCCAACATGGCAGTAGCAAATAGCTTAGCTGGAACAGTTGTTAATTTTAAATCTGAGATAGATAGATTTTTGTTAAGCAAAGATATTAGGGGATATGGGCCAAAGGCAGGTATATGGAGCTAGACCACGGATCAGCCATGATCTCATTGAATGGCGGGACAGGCTCAAGGGGCTGAATGGCCTACTCCTGTTCCTATGTTCCTTCACCTGCAGGGAAGTAATGAGTAAAGAGTTCAGCCACAGAATTGTGTACTAGATTGGACTGTGAAGTGCACTCCTTAGTTTTGTCATTGATTGTTACAACAGCAACATTTTGGGGTTTCCGTCCAGGGGTTCAACCCATGCACTGGTCATAATTTAATCTTGGGGGCAATGGTTGCAAATGGACAACATCAAACTGACTGCCTGATATTCCCTCTGTTGACAAGTATATTATACACCCATCAGGCCTATTGAAGTTGATGGAATGAAAATCAGGCATGGTTGTAATAGGCAGGCAAATTGATTTCACACCATCGACCACAGTTATAAATACCTTCACTGATAAAACCTTCCTCAATGAGCAGGAAAGGACTCCCCTTGACTGGGCTTCAGTTTATGTAGCTGCTGTCCCAGCATTGATGGGAAATATACAGTGGAAGAGATTGGCCTCCATCCATTCTTGGCAATGAAGGAGAGGCGGACACCCTTTTCCAGTCTCCCCCCCTCTCCACCCCCACCACCCCATGCCACTCTGTGACTGGCCTTTGAACAAGGATTTGCTTAATGAACAAAGAAATCACAAGTTATAAAAAAGGTGGGGAGAAAGCAATCCTGGATTGCTTCTGTCTCAATGTTCCTTCTACAGTATGTTCCACTCATTCAGCCATCTAACACTGTTCTTCCCCCACCCAAGGTTTAGCACTGAGTGCAATGCAATTGATATCAGGTGGTGCATATAACGGGCAAGCAATCCAATACCATCCATTCTGCGCCACTGTCCGAGGCCAATTTCTACTCCAGTAAGGTGTGTTATTTCCAAAATTCCACTGGAGTCTCAAGGAAAAGCAGCTAATCACGTTTACATTTGAAGTTCCTAATCTAGAAAGTCAAAGTTTCAAGGAAAAAAGGGTCCACCTGGTCAGCAACTCAACTCAGGTGGGCAGCAAGTGATTGTGCAAAACGTGACAATATCAGCAGAAGCAATGATCGCAAACACAAGGTCCAGGTATAGTTAACATTGAAAGATTAACATCCTGGGAGTCACCATTGACCAGAAACTGAACTGGACCAGGCACATAAATACTGCGGCCACAAGAGCAGGTCAGAGGCTGGGTTTTCTCTGGCCAATAACTCAACTCCTGACTCCCTAAAGCCTGTCCACTGTTTACCAGGCACAAGTCATGATGGAATAGTCTCCTCTTGCCTGGATGGGTGCAGCTCCAACAACACTCAAGAAGCTCGACACCATCCAAGACAAAGCCACCCCGCTTGATCGGCACCCCACCCACAAACATTCACTCCCTCCACCACCGACGGACAGCAAATATCATCTACAAGATGCACTGCAGCAACTCGCCAAGGCTCCTTCGACAGCGCTGCCCAAACCTGTGACTTCTACCACCTAGAAGGCACTATCCTGACTTGGGAATGTATCGCCATTCCTTCACTGCCACTGAGTCAAAATCCTGGAATTGTCTCCCTAACAGCCCTGTGGGTGTACCTATACCAGCTGGACTGCAGTGGTTCAAGAAGGCAATTCACCACCACCTTCTCAAGGGCAATCAGGGAGACAAACAGTTGGCTCATTGTTCTAGTGCTAGTGCTACCTCCCTCACTTCAGCTTTCTTCATGGTTAATCGCTCCAGTCTCCATCAGCTTACCTCCACAGTTACACCTCCCCCCCCCAAACCCCCATCTGTTCCAGCACATCTCCTGCAACAGCATCTCCCCGTGACCCCATTGGTACATTTCAGAAATGCCACAAGTTCCCATTCCTGCCCTCCTCCTGTTTCCTGCTGCTTTTTGATGTTAGAGTCACAGAGTTATACAGTACAGAAACAGGGCCTTCGGCCCATCGTGTCCATGCCGTTATTATACCTAAGCATATGGTGAAGTCTCCTGATGTATCCTGACATCACCTAGCCCCGCCTCTCTGTCTCCAGGCTTGAGTCCATTGACATCACTGTGCTGATCATTGCTGGTCTATCGTCAAGTCATGAAGGAGCCAGAAGGTTCTGCAAACCAATATTGCCAACGCCAAAGCAAACTGTTTGAGTCCCATCCCAAAGTCTAATCCTGTGGTGGCTGTTGACTGTTTGACTTCAAGAGGGAGATGAGCCAGTTCTTTACTAGGGCGAAGATCACATCATTTTTATTCAAGGATTGTGGGCGTCGCTGGCAAGGCCAGCATTTGTTGCCCATCCCTAATTGACCTTGAGAAGGTGGTGGTGAGCTGCCTTCTTGAACACAACTGAGCTGCTTGCTGAACCATTTCAGAGGGTAACCACATTGCTGTGGGCCTGGAGTTACATGTAGGCCAGACCAGGTAAGGACAGCAGCCTTCCTTCCCTAAAGGACATTAGGGAACCAGTTGGATTTTTATGACAATCCAGTAGTTTCATAATTATCATTATTGAGACTAGATTTTTTTTTAATTCCAGATTGCATTTAGTTAACTGAATTTAAAATCCCCATCTGCCATGGTGGGATTTGAACTCACTTCTCCAGATAATTAGTCCAGGCCTCTGGATTACTAGTCCAGTAAGATACCCAATCTACCCATCAGATGCATGTAAGTATCTATTGGTCCAGGTGATCTGGACAGGTTTGCGTCACCTGAGTGGGTTGGAGAGGATTTTTCCTGTGCTTTTTCCCCTCATTGGCCATGAGTTTTTTCTTCTGTGATTTAGCCTCTGCCATGTTGGGTGAGTATGGATTAGAAAGTGTCTAGTCACAAACTCCAGCCCTCATGAGTGCGTGGACCAGCTACTCTTTCCCAGCCTTTCAATTTTGTATGTTTGCATGTTTGTAAAGTCTGAAATACCTCTATCAGATCTCCTGTTAACCTTCAATTCATTCTCTGGGTCCTTTGTATGATAGTCCACCACAATGAGGTTTACATTACCAGCAGGCTGACTAATTTGTGCCAGTTGTTAATTCTTACTGACATGTTAACAAGTATATTGAATGGCACTGAACTGAAAGGAGAGAGCAAAGTTCAATTATCCTCATCCCTTCAGCACGACTTCATTCTGCGTTCGCACAGATATTTCCCCTTCATTATATTCCAGCTGTGCAGCATTTTAATTCGAAGTGATCCAGTGTTACACAATGATACGGAAAGGGCTGGCTGGAATCAAAGGAAGACTTGCATTTCGATAGCACCTTTCACAAACTCAGGGCATCCCAAAATGCTTTACCGTCAATGAAGTGGTTTTGAAGTGTAGTCACTGTTGTAACATAGGAAACGTAGCAGCCAATTCACGCACAGCAAGATCCCACAAAGATCAATGTGATAACGACCGGATAATATGTTTTCGTGATGTTGTGTCTTTTATGTCCACCTGAGAAGCCAGACAAGGACTCGGTCTGGTGTCTCATCTAAAAGACGGCATCTCTGGCAGTGAAGCACTCCCTCAGTACTGCATTGGGAGTGTCAGCTCTGATTATGTGCTGAAGTCGCTGGAATAGGGTATAAACATATGATCATCTGAAGCAAGAGTGTGACCCCCCTTGAGCGATGGCAGCGTTCATTATCTGTCCCAGGCCAATAATGTGGACCTAGGGACACCATTGACACTGTCCTCCCACAGTGCCAAAAACCAGAGAAAATTAGAGACCTCAGGGCTTTTGCTAGGGAATAGCAACCATAAGGCCCGCAAGTTCTAAAAATCTGCCGGGTAAGTATCTAAAATTTTAAATCTCTTTGTTCTGGTCCTGCTGCAAGGCTCCCTCAGACTATCTGGTCTAGGATGAACCTTCTACAAACATTGTTTTAATGTGACAAGGCCACTACTTATTATCCATCTCTAATTACCTTTGGGAAGGTGGTGGTGAGCTGCCTTCTTGAACCACTGCAGTCCATGTGGGGTAGGTACACCCACAGTGTTGTTAGGAAGGGAGTTCCAGGATTTTGACCCAGCGACAGTGAAGGAACGGCGATATAGTTCCAGGTCAGGAGGGTGTGTGGCTTGGAGGGGAACTTGCTGGTGGTGGTGTTCCCATGTATTTGCTGCCCTTGTCCTTCCAGGTGGTAGAGGTCACGGGTTTGGAAGATGCAGTCGAACGAGACTTGATGAGTTGCTGCAGTGCATCTTGTATATGGTGCACACTGCTGCCACTGTGTTGGAGGGAGTGAATGTTTGAGGTGGTGGATGGGGTGCTGATAGGGCTGAATTTTATAAGCCCGCTGCCGAAATCGGTGGGGGGCAAAAACGATGGCGGTCCGTCCCCTCGGTCCACACATCATGGAGGCCCCATGACCCTAAGCGTGGTGGCTCATTTAAATAGCTGGGGTGGACCACCCCCTAATCATATGGAGGGGGTGGGCTGTCCGTCCCCAGCAACGGCATTAGCTTCCTGTGTGCATGTGCTGGCGCCATTTTAAAAGGGCTTTGAGCCCTCCCATTAAATTGAAATATTTAAAGTGCAAGGACATAAAAATAAATAAAGACATTTCTTCTCCCCCTCTCCCACCACCCCCCCAATAGCAATTAAATTAATTACTTGCCCCTCTCCCTCCCCAAAATACTTACCTTATCCACCTGACTTTCCCTCCCCAAAGTGCATAAACTTTAACTTCAAACCCTTCCCACCATCCCCTACACCAATGATATTACTTTGACCCCATTTCCCCCACCGCCCCCACATTGGGAAACCTACCTCCTCCCCCCTCCCCACAAGTGTTCTGCCTTGTTTCCCCAGACGGGGATCCGAAGACGCGGGGGGTTTCGGCCACCAGGCCTTAGATTGGAGCGGGAACTCAGGTGGCGACATAAGTATAACTAATCCATTCATTTATATTTATTTGAACATGCAAATGGAGGTCCCGTCACCGAGCAGACTGGGGGGAGGGGCTGCCACAGGGCCTCGCCGCCGCCGGCAGTATCGGGCCGGGCCCTCCCAGCATCGGGGTGCATGGCGGCTCTCTCCTGGAGGCATTTTCCGGCCCCTCCCCCACCTCTGCCACGAAACCCAATGTCGAGGGGTCTGTAAAATCCAGCCCATCAAGTGGACTGCTTTGTCTTGGGTGGTGTAGACATTCCTGAGCGTTGTTGGAGCCGCACCCATCCAGGCAAGTGGAGAGTATTCCATCACACTCCTGACTTGTGTCTTGTAGATGGTGCACAGGCTTTGGGGAGTCAGGAGGTGAGTCACTCACCGCAGAATTCCCAGTCTCTGACCTGCTCCTGTAGCCACAGGTAGAAGTATCTTTATATATACTTCTTGCAGCACTCCTCCATCTGGAAACTCCTTGCCCTTGACTCAAGGAGAAAAGAGGACAGCAGGTCAGGAATGCTGCAGCCCATCTGGTTTAGGGGATGACAATCGCAAGCATAGGCCCAGCTCTGCCCAAATCCCCCACCCCATTCTCCTTGTGAGAAGCCCGAGAAACCCTGGAACTACGTTGAAGGGGGTGAAGACATGGGCTACATTTTACTGACCTTTACATCCAAAGAATTGGTAAAAATCACTTGACGCTGTGGGGAGGACCAACAGTCAGAGAAACTGACCCCAATATTCCGACCGTGGCCGGACCAGTGATTCAGATTGGGTCAGCATTACCTGTTTACTTTGTTTTTATACTCTGCTATTTATAAAACCTATAGCTCCATGAACTTGAAGAGAGGAGGGGAGAAAATTTGAGATTAAAAAAATCAAAAGTAGCAGAAGGAGAGGTGTGCCCCACCGAGAAACGAGGTCATACAGATCACCAAAAGAGACAGCTGTATCTGACTCCACACTTAAATCCAAATGTTATAGCCAACACCAGTTGTTTGTGTGTTGAATTCTTTCTGGGCTGACTTTCGGGCTGTTTGTTGTGTTCGGTCCATGGGATTATGCCTTGAGCTCTCTGCAGAAATGAAGATATCGTATTACTGCAGGTGGGAGGGTGAGGGAAGGGAGCCGAGGGGGTTGCATCTCTTCTTCTGGAGCGTCAAATAAAATAAAAAACAAAGGGAACACAGGAAGAGCAGAAGAGATAGAGAGAGAAGAAATAAAGAACTCAGTTAAGCGAATCTTCTATTAAATATAAAATTAAGTCTCAAACTTATAAAATTAAGCATTGAGAGAATCATTCTCAGTGTTCCTACAAAGGAGTGGTGTCTGCCACAAATGTTAAGGGAGCAATTATCACATTAAAATAAGGAGACTGTCTACTCACCCCTCCTCCCCGCCTACCCACAACTTTCACCCACCATAAAGCATCCTTTCTTTTAACAAAGCAACATGACTAGGCTAAATCCATTTATCGCCCAGCCGACTTAGAAACAGTCGCCAATTATTCTGGGACATGACTGAAAACAATTGCGTTTTATTGAATCAGTTGCACTGTATTCTTTTGCCCAGAGGAGAAACCTTTTTCCGAATTCCCGTCTGGTTCTTGGCTGCCCCGTGACCTCCTAACTTTCCCAAGCTTCTGAAAGATACGCCTACCAACATGCTAGGCCAGGGGTGAGCACCTTTTTACCTGAAGATCCTTGACAAAGAAATTCCCATAAATAAAAACTACTGGGAGCCATAAGACGAAATAGTAGCATTTCTAATCCAAACACTTGGCAAATTGCCAAGTGTCTGTGGTAGAATGCATAATTTGCATATATAATAAAATACATGTATTGAATTAATGTATCAATAGAAAAAAAATGTAAAATAGACTTTACTCTGAATTATCACATTTTTGACTTTTTTTAACTGGAATTTTATCAGCAAAGTCAGCTTTCAAACAAACTATTACTTAAGATGCGTAGAATTAAGGCGATTTTTTAGACTATTGATTCTCGTGAATGGAAACTAGCTTCTAATAGCACATTCGGAAGATAATCTCATTTCAGCTATATTAGAAACTGTAAAGGTTGCAACCATAAAATCTGTCCTCAAACCAAAGGCATTATCTATACCCATGATGTCTGTATACCATTCAAACAGGTTTAGTTAAAGCACTGTGATGTAAAGTAAAGTGCAGCATAATGATTAGCTTTTTATCCCCACAATAAAAACATGGCTCATATTTTTCTTGACTTAATTTTTTTTCAGGCTTTTTTCATGTTAACGCGATCCAACTGGAAAAGGTTGGGAGTGGCAAGTGAGGCATTAGAAAGCCTGAGCTAAGATGGCTCCTGGGAAAGCTCACATGTTGCAGACGACCTTCCTCATGTCCCATCCCCCATTCCCCCCACCTCACCCTACTCCAGCTGGTGATGTTACTGGGATCAGCACTTAAAGGTAACTCAATTACATTTCCTTATGCAGGGAGCATACTGTCCAGTCTGTTTGATAACACTATCTTTGGGCCTCCTTATCTCGAGAGACAATGGATACGCGCCTGGAGGTGGTCAGTGGTTTGTGAAGCAGCGCCTGGAGTGGCTATAAAGGCCAATTCTGGAGTGACAGGCTCTTCCACAGGTGCTGCAGAGAAATTTGTTTGTTGGGGCTGTTGCACAGTTGGCTCTCCCCTTGCGCCTCTGTCTTTTTTCCTGCCAACTACTAAGTCTCTTCGACTCGCCACAATTTAGCCCTGTCTTTATGGCTGCCCGCCAGCTCTGGCGAATGCTGGCAACTGACTCCCACGACTTGTGATCAATGTCACACGATTTCATGTCACGTTTGCAGACGTCTTTATAACGGAGACATGGACGGCCGGTGGGTCTGATACCAGTGGCGAGCTCGCTGTACAATGTGTCTTTGGGGATCCTGCCATCTTCCATGCGGCTCACATGGCCAAGCCATCTCAAGCGCCGCTGACTCAGTAGTGTGTATAAGCTGGGGGTGTTGGCCGCTTCAAGGACTTCTGTGTTGGAGATATAGTCCTGCCACCTGATGCCAAGTATTCTCCGAAGGCAGCGAAGATGGAATGAATTGAGACGTCGCTCTTGGCTGGCATACGTTGTCCAGGCCTCGCTGCCATAGAGCAAGGTACTGAGGACACAGGCCTGATACACTCGGACTTTTGTGTTCCGTGTCAGTGCGCCATTTTCCCACACTCTCTTGGCCAGTCTGGACATAGCAGTGGAAGCCTTACCCATGCGCTTGTTGATTTCTGCATCTAGAGACAGGTTACTGGTGATAGTTGAGCCTAGGTAGGTGAACTCTTGAACCACTTCCAGAGCGTGGTCGCCAATATTGATGGATGGAGCATTTCTGACATCCTGCCCCATGATGTTCGTTTTCTTGAGGCTGATGGTTAGGCCAAATTCATTGCAGGCAGACGCAAACCTGTCGATGAGACTCTGCAGGCATTCTTCAGTGTGAGATGTTAAAGCAGCATCGTCAGCAAAGAGGAGTTCTCTGATGAGGACTTTCCGTACTTTGGACTTCGCTCTTAGATGGGCAAGGTTGAACAACCTGCCCCCTGATCTTGTGTGGAGGAAAATTCCTTCTTCAGAGGATTTGAACGCATGTGAAAGCAGCAGGGAGAAGAAAATCCCAAAAAGTGTGGGTGCGAGAACACAGCCCTGTTTCACACCACTCAGGATAGGAAAGGGCTCTGATGAGGAGCCACCATGTTGAATTGTGCCTTTCATATTGTCATGGAATGAGGTGATGATACTTAGTAGCTTTGGTGGACATCCGATCTTTTCTAGTAGTCTGAAGAGACCACGTCTGCTGACGAGGTCAAAGGCTTTGGTGAGATCAATGAAAGCAATGTAGAGGGGCATCTGTTGTTCACGGCATTTCTCCTGTATCTGACGATGGGAGAACAGCATGTCAATAGTCGATCTCTCTGCACGAAAGCCACACTGTGCCTCAGGGTAGACGCGCTCGGCCAGCTTCTGGAGCCTGTTCAGAGCGACTCGAGCAAAGACTTTCCCCACTATGCTGAGCAGGGAGATTCCACGGTAGTTGTTGCAGTCACCGCGGTCACCTTTGTTTTTATAGAGGGTGATGATGTTGGCATCGCGCATGTCCTGGGGTACTGCTCCCTCGTCCCAGCACAGGCATAGCAGTTCATGTAGTGCTGAGAGTATAGCAGGCTTGGCACTCTTGATTATTTCAGGGGTAATGCTGTCCTTCCCAGGGGCTTTTCCGCTGGCTAGGGAATCAATGGCATCACTGAGTTCCGATTTGGTTGGCTGTATGTCCAGCTCTTCCATGACTGGTAGAGGCTGGGCTGCATTGAGGGCAGTCTCAGTGACAGCATTCTCCCTGGAGTACAGTTCTAGGTAGTGCTCAACCCAGCGGTCCATCTGTTTGCGTTGGTCAGTGATTATGTCCCCCGATTTAGATTTGAGGGGGGCAATCTTCTTGATGGTTGGCCCAAGAGCTCTCTTCATGCCATCATACATTCCTCTGATGTTTCCGGTGTCTGAGGCCAGCTGAATATGACTGCATAGGTGTTGCCAGTAGTCGTTTGCGCAACGCCTAGCTGTTCTTTGTGCAGTACTTCTGGCTGCTTTAAGTGCTGCGGATGTTAAATCGCTGGGGGCTTTCTTGTAGTTCAACAGTGCAATGCGCTTAGCGGCTATGACAGGTTCCAGCTCTTCATTATGAGATTGAAACCAGTCTGCATTTCTCTTCGCACTTTTGCCGTAGGTGGTCAAAGCTGACTCATAGATGGCGTCTCTGATGTGGGCCCACTTGGTCTCAGCATCCCCTGTGGGAGTGTTTTGAAGGGCTGTTACAAGTGAATTTAGAAATTTTTGTAACAGCTGTGGGTGAGAAATTCTGCTCGTGTTGATGCGCGGGTGGCCCTTCTGCTTGGAATGATGCAACTTCTTTGGTCTGAGTCTAACCTTGCTGCACACCAGGGAGTGGTCGGTGTCGCAGTCCGCACTGTGGAAGCTGCGTGTGATTTGAACACTGTTTAAGGCGGCTCGCCTTGTGACAATGAGGTCTAGCTGGTGCCAACGACGTGATCTTGGGTGCCTCCATGAAACCTGGTGACAGGGTTTAGTGTGAAAGAACGAGTTGGTGATGCAGAGGTTATGATAGGTACACAACTCAAGCAGTCTCTGCCCGTTCTCATTCATCCTTCCAACGCCATAGCGCCCAAGGCAGGAGGGCCATGAGTCATGGTTGGCCCCAACCCTGGCATTAAAGTCCCCCAGCAGGAATAGGTGTTCGGTGTTGGGGATGCTGCTAATGATGTTATGGAGTTGTTCATAGAACTGGTCTTTAGCTTCAGGTGCGGAGCAGAGTGTTGGAGCATAGATGCTGAGTAGGTGTACTGGACCAGAGGTGGTGAGCAGTCGGATGGACAGTATGCGTTCCGAGCCATTTGAGGGAGGCTCTATCATGCTGAGCAAGGAGTTTCTGATGGCGAAGCCCACTCCATGCTGTCTTGGTTCTTCAGGATCCCTGCCCTGCCAGAAGAAGGTGTAGTCTTGCTCTGCTAGAGAGCCACTCGCGGGGAGGCGAGTCTCCTGAAGTGCTGCAATGTCCACATTGAATCTACTGAGCTCGTTGTTAATGATGGCGGTCTTCCGAGAATCGTTGATTTGTGTAAGGTCTTCCGACAGGCCAGGACACATAGTTCTGACGTTCCAGCTTGCAAAGCGAAGGGCTGGTACCTTCTTTCCTTTTTTCATGTTGTTTGGTGCGGTGTATCAGTCCACCTTTCGGGCAATGACCCTGAGCTCCAAGCACCCATTGAAGCAGGCAGACTGTGGCGGGACAGAACCTTATTGACCGGGGGCTGCCCGGTTTGAGGCGGGCGGTAGCTGTCCAGTGAGGTGCAATGACCTCTCCCACCGACAAAGGCAACCCGTGGCGCCCAGTTTCTACGCCAATTTATCTGGACTTATAACCCGTAACTGCTGCCTTCCATGTTGTTTTAGTCGCTGTGAGGCAACTATGGAGTGACCTCTCCATGGCGCATGCCTGGGCAAATTTATGGAGGTTGAGAGTTGCCCAGTCGTCAAAACCCCCCTCTCGGCCTTTCTGGTGGGGTCCAAAGGAGTTTGATAACACTACCACGTCATAAAGACCAGGAAGACATCATTCCCTTTCACCAATCTGTGCGATGTTAGCTGATCTCAGTGCGGAGCTGGTGGTAGGGAGGGTTCTCAACAACAACATCAACAACTTGCATTTATATAGCACGGTTACGACCCGGTGAGAAAGAGGTCTGTGGTTCCCTCTCAGCCTTCACCTGGTTCTACCGTAACAGGGCTTAATTTTTAAACACACTGTATTTTTAGCTCCCCCTTGGTGAATCCTGTTCACTGCTTTCCAATTATAAGGCAAAGAAACCAGCACAAAAAGGCTTCCTTAGGTTTAAAGAAAAGAAGGTTGAAATTTATTAAACTTAAACTCTAATTCAGCTGACGCCTACAGACATACGATGCACCCACGCTAGCATGCATACGCGATACACACTTGCAAACAGAGACAGAAAAGAGCAGAAGAAATAAAGTGGAAAAAGTTTGAGGCAATATCTGAAGAGTTTTTTTGTTACAGATCTTTGAGCTCGCTGTAGAATCCTTGATTGTAGGTAGATCTTGCTTTTCGTTGGGGCCCAGTAGTCTTCTTAAACCTTGTTTGTTGCAGGAGACTTTTCTCTCTTGGGGTTCATGTGTCTTCAGTGGGTTCAGAGGCTTTTGAGAAAAAGATGGGAGAAGACAGGAGAGATCTTCTCAGTCCAGGAGCAAACAGTCTTTTTCAGATCAAAACCCCTGGAACAGTCAGTTAGTCATGTGACCAGCTGGTCCAACCAGTCCTGGCTCCTGTGGATTGCATCACCCCAGCAGGCCCTGGAATGTGATTCCCCACCCCCTCACAGTCCGGTGATCAACATCCATTGTGGGTTGAATGTGGCAGGGAATGGTCCTTTGTCTACACAAGCACTGTCTGTTAGTATGCAAAGATTTTTTCCAGCCATGGCTGGTCTGTTTAATAAGTCATTTCCTCACTCCAACAACAGTTAAAAATCAATGTTCCTGACAAAATTGATGTGCCTCATTCTTGGTTGGTGGGGGCCTGCATGACACCTCCACACCCAGCAGAATGAAAAGCGATTTGAGATAACGCATTTCATTAAAAGGGTTGAGAGAAAATATAAGATACAGGAAAAAAAACATGCATTTCTCTCATTCATTCAAAAATCTGAAAACTCATTACAGTCTGTCTTTTCTTAGTGGCAACGTTGCTTTAATTGCCCCTTTTTGGCATCCCGATAAACATGTGGGTTTTTCTTAGGAATGTTTTTCTTCAGTTTTCCCATTTCCATGGCTGCCTAGGGTCTTTCTTCCTGTTGAGGTCTGAAAAGGACGTGGGGTGGGGTGTGGTGGGGGTTAGATTTAAATTAGCCCTAAGCTGGAATTTTTTTCCTCAGGAGAGCCAGTGGGTCAATTCTGAATTCTCAGTGCTTTGCTAAGTCATGCAAAGATTTTGACTTTAGGGGGATGGGTGGTTCTCTTGTGTCTGACTGTAGGGAACGATTCTTTGCTCATCTCCCTTTTGTCCTCTGGGACACTCCTGCCTGCAGGTATTTGTGCAGACTCCACTGCACGCCCCTGTGGCATTTCGACTAGGTGAGGCATCGCCCTCATGGTTTCTCTGCCCTCTAGAGGTCTTTCTTTGTCTCTGCAGGTTTCTGTAAATGCTGTTAGCAGCTCTGGTGGGACGCTTCTAGTGTCTGCATTCAAGTAGGAGGATGTGGGGTCTAATTTTTCACATTTTCCGGAGTTGGCTGACCGGACAATAGGGGTTTTCATCCAGGATTCCTCCCGGTCTTCATTTACCCTGCCCTCTTGGACACTTTTTCTCCTTCCCTGTCTAACCTTTTGCCAGCCTTGTGCCTGCCTGTCCCATTTTGTTCTTGCTGGGGGTCCCTTACAGTTCACCAGCCCTCTGCTGGAGGGTCTTCCTTACGCCAGTACGGGACTTAGCGGTACAGATTTCACTATAGGTTGGGGTTTCCCCTCAACCTGTCACATGTGGCAACTCCTGCAGTACTCCACCACATCTTTCTGGCGTTTTGGCCAGTCAAACTGCTGTCTTATACGGGCTTTGTTCTTTCGTATACCGGCATGTACAGCCACTGTAGTCTCGTGGGCCCTTCTTAATATTTCTCTCCGGTACCTCTGTGGCACCACTAACTGGTGAACTACTGTCCACTCCTTGCTCTCAGGTCTGTGAGGAGAACTCCATTTCCTCATCAGTACCTCATCCTTTAAATAGTAGCAATCAGGGACTTCCTCTGCTTCACTTTCAGACTGGGCGGCCTGTGCTAACTCTCAGAATACTGGATCGGCTCGCTGAGCCTCAGCTGGGGAAAATCCATTTAATTCATTCCCTGGGTCTCCTAATTTTCCAAAGAAAGTCTCAGTCAGACAGACCTGGTCATCTGCCTGCAGTGCCAATTCAGTCTCCTCTGGGGGAGCTGGTTTGATCATGGCCTGATCCACTACACATTCAGGGAAAATGCAGGGGTCCGTCTCTTGCCACTGCTCTGTCTCTCTGACCTCCTGCGGTCTTTCTTTCACTACTGGGGGGGGGGGCTACCACCTTCACCCCCGCCAGATCATTACCTAAGAGCAGGGCAACCCCGTCCACAGGCAAACTAGGGACAATCCCTACGGTCACCGGTCCCGAAACTTGGTCACACTCCAGGTGCACCCGGTGTACAGGTACAGGCATACAGTGCCCTCCAATACCATTCACCACCATTCTGGTGTTCACTGCACTCTCTGGGGGAAAGGTCAGGCCTTTTCCCAGTAAAAGGGATCTGGTGGCCCCTGTGTCCCTGACAATCACTGGGGCTTGCTTGCCCCACTCGAGGGGTATGGGGTTACTTTCCCTTCAGACACAAAACCCTGATAACCTTCAGGAATCTTATTAAATTTTCCTGCACTTGCAGCCGTAAGCTTCCTGGGTCTCATTCTTACTGAAGCCTTACTGTAGTTTGCTTTGCAGTAAAAGAGGCCAGGTCTCAGATGGCCATTTTAGCTGCCTTGCCAGTTTCTCAAAGGGCACAAAAATTCTTCTGCAACTTCCTCATTGAATTTTGGGACTGGTTGAGCTAGCTTTAACAATCCTGTACCCAGCAATGAATTATGCTCCTCCATATTGGCCATGCTTTCACTGGGGTTACTCTGTCACCCCCCTAGTTAACTCAAGCCGCTTCAACTCTCTCTCTTCGCATTCTTTCTGGAAGGTTCTTTCTCTTTCTCTCTCCTGTCTTGCTTTCTCTCTCTCCTCTCTCTCTTTTTCTTCACGTTCCTTCTGGAAGGCTCTTTCTTTCTCCCTCTCCTGCCTCTCTCCTGCCTCTCTCTTTCTCCCTCTCCTCAAATTCAAGTTTCCTCTGTTCTAATTGTATGTCTGCTAACACTACCCTGTCAGATTCTGCTTCTAACCCTGTTACTGCTTCTTCAAATTTAAGGGAAAAATGGTTGGCCACTAGTCTTAGGAGTTCAGACTTCCTAGCCTTGCCACGTACAGTGATCCCACACTGCTCAGCCATTTTCCTCAACTCCTCCATAGATAGTGCTTTTAACTCATCCCAAGTTACTTCACCCTGGCTTGGAGAGCTACTTGCTTCAGTTGCAGACATGTTAGTATTCAATCACACACAACCACAAGAAAACCTGGATTGAAATCTTGCTCTTATTGATTGGGAACAATTTGGCTTCGCACTTACAATTTCTCATTTTTCTGTGGGTTAATTCCAGGCGCTAGCACCCAAACTTCTGTTAAGACCTGGTGAGAAAGAGGTCTAGGGTTCCCTCTCAGCCTTCACCTGGTCTTACTGTACCAGGGTTTAATTCTAAACACACCGTGTTTTTAGTTCCCCCTTGATGAATACTTGTTCACTGCTTTCCAATTATAATGCAAAGAAACCAGCACGAACAGGCTTTCTTAGGTTTAAAGAAAAGAAATTTATTAAACTTAAACTCTAATTCAGTTGATGCCTACGGATACATGACGCACCCACGCTAGCGTGCATACGCGATACACACATGCAAATAGAGACAGAAAAGAGCAGAAGAAATAAAGTGGAAAAGTTTGAGGCAATATCCGAAGAGCTGTTGTTACGGTTCTTGGAGCTCACTTTAGAGTCCTTGATTGTAGGTAGATCTTGCTTTTTGTTGGGGCCCAGTATTATTCTTAAACCTTGTTCGCTGTAGGAGACTTTTCTCTCTTGGGGTTCATGTGTCTTCAGTGGATTCTGAGGCTTGTGAGAAAAAGATGGGAGCAGACAGGAGAGATCTTCTCAGTCCAGGAGTAAACAGTCTTTTTCAGTTCAAAACCCCTGGAGCAACCGGTTAGTCATGTGACCAGCTGGTCCAACCAGTCCTGGCTCCTGTGGATTGCATCACTCCAGCAGGCCCTGGAATGCACTTCCCCATCCCCTCACTGTCCACAGGCAAACTAGGGACAATCAACATCCATTGTGGGTTGAATGTGTCAGGGAATGGTCCTTTGTCTACACAAGCACCGTCTGTTAATATGCAAATGTTTCTTTCCAGCCACAGCTGATCTGTGTAACAAGTCATTTCCTCGCTCCAACAACAGTTAAAAATCAATGTGCATGACAAAATTGATGTGCCTCATTCTTGGTTAGTGGGGGCCTGCATTACGTACATTTAAGGCAGTAAAACGTCCCAAGGCACTTCACAGCAGAGATGATCAAACAAAATATGACACGTAAGGAGATATTAGGCAAGATGAGGGAAAGCTGGATCAAAGAGGTAGGTTTTAAGGAGCGCCGTAAGAGAGGAGAGAGAGGTAGGGAGGCGGAGAGGTTTAGGGAGGGAATTCCAGAGCTTAGGACCTCGGCAGCCGAAGGCACGGCCACCAATGGCGGAGCAATTAAAATCTGGGATGCTCAAGGTGCCAGAAGTGGATGAGTGCAGAGATCTCAGGGGATTGTGGGGCTGAAGGAGATTACAGAGATAGGGAGTGGTGAGGGTCATGGAGGGATTTGAAAACAAAGACAGAATTTTCAAACTGAGGTGATGCTGAACCAGGAACCATTGTAGATTAGTCTACAAAAGAACAATGTCTCATTCCTCTCACGTTGTGTCTGGGCATGATTTACAATATTTACCCTGTTGATCCTTTTAAACATTAACCTCGTAACGGTCTCACTTTAATGCCCAGTAAGCTTCTGTGCTGAAACCAAGACTGTATTGTCTACACTTGTCTCTGCTCTTTAAACTGCTGCAGCTCCTTTCACTGCCCTTAGTCTTCCCTAAACTAAAAAATAAAAGAACAGATACTTGCATTTATATAGCACCGTTCACCTCCCCAGTACCTCCCAAAGCTCTTCACAGCCACTGCTACCTTTGAAGTTTAGTCACAGTTTGTGCAGGCAGACTTACACACAGCGAGCTTCCAGGGACAGTAATGCGATGAATGATCAGTTAATTTGTCTTCGTGGTGTTAGGTTGAGGAATTTGCACAGTAAATTGGGTGAGCTTAGATTAATCTAAAGGCAAAATACTGCAGATGCTGGAACTCTGGAATATAAACACAAAAGGCTGGAAATGCTCGGCAGCATCTGTAATGGAAAGATGAGGTGCTGTGCCACAAGCTACTGTTGAGCTTGATTGGAACAGTTTGGGAGCCGAGGACAGAGAGATTCAGAGTGGAAAGGGGGCGGAGAATTAAAACGACAGGCACCGGAAGCTTAGGCTGTAATTTTACACCCTCCACACCCCCGGGAGCAGGCTAGGAAAGGGGGTGTGGGGGTGTAAAAATCCGGTGGGATGGTGGGTGTGCCGTGCCCATAGCTTACCTGCCCCCACTGCTACTTTACCAATTAATGGCCACTTAAAGGCCACTTCCCACCGCTGCTGTTATTTTACCAGTAATAACTGGTGACCTCCTTGCGAGCTGGGAGGGGCCCTCCTGATCCTGGTGCCCCACTGAGGGCACCCCCCACCCTCCCCCCACCAGCACGGGCCACCCCGATTGAAACAACTCCCCTGGCCCTACACTCCAGCAACACCCCCCCCACAGAGCTGATTGTCCCTGGCAAGGCCCAACCCCACTTAGCATTTCCGAGGCTAACGTTCATGTTCCTCTTCTGGCTGGGTGCAGTCCCAGCAGCAGCCACCATTCCCAGTGGCGCTGCTGGGCCTGAAGAGCTTCCGGCCCTCTGATTGGCTGGCAGCTCTTGGAGGTGGGACTTCCTGTCTCAGAGGGGTGGAAGCCCCAACTACAGCCAATTAAAGGCCTGAGCCATGCAAAATTGCAGGGGAAAGGAGGGGAATATGTATTTAGTGGTTTCCTAGTGCTGGAGGTGGCAGAAATGCTGAGGATGATCCATTGAGTCTGGAAACTGGTGGGGTGGATGGTGCCTGCAGCATTTTCTGTTTATACCGTCTGTTTATTCTGTTAACACTTTGTTCAACAACAGGAGGAAAAAGGTAAATAAGGGGGTCAGGGCCAAAGGCACATTTGAAGAGGTTTTTGAAGAGAGTGAGATACAAAAGTCTAAATGAGCAGGAATATTAAACGAACAGGAGCAGGCCATTCAATCCTTTGAGCCTGCTCTGTTATTTTGTTAACCCGCCAATTGTATCCTTTTAATCCCCAATTTTACCTTTGTTTTCCATTTTGCTTAATAACCTAATTTCCCAAATATTTCTTTCAGCCTTTTAAATAGCTTAGTTAACTTTGCATCCATGGCTTTCCAGGGCATTGGGTTGTTCATTCTCAAGTTGGAGAAGTCGTTCCTCAGTGTATCCATTACTTTTAAAAAATTGACTGTCAGGATGTGGGCATCACTGGTAAGGGTGGTACTGATTGCTGATCACGAGTTGCCCTGTGACGGGTGTTGCTCGGTCTTCATCTTGTTGATGTCACCTAGTAGCTAGACCACTTCAGAGGGCAGCCAGACCGGGTTAGGACGGCAGATTTCCTTCCCTAAAAGACATTAGTGAATCAGATGGGTTTTTATGACAATCCAGTAGTTTCATGGTCACTTCTATCATCAGACTTTTTATTTCCAGAATTTTTTTAAAATGCGATTAATGTTCTCAAGATGCCCTGATGGAACCAGAATTCTCGATTAAAAGTAAAAAATGTGGAAATATTCAGCAGGTCAGGCCGCATCTTTGGAACGAGAAACTGAGTTAATGGGCTGGATTTTGCCACAGGCTTTGGGATGTCAATGTCGGGACCACATGGAGGGTCCCAAGACCACACTTGCCGGGGGCAAGACTGACATGACAACCTTACCAGAGGCGGCCTCTGACTGAGCGGCCTCCACCCTCAGGATGGCGGGCATGATCCTGCTACTGCAGACCCAATCAGAGCGCCGGCAGCTCTCGAGCCTTGGCAGACCCACCGGCAGAGGTGGGCGCTGCTGAGGCAGGCTGGCGTCCGCGAGGGCGCCTCAACACGGAAGCACCCTCGGAGGCGTAGATGTAAACAAAAAAATTCAGTGGGGCAAAGATGCTAGGCCCCTCGAAGTGGAGGGTGAACCCCGCTGGTGAAATTGATTGGGCATGGAGCCTCGGGTTCTGGTGGCATCCTGGCCTGCCACTGAGATGCTGCCTCCACAGAGCTGACAGTCTCCACACGTGATGGTGAGGGACATTCCACCACCAGCAAAATGCCCGTGAGGCCGTGAATTCGCCTCAATTGGCATCTTAACAATGTTAATTGCTTGCCTGCCTCCCTGCAGCGGGCAACCTATCCGCTTCCTCGCCCATCCAGGGAAAGATCCCCATCGGTGGGAATGCATCGGGGAGCCCTCCGAACGTGACTCCCCCTTAATTTCTTAATTTCATCGAGCTAAATCTGCCTGAGCTGCTGAGTATTTCCAGCATGTTCCATTTCGATTTCAGATTTTACCCAGCATCTGCAGTATCTGGATGATTGGATAAATATACTAAAAGACTAATTTTGCATCATTGTCAGCCGCTATCCTGTGCTGGAACACCAATGACAAATCAGCCTTGTATATGAGCTTTTCCGGTACAGTGACTGAGCAGCTTATTCTGATTCCAACTTAACTGTTCAATCATTTAAAAATGAGCACTTTTCATCCATTGCTGTTAGTCCAGTGAAGTGGGAGTTTGATTTTAGCGTTCTTCAGTCAAGTGTGATAAATGTTTAAAGTTGTACAAGACAACAAATGGGAATTTGAGAATTCCTGAACATGCCTGGGCACATTCCAAGTTTCATGTTGATCTCCGGGATCTTTAGAGTTCCCACCAGGACACAGAGGGAAAATGGAAACATCGAAAATTTAAGGCACAGCAGGAGGCCATTCGACCCATCATGTCTGTGCTGGCTGTAAAACAGCTATCCAGCCTATTCCCAGTTTCCAGCTCTTGGTTCGTAGCCCTGTAGGTTTCGACACTTCAAGTGCACATCCAAGTATTTTTTAAATCTGATGAGGGTTTGTACCTCCACCATCCTTTCAGGCAGTGAGTTCCAGACCTTTAACACCCTCTCGGTGAAAATCTTCTCAACTGCCTTTTGATCCTTCTACCAATTGCTTTAAATCTATGCCCCTTGGTTATTGACCTCACTGCTAGGAGAAATAGGTCCTTCCTATCCACTCTATCTAGGCCCCTCATAATTTTATAAACCTCAGCCTCCTCTGTTACAAAGAAAACAACTCCAGCCTATCCAATCTTTCCTCATAATTAAAATTCTCCACTCCTGGCAACATCATCGGAAATCTACTCTGTGCCCTCTCTAGCGTGATCACATCCTGTGATGCAATGATCAGAACTGTATGCATTAATCTAGCTGTGGCCCAACTAGTGTTTTATACAATTCTAGCATGACCTCCCTGCTCTTATATTCTATGCCGTGACTAATAAAGGCAAGTATCCCATATGCCTTCTTAAGCACCTTCTCTATCTGTCCTGCTACCTTCAGGGATCTGTGGACATGCATTCCAAAGTCCCTCTGTTCCTCTACACTTCTCAGTATCCTACCATTTACTGTCTATTCCCATGCCTTCTTTGTCCTCCCTGAATGTATTACCTTTGAAGATTTTCAAGGAACCTGAAACAAATACACTCAGCAGTTTCCTATGTTGGTCTGGCACATCAGTCCAGTATGAGGTTCTGTGGTTGACTTTTAATGCCCCCAGTTCAACTAGGAATGGTTGATAAATGCTGCATTGCCCAGTTTCCCCTGTAATCTTCTCCTCTACAGTTCAATGAGGTTTTGAGCACCCTCACCTAAGTGGTCATTCACCATTGTCAAACCTAGACAGTGTCAGCAAACTCAGAGAAGGTTGCAACCAAGCTCTCTCCTGCCCTTCCCCAATCAAGCCCAACCTTGCACTATTCACTGGGGGCCAGGTACAATGCTTATAAGGGAAAAATCAGCAAGTTTTCCTGCTCCTGAACATTATGCTGGAAATCCTATGGGTGTAGTAAGGTCAGGATTAGGCCTGGTTACGATCTACCCCAGTCCCCGCCTCAGATTAGTCTGCTCAATGCCCTGACTCGCACATGAGGAATGGCCACTGGGACCAGGTTCCTGAGGGCACTCAACGTGCCCCAGTCAGCACCTTCGGAAGAGGAGAAAATTGGAGGGAATACTGGAGAAAACGGCCGCAAGAAATTCAACAGCATGAAAATAAGTAAAAGGCAGAACAGAATTAATTTCCCTCATGTATCAAAAGCAAGCAAACAGTTCAAGGGGGAAAATAATGGACTAGATGGAAATGCAAGGAATCAGTCTAGGTGCTCCATTAGTGGTCCTCCTGAGGGAGACCACCCAGGGAGCATGGCATTGGGGCAATAGAATACCCACAGATTGGTGCATTCTCATTAATGAAGGATGGAATTGTCCACACTGGAAGGCTAATTGATTGGCTGTTCTCTCCTTCCTCCCTCTGGAACAGAGGTTGACGCACTGGAGCACTGACTTAATTTGAAGATCTTTAATTGCTGTACGAAACCATTTTTCTTTTGGTTTAAGTGTTTGAATAAGTGCTTTTAGAGATAGTTCTGGTTATTCTCATGGATAATTATCAGTCAATTGAATCGAATGAATCAGGTAAATTACTGACTTGTCTTCTTTGATTTTCCTATAACCTGGGTTTTGCATAAAATTATATGGAATCTACAGCACAGAAACAGGCCATTCGGCCCAACTGGTCCATGCCAGTATTTATGGTCCACACAAGCCTCCTCCCACCCTACTTCATCTCACCCTATCAGCATATCCTTTTACTCCTTTCTCTCTCATGCAATTATCTAGCTTCGCCTTACATTCACCTCAACGACTCCAAGTTCCACATTCTCACCACTCTCTGGACAGAGAAGTTTCTCCTGAATTCCTTATTGGATTTATTAGAGCCTATCTCATATTTATGATCCCTAGTTTTAGACTCCCTGACAGTGAAATCTTCCCTGTTGCAATCCTATCAAACCCCTACGTAACTGTAAACAACAACTTAATTTCTATAGCGCCTTTAACATCATGAAACATCCCAAGGTGCTTCACAGGACCATTATAAAACAACATTTGACACAGACGCCACAAAAGATATTAGGTCAGATGAGCAACAGCTGGGTCAAAGAGGTAGATTTTAAGGAGCATCTTAAAGACTTCGATCAGAACACAACTCAGCCTTCTCTTTTCCAGAGAAAAGAGCCCAAGTCTGTTCAGTCTTTCCCAATAGTTCTAACCTCTTAGTTCTGGTATCATTGCTGTAAATCTTTTTTGTGCCTTCTCCAGTGCCTGTATATCCTTTTTCTAATATGGAAACCAGAACTGTGCACAATATTCCAAGTGTGGATAAAGTTTTAACTTCATCTGGGAGTTCTAACCATAATGCTGCCGTTTCTGTTTTTTTTTATTCATTCATGGGATGTGGGCGTCGCTGGCCAAGCCAGCATTTATTGCCCATCCCTAATTGCCCTTGAACTAAGTAGCTTGCTAGGCAATTTCAGAGTCAACCACATTGCTGTGGATCTGGAGTCCCATGTAGGCCAGACCAGGTAAGGACAGCAGATTTCCTTCCCTAAAGGACATTAGTGAACCAGATGGGTTTTTACAACAATCGACAGTGGTTTCATGGCCATCATTAGACTAGCTTTAATTCCAGATTTATTAATTGAATTCAAATTCCACCTTCTGCTGGAGTGGGATTTGAACCCATGTCCCCAGAGCAATACCCTGGGTCTCTGAGTTACTAGTCCAGTGACAATACCACTAAGCCACCGCCTCCCTATTGACTATTTCCTATCAGGAAAGATTTTCTGAATTTGTGCTCCAGATTCCTGACCCTCTATGATGCCAAAGGCTCGCATATACTCGCACCTCAATCTTTTTTTAACTGTCCTGCCAGAAAAGATCTGGGCTGAGAGGCAAAGGGTAACAAAGAGGCTTTGAACACTGAAAACAACAGACTTTCATTGGGTAAGGGGATCAAGGGAGATGGATCAAAGGCAGTTAAATAGCATTGAGGGACCAATCAGCCAAGATCTAGTAGAATGGTGGAGAAAGCTCGAGGGGCTGAATGGCCTACTCATTCTCTTTATGTCAGGTTGATAAAGAGGAAATAAAAGCAAAATACTGCGGATGCTGGAAATCTGAAATAAAAACAAGAAATGCTGGAACCACTCAGCAGGTCTGGCAGCATCTGTGGAAAGAGAAGCAGAGTTAACGTTTCGGGTCAGTGACCCTTCTTCGGAACTGACAAATATTAAAAATGTCACAGGTTATAAGCAAGTGAGGTGGGGGTGGGGCAAGAGATAACAAAGGAGAAAAGAGGAAAGTCTACCCCTAGCTATGTGAACATCACTGTAATCGCCTGTGTGGAAACATAGGCACCCTGAGTAGTCAACTGTTTGCTCTTGGGGTGAGATCAGTGCTGACAAGGCAGCATTTATTGCCCCTTCCGAGCTGAGCTGAGGCCATTAAGAGTCAACTACCTACTGAGGGGCTGCAGTGATGTGCCAGAGCAACATAGGAGTATTAGGAACAGGGGTAGGCCATTCAGCCCCTCATGCTTTCTCCGCCATTCTACTAGATCTTGGCTGATTGGTACTTCATATCCCTTGATCTCCTTATCCAATGAAAATCTGTTGTTTCAGCCTTAAAATCTCCAGTTGTCCCAACAGCCATAACCTTCTGAGGGAGAGAATTCCAGATTTCCACCACCCTTTGAGTGAAAACGCGCTTCCCTGATGGTGATGCTAGCTCAGTACCAGATCAAATAGGTTCTTCCCTGAAGAACATCAATGAACCAGTTGCATTTTTACAACAATCTTGGAGCTTCAATGGCCATTTGTTTCTGGTACAGCCCACAAAGGGAGGTGCCTCTCAAACCTGTTCCGCCTTTCAACTAGGTCATGCCTGATCTGTATCTTAACTCCATTTACCTGCCTTCATTCCGTAACCCCTAATACCCAACAAAAACCTATCAATATCAGTTTTGAAAGTTCTAATTGACCCCCAGCCTCAACAGTTTTTTTGGGGGGAGAGAGTTCTACATTTCCACTACCCTTTGTGTGAAGAAGTGCTTCCTGACATCACCCCTGAACAGCCTGGCTCTAATTTTAAGGTTATGCCTCTTTGTTCTGGACTCATCACACCAGAGGAAATAGTTTCTCACTATCTACCCTATCAAATACTTTAATCATCTTGAATACCTCAATTAGATCACCCCTTAATCTTCAATACATGGTTGGCTTTCCAATCCTTGAGAGGCAGGTTCTGTCACAAGTGCTGCACGTGAAGCTGCCAAATACGAACATACGAATTCGAAGCAGGAGGAGGCCACTTGGCCCTTCGAGCCGGCTCCGCCATTCAATAAGTTCATGGCTGAACTGATTACTCCACATTTCCACCTACCCCCGATAACCTTCCACCCCCTTGCTGTTACGCTGTAAGTTGTTTTTGATGTTGGCGCCTGTTGCCAAGCTGCTGTAGCAACTGTTTGTCGTGGTAATGCACATCAGTTCACAGGATATGTCACTATTTCCCTCTTTTGCCAGCTAGTGTCTCCCAAGTGTGATAGTCGACATTTAGGGTCCTTCATGTCACATTTGCAAGCATCCTTGAGGCGGAGCTTTGGGCGCCCCACTGGTCATCTGGCCCCGGCTACCTCACCATAAAGAAACTCCTTGGATACACGACCATCTTCCATCCTGTGGAGGTGTCTGATCCACCGAGGCCGCCTCTATTTGATTAGTGCCCACACTTGGGAGCTCTGCCTTTGAGAGGACTGCCACATTTGTGATTTTGTCCTGCCACATATACCCATAATGCAGACAGTGAAGATGGAAATTATTGAGCTTCTTTTCCTGGTAGCTGTTAGTCACCCATGTTTCACAGACATACAGCAAGGTGCTGGGAACACAGGCCTTATAAAACCATCAGCTTGGCCCTGAGGGTCAGTTTGGTGTTATCCCATGCACGTTTCACAAGTCAGCCAAAGATGGTAGCTGCTTTCCCTATTCGTATATCGAGCTCTGCATCAAGGGACAGATTGTCTCTGTTGACCTAAGGTAGCAGAATTTGCTAACCACTTCCAGTGGGGTGTTATTTAGTGTGATCAGTGGTGGAGATGCAACACCTTGTCCCATGTCCATGCTTTTCTTGACAAGCTACAGCCATGGGAGAGACAATCCATGAGTCTTTGTAGCTGAGTTTCCGTATGAGCAACTAGCGCAGCATCATCAGCGTAGAGGAGTTAATCTTCAATACAGATTTGTTGAATTAAATTTCATAACTGGCCATGAAATTTTTTTACAGGGCTATGGGGAAAGAGCAGGGGAGCAGGATTAATTGGATACTTTTACCAAAGAGCTGGCACTGGTACGATGGGCCAAATGGTCTCCTTCTGTACTGTAATGATGCTGTGATGGGATTTGAACATGTAACCTTGACAATACGAGCTCAGTATATGGGACTACATGCCCCCTTGTATTAAGCTGGCGGGTGGCATGAACTACACCATGGCATCAATTGATCATTAATGCCATGTCTTCTGTGATTAGTGTTGAGGCACATTGCTTCGACAGAGTAGGGGAATTCACTAGCCTACATCCCCCTCCCCAAAAATAGAAACCAGGTCAACAACGGAAGAGACAATTAATAATCAAAATCAGATAATTTATGGAGTAGTTCTCGGAATAACAGCATTCCAGCAGAAATAAACAGAAACCATTTACATTAAACAGAAGGAGGGGGTCCTACCGGTGAACTGCTAATAGTGCAACATTTAATCATTTGAAATATCCTGCATTTATTGTTTGCTTGGGACCTGACACTAATTGAAATGTCAGCTGAGGAGGGCCATAGATCAGCACTGGACGCAAATATTTGGAAAATGAAAATGATTAAGAAATAGTTGCTCGTAGAATCCCATTGCACTCCAATAGCTGTTGCATTTCTCGCATAGTCCTTGTTGAAAGTGTCAGTGACATTTGTGTAATGTGAACCTTATTGATGAAACATTTAGACATGAAGATCAAACAACAGTGGTCTGATATATAATGGCTTGGTCTCTATTCTGAGTGAAGTATTCCTTATGGCTCCACTGGGCAAGGCACTGGTTTCTTTCGAGATACTGAGCCATTCTGCCCACCTAGAAAATGCCAGGTTCAATACCCAGTCTGTGTTCACAAAATCACAGAATTGTTACAGTGCAGAAGGAGGCCATTCGGACCATCGTGTCAGCACTGGCTCTCCGAAAGAGCAATACCCTCAGTTCCATTCCCCTGCCTTCTCCCAATAACCCTGCACATTCTTCCTTTTCATATAACAGTCTAATTCCCTTTTGAATACTTCAATTGAACCTGCCTCCACCACGTTATCAGGCAGTGCATTCCAGACCTTAAACACTCGGTTATTTGATTCCAGCCACTTGATCCCTGGAGGAGTTAGTAATCTTGAAGAGTGAGATCCTATGAGCGAAGGGCCTTCTTCAAGAAAAACGTGGTCTTGTGAGAGTGGAAGTTGCATAGAACTAAATAAAGAAAAACAATTCCCCTTGGTAAGTGGACCAATAACCAGAGAACATAAATTTTAAATCATTGGCAAAAGATCTAAAGGGAAGATAAGGAGTTTTTTCACTCAGTGAGTTGTTGGGATCTGGAACACTCCACCTGAAATGATGGCGGAAGCTGATTCCATAAACAATTCGAAAGGGAGGTGGACTGGTACTTGAGGATGAGGAACCTATTAAAAAGCGGGGGTGTGGGACTAAGCACGGCTGCTCTTTCAAAGAACCAGCACAGGCACGATGGGCTGAATGGCCTCCTTCTTTGCTGTAAGTCTCCATGATTCTTCGATTCCTATGAACTGGCTGCACTGCTCCTCCCCACCACTGCCCACAGCTAAAGAGGAGAAAATTAACAATCCCTGCTTCTGATCATTTTGTAGTAATCCTTACTGGAAACTCTGTATGTTTATATGTGTGCACACATGTGTGTGTGTGTGTGTGTGTGTGTGAGCACATGTGAAATCTTTGTTCCTCCAGCTCTGGCCTCTTGGGCATTCCCTACTTCCTTCATCCCACTACCTTCAGCCATCCTGGGCTCCTAAGCTCTGGAATTCCCTCCCTAATCCTCTCCGCCTCTCTACCTCTCTCCCCGCCTCTAAGACACTCCTTAAAAAACATGAACAGCAGGTAGGCACAGTAGAAACAAACTAAAACACACTAAAAAAACTAGAATAAAATAACCAAATAAAAAAGAAAAAAAGAAAAATGACTAAACATAAAAATGGGGGACCCGTCATGCTCTGAAATTATTGAACTCAATGTTCAGTCCGGCAGGCTGTAGCGTGCCTAATTGGTAAATGAGATGCTGTTCCTCGAGTTTGCGTTGATGTTCACTGGAACACTGCAGCAATACCAGGACAGAGATGTGGGCATGAGAGAAGGGGGGAGTGTTGAAATGGCAAGCGACAGGAAGCTCAGAGTCATGTTTACGGACTGAGCGGAGGTATTCCGCAAAGCGGTCACCCAGTCTGCGCTTGGTCTCCCCAATGAAGAGGAGACCACACTGTGAGCAGAGAATACAGTATACTACATTGAAAGAAGTACAAGTAAATCGCTGCTTCACCTGAAAGGAGTGTTTGTGGCCTTGGATAGTGAGGAGAGAGGAGGTAAAAGTGCAGGTATTACACCTCCTGCGATTACAGGGGAAGGTGCCATGTGGTGGTGGGGTAATGGAGGAGTGGACCAGGGTGTCACGGAGGGAATGATTCCTTTGGAATGCTGACAGGGGAAGGGAGGGGAAGATGCATTTGGTGGTGGCATCACGCTGGATGTGGCGGAAGTGGCAGAGGATGATCCTTTGGATCTGGAGGCTGGTGGGATGGAAAGTGAGGACAAGGGGAACCCTGTCACGGTTCTGGCAGTGAGGCGAAGGGGTGAGGGTTAGGCATGCTGCAGCCTGCCGGACTGAACACTGAATTCAATAATTTCAGAGAATGACGGGGCCCCCTTTTTATGTTTTTTTTTTCCTTTTTCTTTTTTATTTGGTTATTTTATTTTAGTTTTTTTAGTGTGTTTAGTTTGTTTCGACTGTGCCTACCCACTGTTTATGTTTTTTTTTATTTTAATGTTTGTTCTTGGAGTGCTTTGTGCTTTACAATCTATTCACACCCTCTCTGCACTAACGCTTTGTCTTTCAGCACACCATTAACATACCGGTTGCCTTTATTCCATGACCTTCTGGGCAGTTATTCTCTGTGACCTTGTCCTATCAACACCTTCTCTTTTGTTATCTCTTGCCCCACACCCTCCCCTCCACTTTACTCGCTTAAAATCTTTCACATTTCTAATATTTGTCAGTTCTGAAGAAGGGTCACTGACCTAAAGGCTTGCTACCTGACCCGAATCCGAACCCGACGGGACCCGACGACATGTGTCAGGTTCGGGTCGGGTTGGGCCCATCTTCAGGGCACGGCTTTCGGGCTCGGGTCCGGTCGGGTTGGGCAGAGTCCGTGCCGGGTCGGGCCGGGTTCGGGTCGGGCCGGACACACACGGTAATTGCTCTGCCAGTAAGTATTGAAATTAAAAAACTTACCTGAGCTGGGAGTCCGGGACGAAACTGAGTCTGCGCAGTGAGCGAGTGACGTCACTATGACATCATCACGCATGCGCTGCAGCTCGGCGGAGCGACCCAGTGGGAAGGTAAGTCCGGGAAGGATGACCGGGTCGGGCTCAGGTCCTCTGTGGTTCGGTCGGGTTCAGGTCGGGTTCTTTTTTCCCGACCTGTGCAGGCCTCTACACTGACCTAAAACGTTAACTCTGTTCCTCTTTCCACAGATGCTGCCAGACCTGCTGAGTATTTCCAGCATTTCTTGTTTTTATTTCAGATTTCCAGCATCTGCAGTATTTTGCTTTTATATAATTGGCTGAGACGAAGTAAAGTGGGAGGAGACTCATATGGAGAGAAATCAGTTGGGCTGATTGGACTATTTCTATACTGTAAATTCTATATAATGCATGTAACATGTAGGGAACACCAGCATAGATTAGTAATCCAGTGGCCTGGACCAATGATTTGAAAGCTTACGTTCAAATCCCACCAGAGAAGCTGATGAATTTAAGTTCAATTAATTAAATATCATCTGAAATAAAAAGCTAGTTTCAGTAATGGTGGCAATGAAACTACTGGATTGTTATAAAAGCCCACCTGGTTCACTAATGTTCTCTAGGGAAAGAAATCTTCTGGCCTGTATGTGGGTCCAGACCCACAGCAATATGATTGATGCTTCATTGCCCTCTGAAATGGCCGAGCAAGACACTCATTTATATTCGAGCAGGTGGTTCACTACCCCCTTCTCAAGGGTAATTAGGGATGGGCAATAAATGTCAACCTTGCCAGTAGTGCCCACATCCTGTGAATGAATTTAAAAAAGAGCTGCCCATTCACTTCACAGCTGTTTGCAGGAGCTGCTGTGTTCACCGACACAACAACAGGGATGTCCTTCAAAATTAAATCATTGTATGTGAGGCATTTTGGGGTGCCCTCAGAGTATGTGATAAGGTACCACATAAATGCAAGTCCTTCATTCCTCCTTTTTCCGGTTCCCTATCTATGTTCCTTAATTTCCTTTCTTCTTTTCTCCTGCTTCCCTCAATCTCTTCTTTCCTTTCATTCCATCTTTCCTTCTTTCCCTTTACTGGTTTGCACTGTCTGTTTTCTTTTGTCTGCATTGAAAAATCTTGAAAGCAAGTGTTTAAAAGTTCAGAGAAGGTAAGAGGATGAGGAACTTGAACGTTACCAACATGGGCATCAATATTTGGGAATTAGCGGCTTATTTTGAGACTCTGCCACTCTCATCCTAGGCTCCCACCTACCAAGAATGAGGCACATTAATTTTGTCATGAACATTGATTTTGAACTGTTGCTGGAGCGAGGAAATGACTTGGTGAACAGATCAGCCGTGGCTGAAAAAAACATTTGCATACTAACAGATAGTGCTTGTGTAGACAAAGGACCATTCCCTCACACATTCAACCCACAATGGATGTTGATCACTGGACAGTGAGGGGGTGGGGAAGTGCATTCCAGGACCTGCTGGGGTGATGCAATCCACAGGGGGCAGGACAGGTTGGACCAGCTGGTCACATGACTAACTGACTGTTCCAGGGGTCTTTTGAACTAGCCACAGAGTGTTTGAACTTAGAAAGACTGTTTGCTCCTGGACTGAGAAGATCTCTCCTGTTCCCATCTCTTTCTCACAAGCCTCAGAATCCACTGAAGACACATGAACCCCAAGGGAGAAAAGTCTCCTGCAGCGAAGAAGGTTTAAGAAGAATACTGGGCCCCAGTGAAAAGTAGGATCTACCTACAATCAAGGACTCTACAGTGAGCTCGAAGAACCGTAACAAAAACTCTCCCGACATTGCCTCAAACTTTTCCACATTATTTTTATTCTGCTCTTTTCTGTCTCTATTTGCATGTGTGTATCAAGTATGCAGGGTGTGTTTAAAATTAAACCCTTTCTCACCTGGTCGTTAACAGCCACCTTTATTTAGTTGATAGGTCCCACATCTCTAGGGCAAGAAAGTTGGCACCTTATGCCATTTATGGCACCTTATGGAGCTCGTAACATAGCTGCTGCCCTTCGGTCGAGATTGTAAACAGGGATGCCATCTGCGTTTTTTCAGGTGGACATTGAAAAGTCCATGGCATTATTTGAAGAAGAGCCAAGAGTTGTCCTGGTGTCCTTGGCCAACATTGCTCCCTCAAATCAACACCACCACAGAGTAAAAAAACAGGTTAACCTGCTCGTTCAGCCCATAGCCATTTGTGGGATGATGTGGCGCAGGATTCATAGGCCAGATTTTCAAATCAGGATCTGGAATCCGAAGCCCAGATAATTTCCAGTCCACCCCGTGCTGCGCCTGCATTGCTGACGTGATGCAATCTTCAAATGTTAACGCCCTAATTGGGCCAGAGTCAAGCTCAGCGCCCAAGTAGTGGCACCAAGCTCTGCGAGGAGGGGGCAGATGCCTCTGGGAGAAGGAGCCTCAAAGGCAGATGGCAGCCATGACGGGGCCTGCCGCTGCCTTGCGGAAGGGATGAGGCAGGAATTCAGAGGGCCGGAAGCCTCAGCGCTCAGAGAATCGGCCAAATGTCCAGGCAAACGGTACAGCTTCCCATCTCACAGCAAAACCTGGTGGCAAAAACTTTTCCGTTACATCAAAAAACTTTACCGCTCCCCACATTGACCCCGTCAGCTGAGCCTTAACTTGCACCAGACCTTTGTTGTTTGGTGATTCCCGCTTTGAAAGCCCCTCCTGTCCCTGCCTGGCCCAATAACAAGCTCCTCAAGGAGCTTAATGAGCTGTTAATTGGAGGTGAGTGGGATCCCATTTCCACTGCCCTCCCTTTGAAAATTGCGTCATGGTCCGGAGGCGTCAGAATCCAGTGACTTCAACATCGTAAATCATGATATAAGTGCAACGAGTGTTATTTATTATTTTAGATTTTTCGATTATGGAAAACCCCAGATTATCTTTATTTGTTTTCCTCCCAATAGTTCACAGAATCAAGTAAAGAAAACAAAACTTGACAGATTGATTCAGCAATGTATCCGAGGGACTTTTGGAGCACTTGAATGTCAACAGGGGATTGGGAACAAGACAATTAGAGGATGAATACAGCAGCTACCAATGTTCCGGAGGATTAACCCAATGAGGGTGATAAAGTTTAATCATGCATCCAGATCCCCTAATCACAGACTTCCTGAGCAGCCCTGCCCATGACGAACAGGAATTCAGGTTCAGCAGTGACAAGACTTGCAGTTTCTTAACAATTTGTTGATTTTGTACCTTTGTTGAACTGCTTGGGGTTGGAAGAGAGAGAAATTGAGGGTAGATCTTTGTGCAATAGGGTAAAACGGTTAATTGTGAGTCGGCAGATAGCGACTTCAATGGAAATAATAAAGCATGCTGCCACACATTTGACAGTATTGTCTCTTTATTGCCCTGGTAATCACACAAAAATCAATTAACCATTAATTAATTTGTGAGTGTTATTAACACTGTAGACTAGATGAAGGTGGCCTGCACCGAGGGAGTTTAAAGGGTGTGCTTGAGACTTTCTTCTGTTCCTACTTGACACCGATCCATGTTGATTAATAAGAAAGCTCAAACAACACCGCCCCGATGAACTACCCATAGTCAATGGTGTTCTTTTTAAAATATCATATTAGGGGAATGAGGGGCAGAAAGGAAGAAATAATTCACAGTGGAAAAATCAGAATTATGATTTTATCTCTTTTACCTATTCCCTCATGTTTCCACTTTGAGAAAGTGACTCTTGCTCAGTAATGGGTCAATAGCTCAGTGCAGTGGATCTGACCAATGAACTTGCATTTCTATAGTGCCTTTCACGACCTCAGGATGTCCCAAAGCATTTTACAACCAAGGAAATACCTTTTGAAGTGTAGTCACTGTTGTAATGTAGGAAACGCAGCAGCCAATTTGCACATAGCAAGCTCCCACAAACAACAAGTTTTTAGTGAAACAAAAACAAGAAATGCTGGAACCACTCAGCAGGTCTGGCAGCATCTGTGGAAAGAGAAGCAGAGTTAACGTTTCGGGTCAGTGACCCTTCTTCGGAACTTCTTCGGAAGTTTTTAGTGATGTTGGTTGAGGGCTAAATATTGGCCAGGAAACCAGGGAGAACTCACTTGCTCTTCTTTGAAATAGTGCTATGGGATTGACATCTTACTATATTAAAGGCTCTATTGTAATTTACTCAGGAGTTTCACTTTTAAACAGCACAAGCCAATTTAACCCGAGAATCCATGTCGACTAATTAATCTCTAACTGACCCTTAAAAGGCCACAGCCCTTTAGCAGCAGAATAATACGTTGCATGTTACATGGTCTAAAGATGAATGAAATTGATAGAATGAAAAATGGGCAGGTTCTACAAATGGAGGCAATCTACTGACCAACCCGAGCAATGCCACAGGAGGTGCACTAGCATACTTCAACCTGGTCAAATTATACACTAACATGGATTTGCTTCTTTTCTTTGTTACTTGGCTTGGGTGTTTGACAGTTGGAGTTCTGCACAGTCTGTGCAAAATATTTGCCTTAGAAAGTGCCTTCAGTCCTTCAAAGCCTGAGAAGGCAACAGATCATTATTGCTTTCGAGATGTAAGTCTGGCACCCGGTGACACAGGGAACTGGATATGGAGGGAGAGACGAATATCACTGAGTTCTCATTTATCTCGGACACTTCACGTTTTGTTAAGGAATCCTTGAGGTTAGGCACTGTATCACCGTAATGCAAAATGCAATCCGTTCACTCATCCATGTTGCTTCACCTCTGCCAAACCTCCTCAGAAGCTTCCCTCCTAATATTCCTCAGGATGTACAAGCTGTTCAGTAAGCCATAATGTCACACTTGTGGCCTCAGCTCACACTGCAAGTACATGGGAACTGCTGTTCAGCATAGCAACTCTCAGTGCTGAAATACTGCCACTTTCATTATATCCCACTTACTGTCCCCTTTTCATGTTCCCGTGCCTCCCTGTTTATCTCTGTCTTGATGTCTTTAGGCTTTCTATCGATCTTTAAGTGGCTCAGTTGATAGCACTCTCAGTTGAGACAGAACGTGGTTATAGGTTCATGACCCACTCCAGTGACTTGTGTATAAAATCCAGGCTGGCATTTCACTGCAGTACAGAGGGAGTGCTGTACTGTCAAAAGTGCTATATTCAGTATAATTCTAAGTTTAAAAAAAAGGCATGTGTAATTTATTGGTTTGCGTGCCTAGCTTTAACAACAAGCCTCTAGTTCGCTCTACTTTTTGGTCACTTGACATTCAACAACATTGCTATCATTGAATCCCCCACTATCAACATCCTGGGGGTCATCATTGACCAGAAACTGAACTGAACCAGCCACATAAATACTGTGGGTACAAGAGCAGGTCAGAGATTGGGAATTCTGTGGCAAGTGACTCACCTCCTAACTCCTCAAAGGCTGTCCACCATCTACAAGGCACAAGTAAGGAGTGTGATAGAATACTCTGCACTTGCTTGGATGGATGAAGCTCCAACAACACTCAAGAAGCTCGACACCCTCCAGGACAAAGCAGCCCGCTTGATCGGCACCCCATCCACCATCTTAAACATTCAGTCCCTCCATCATTGGCACACAGTGGCAGCAGTGTGTACCATCTACAAGATGCACTACAGCAATGCACATAGGCTTCTTTGGCAGAATATTCCAAACCTGCGACCTCTACCAACTAGAAGGACAAGTGCAGCAGATGCATTGGAAGACCACCACCTGCATGTTTCACTCCCAGTCGCACACCATCCTGACTTGGAACTATATCACTGTCAGCTGAGTCAAAATCTTGGAACTCCCTTCCTAACCTCACTGTTGGTGTACCTACAAGCCAGTTCAAGAAGGCAGCTCATCACCACCTTCTCAAGGGCAATTAGGGATGGGCAACAAACGCTGGCCTTATCAGTGATGCACAAACGAATAAAGAAAAATAACACTCCCTTATGTGAAGAACTTGCTGATGTAAGTTTGACATTTGTCAGTTTTAACCTATGCTCTCTATTATGTTTTAATGTTATTCTGGATCCAGTTTGTCTCTTCCCATATTCTGCTATTACCCTTTTCCCAACATCCCACCCACGCGTTCTCCAAACTCTGATTCTTGGCAGCAGTCACATGATGCTGTGAACCCTCGGATCAAGTGTGTTTTCCCTTCCCATATCATTGGGGAAACATTCCATCTTCTTTGCAGTAACTCACCAATTAGTTCAAAAATAGGGTAAGTGCTTGAAGTCCAACTTATACCTGGTTGTATATAATAAATCTTAATGGCTCACGTGCACACATTCCCTTTCCTAATGTTCCCTGCCTGTCACCAATGCTGGCTACATCTGGCGGGATGTACCAGGTTATCACTCACCTTTCCGACAGTCCCTCATGCTAACTGCTGGTAGATGCTGTAGCCTCATTAAGGATTGACATGACTCAGATCAGGAATGACATTTGCAAGCGTGCAAAGCTGCACATATCCCATGGTACTGAGGATGAACACACTCCCTATCCTTCCCTCCCTGGCCCCCACTCTCACCCTCCATTCCCCTCCAGATCATGAACTGACATTGAACTCACAAACATATGAAAATGATCGGCAAGAAAATAGCAGCTGGTCCATCCAGCCTGACCCACACCATGATGGTCAGAACATGTAGCTTCTTCCCTCTACCCCCCACCCCCCTTCAGCCTCACCCCTCTCCCCTCTACTCACAGCAATGCAATCTCCTGGGAGAGGCAAAAAAAAATGTGAGAAAATACCCAGAGCCCATAAGGGAAAAAATACCCTGGAAAGGTCCTCTCTCACCCCCTCAGAAAATCAAATCCAGTTCAACAATAACAATTTTCATTTACATAGCACCTTTAACATTATAACATGTCCCACGGTGCTTTACAGGAGCAATATCAAACAAAAGCTGACACTGAGCCACGTAAGGAGATATTAGGTCAGATGACCAAAGACTTACAGGAGAGTCTTAGAGGAGGAGAGAGAGGTGGAGAGATTTCGGGAGGGAATTCCAGAGCTTAGGGCCAGGCCAGCTGAAAGCAAATCGGGGATGCTCCAGAATTGGAGGAGCGCAGCTATCGTGGAGGGTTGTGGGGCTGGAGGTGATAGGGAGGGATGAGGCCTTGGAGGGATTTGTGAATGAGGATGAGAATTTTTAAATCGAGGCGTTGCTTAACTGGGAGTCAATATAGGCCAGTAAGCACAGGGGTGATGGGTGAACAGGACTTGGTGCAAGTTAGGACACGAGTATTGGATGACCTCAAGTTTACAAAGAAAGAAAGGTGGGTAGGCTGGCCTGGAGTGCGTTGGAAGAGTGAAGTCTACAGGTGACAAAGGCATGGATGAGGAGATCTCATGGATCAATTGTTATCTTTAAAGACAATTGCCTCCTATTTGATGCGATCCCATCCCAGATTGGAACCAGTCCAGCTCCCTCTTGAAGGCAGTAAGTCAGAACCCAGCACACCAGCGGCCAACATATTCTAGAGGCTCGTTACTGTCTGGGACAAGAAGAACCATCTAACATCCAGTCTCTTCCTATTCTTCCAAATAGAAGGAACACAGAAGGAGTGGAAGTTAAGAGATGAAAACTACCCTCACAATTTTGCACTGCCAACTCTTTGCCTACACTAAGAGACTGCTAATAATGCAATGTGCATGCAGTAGGAAAAGGACAAGGTGGTCCTTGTTTGAAGCTTGTGACTGACACATTAAGAACACTTGAAATAGGAGCAGAAGTAGACCATATGGCCCATCGAGCCTGCTCCCCCATTCAATACAATCATGGCTGATTCCACTTTCCTGCCTGCTCCCCATATCCATTGATTCCCTGTGAGACCAAAACTCTATCTATCCCAGCCTTAAATGTATTCAATGATGGAGCATCCACAATCCCCTGGGGTAGAGAATTCCAAAGATTCACAATGCTTTGAGTGTAGTAATTTCTCCTCATCTCAGTCCTGAACGATTGGCCCCTTATCCTGAGACTGTGTCCCCATGTTCTGGATTCCCTGACCAGTGGAAACAATCCCTCAGCTTCTACCCTGTCAAGCCCTATTACTGGATCAATAAGCAGCTCTGCTTTGAGTCTAGCCACGGTGACTTTGATGTATCCTTGAGTGCGCAAACTAGAGGCCAAATGTTCTGTGTCCCTCCTCTCAGCAGCTGGAGGAACACATTTGGGTGTGAAAATAGGTATGCATGCTCTCGTTGGGTGTTTTGAGCTGTAAAGGAACATCAATGAGAGGCCACTGCTCCTCCAAGCGCAACACAACTGAAAGAAATGCTTGCATTTATATAGCGCCTTTCACAACCTCAAGATGTCCCCAAAGCACTTTACAACCAATGAGGGACTTTTGAAGTGTAGTCATTGTGGTCATGTAGGAAATGCAGCAGCCAATTTGCACAAAGCAAGATCCCACAAACCGCAATGTGATAATGACCAGATAATCTATTTTTAATTAGTGATGTTGGTTGAGGGATAAACATTGACTGGGACACCAGGGAGAATTCTTCAAAATGGGAATTTTTATGTTCACCTGGGAAGTCAGACAGGGTGTCAGTATAATGTCTCAGCTGAAAGACAGTACCTCTGAGAGAGAAGTACTGGGAGTGTTAGCCTAGATTACATGCTCTAGGCTGGGACTTGAACTAACATCTATCTAAGCTAGAGGCAAGAGTGCTACTCGGTGAGCCACAGCTGACACCTTACCAAAGCTGTCATCAAAGGTGGACAGAAGCTAACAAAACATATCTCTGACTAGAAACAAGAAATGCTGGAACCACTCAGCAGGTCTGGCAGCATCTATGAAAAGAGAAGCAAAGTTAATGTTTCGGGTCAGTGACCCTTCTTCGGAACTGACAAATATTAGAAAAGTCACAGGTTATAAGCAAGTGAGGTGGGGGTGAGGCAAGAGATAACAAAGGAGGTGTAGATTGGACCAGGCCACATAGCTGACCAAAAGGTCACGGAGCAAAGGCAAACAATATGTTAATGGTGTGTTGAAAGACAAAGCATTAGTACAGATTAGGTGTTAATGCACTGAATATTGAACAACAGCAAGTGCAAACCTGAAAAAAAAACAGTGGGTAAGCAAACTGAACAAACTAAGATGAAATGAAATAAATGCAAACAAAAAGATTGTAAAAAATGTAAAAAATGAATGCTTAAAAAAAGAGAAGAAGAAAAAAGAAAAGAAAAAATAACTAAAAATGAAAGTAAAATGGGGGGCTGTCCTGCTCTGAAATTATTGAACTCAATGTTCAGTCCAGCAGGCTGTAGTGTACCTAATTGGTAGATGAGATGCTGTTCCTCGAGCTTGCGTTGATGTTCACTGGAACACTGCAGCAATCCCAGGACAGAGATGTGAGCATGAGAGCAGGGGGAGTGTTGAAATGTCAAGCAACCGGAAGCTCAGGGTCCTGCTTGCGGACTGAGCGGAGATGTTCCGCAAAGCGGTCACCCAGTCTGCGCTTGGTCTCCCCAATATAGAGGAGACCACACTGTGAGCAGCGAATACAGTATACTACATTGAAAGAAGTACAAGTAAATCGCTGCTTCACCTGAAAGGAGTGTTTGGGGCCTGGGATAGTGAGGAGAGAGGAGGTAAATGGGCAGGTATTACACCTCCTGCGATTGCAGGGGAAGGTGCCATGGGACGGGGACAAGGTGGTGGGGGTAATGGAGGAGTGGACCAGGGTGTCATGGAGGGAACAATCCCTTCGGAATGCTGACAGGGGAAGGGAGGGGAAGATGCGACTGGTAGTGGCATCACGCTGGAGGTGGCAGAAATGGTGGAGGATGATCCTTTGGATATGGAGGCTGATGGGGTGGAAAGTGAGGACAAGGGGAACCCTGTCACGGTTCTGGGAGGGAGGGGAAGGGGTGAGGGTAGAGGTGCGGGGAATGGGCCGGACACGGTTGAGGGCCCTGTCAACCACAGTGGGGGGAAATCCTCGGTTGAGGAAAAAGGAGGTCATATCAGAAGCACCATCATGGAAGGTAGCATCATCAGAGCAGATGCGTCGGAGACGGAGAAACTGGGAGAATGGAATGGAGTCCTTGCAGGAGGTAGGGTGTGAAGAAGTGCAGTCGAGGTAGCTGTGGGAGTCAGTGGGCTTATAATGGATATTAGTAGACAACCTATCCCCAGAGATGGAGACAGAGAAGTCGAGGAAGGGAAGGGAAGTGTCAGAGATGGACCATGTAAAGGTGAGAGAAGGGTGGAAATTGGAAACAAAGTTGATAAAGTTTTCCAGTTCGGGGCGGGAGCAGGAAACGGCACCGATACAGTCATCAATGTACCGGAAAAACAGTTGGGGGAGGGGGCCTGAGTAGGACTGGAACAAAGAATGCTCGACATATCCCACAAAAAGACAGGCATAACTAGGACCCATGCGGGTACCCATAGCAACACCTTTTACTTGAAGGAAGTGAGTGGAGTTGAAGGAAAAGTTGTTCAATGTGAGAACAAGTTCAGCCAGGCGGAGGAGAGTGGTGGTGGATGGGGACTGGTTGGGCCTCTGTTCCAGGAAGAAGCAGAGAGCCCTCAAACCATCCTGGTGGGGGATGGAGGTGTAGAGCGATTGGACGTCCATAGTGAAGAGGAGGTGGTTGGGACCAGGAAACTGGAAATTGTCAAAATGACATAGGCCGTCAGAAGAGCTTTTATATCTCTGACTAGGGCTGTTTAACCTTTGACCTAGCAAAGTGTTGTCAGGAAATGGATGCAAGTTCCCCTCAGCACAACACAAAGGTGAAAGCCTCGTAACCGATTCCAGATGGGCTTTCAGAGGAAGAATGTACAAGTGGATGATACTTGACATTTTTATTTCGGAAGAGGTTGCGTGGAAACAGGACAAGGTGCTATTGTGACGGAATATTATGTGCAAATCATGAATTGTGACTTTACGATGAACGCCTCAGAAGTTTAGCCCACTAAACTGGGGTCTCAGGTATTAAAAATCTTTTTTTTCCATCTCTCCTGATTATCCCTCCTCCTTCTGTCCTGAATGTAATGACTAATGCTTTTAGATCCCTCTAGTTCCTCATCCAAATGGCTACTCTTCATGAGTAAGTGTAAACAAGTGAGGCTAGTCAAGTCTGGAGCACAAGTCCCTCTCTCTCCACGTGGTTTTTCTTTCATGTTCAAGGTAAATGTCAACTTTCACAGATCTAAAACCGAATCTTCAGGGCAAAATGTCTGCAAGCAATGCCTCCAAATGAACTATGAACCCTTTTACTATTAAGGTATGCACTGGAAATGGAGTCATGGAGTCATTATGGCACAGAAGGAGGCCATTCAGCCCATTTAGTCCATGCCAGCTCCCTGTAGAGAAATCCAGTCAGTCCCATTCTCCCACGCGATCCCCGTAGCCCTGCAAGTTTATTTCCCTCAAGCGCCCATCCAATTTCCTTTTGAAATCATTGATCGTCTCCACTTCCACCATCCTCATAGGCAGTGAGTTCCAGGTCATTACCACTCACTGTGTAAAAAGTTCTTCCTCACATTCCCCCTGCATTTCTTACCAAAATCTTAAATCTGTGTCCCCTAGTCCTTGTATCATCAGCTAATGGGAATAGCTTTTCTTTGTCTACCTGATGTAAACCTGTCATAATCTTGTACATTTCTATCAAATCTCCCCTCAACCTCCTTTACTCCAAGGAGAACAACCCCAGCTTTCCTGGAACCATTCTGGTAAATCTCCACTGCACCCTCTCAAGGACTCTCCATCCTTCCTGAAGTGTGGTGACCAGAACTAGTACATGATGCCACTTTACACTAACAAATTTGCATTTATATAACACCTTTCGCAACCTCAGGAAGCTCCAAAGAATTTCACAAGCAGTGTTCTAATTGTATATTAATTAATTGTATTCAGGTGACGAGGGATTCACTTGTACTCCTGTGTATAGGAGTAAACTGAAACCTGTGGTTGTTGGGTTTGGAGGTGCACGTTTGTAATGTGTGCCTCTGTAAATAAAAGATAATAAGAGTATAAAGATTAGGTTCCAGTTCTACCCTTTACCACCTGGCTGTCTAAAGAATAACACAATGAGGTCCTTTTTCTGAAGTATAGGAACTGTTGTGATGTAGGGAAACACGGCTGCCAGTTTGTCCACCATGAAGTAGAGCACGGCTACCCGACCCGAACCCGACAGGACCTGACGACATGTGTTGGGTTTGGGTCGGGTCACGTAGCACTTCTGGGTCTGGCATTTAGGCTCGGGTTGGGTTGGGCCGGGTCAGACACGCCCTATTACCACCTTCGGTACGTGGCTCCAATGTTAATGTACTTTTTGGACTTGAAAGATTGTTTAGTTACAGTTTTCTTTAAGCTTGTGCAGATAAGCAACAAAGTGAAAAACGGAAGCTTCCCTGGAACCATTCTGGTCAATCTCCACTGCACCCTCCATCCTGCCCGAAGTGTGATGATCTGAACTAGTACATGATGCCACTTTATACGAACAAACTTGCATTTATATAACACCTTTCACAACCTCAGGAAGCTCCAAAGAATTTCACAAGCAGGCTAACTGATGGTCAAGTCGGATGCGGGAAAAAAATGAAAGGACTCGGGTCAGGCTGGGTCGGGCTCGGGTCAGATGTGGTTCTGTCGGGCTCGGCTCGGGTTTCATTTGCAGAGCCGAGCCGGTCTTTACCATGAGGTTCCACAAACAGCAATGTGATAAACTACCAGATAATGGGGGATGAATTGGTTCACACACCAGGAGAAAGCTGGCCCAAGGGACATATTAGAGTCAGGCAGATTTCAGGCACCTTTGGAGCATGTGACACAGCCCCGGAACACTGACCTTTTACATCTTTGAAACCCTCGGAGCAATTGGAAGAGAAGAGAAACTGCACGTACGATTTTGTAATATGGCAGGGGAAAGAATCCTTCCTGTGAAACTGAAGAGCTGCTTACACCTACTTCATAGAGACTGGCTACACAGCAGGGTAGACAAGTAGGCACTCATCAGCCTGTCTCCCTTTCCCTCAGCTGGGGCAGAGTAACTTCCTGTATGTCTTACACTCTAGAATGGAGGTTGATCTGAGAGAAAAAGAGAGAAAATACATATTAAAAATAATTTCTTCCAAAAAGCTACTTGTGTCTTTCATAAGCAAAAGGCTTTTGTGTCTAATTTCATTATCTTAGCCATAATGCAGAAATGGCAGAAAGTCCAGTTGAAGATTCATTCAAGAGCCTGAGGAAGTGGCATGGGTTTTTAGTTAAATTAAATTGCAACTGGTATGTAGAGGCAACCTATTCATGGCTGGATGCCAACAGTCTTCAGGGTTAGTCTTAGTTCACAGGTTGGTTTCCATCTCTGGTTGAAGGCATTTATGGAGACTTGATCACATGATGTTATCCAATCGTGTGACATCTGATGCTGCGATGTCTGATCATGTGACACCTGCAATTGCTGTTGCATTTACCTCATAAGAGTTGGGTCAGTCCCCTATGGCTGAGTATTATTGTTTGCAGTTTGGCTGTTGTGCGATGAGTTCCGAAAAACAGAAGGTCACCCTTGGCAGTGGAAAAGAGGATACTGAGGACAGGGAAGAGGGGAAATCGAGAGTGGGGGAGGGGTTCGCAGAGAGGAAACCAAAGGTTGAAGGGGCTTTGATTCCAGCAGTAACTAATTGTAACTTATTGCAGTTTCTTTGGGTAACTAAAAGCAACAGTGAGAACAGGTGGGGAGTGTAGTGGGCATGTTTAATGATTTGGCCTCAACTGCTTTCGGTGGTAGAGAATTCCACAGGTTCACCACTCTCTGGGTGAAGCAATCTCTCCTCATCTCAGTCCTAAATGGCTTACCCCTCATCCTTAGACTGTGACCCCTGGTCCTGGACTCACCCGCCATCGGGAACATCCTTCCTACATCTAGTCTGTCCAGTCCTGTTAGAACTTTGTAGGTTTATATGAGATCCCCTCTCATTCTTCTAAACTCTAGCAAATACAATCCTAACCGACTCAATCTCTCTTCATATGTCAGTCCCACCATCCCAGGAATCAGTCTGGTGAACCTTCGCTGCACTCCCTCTATAGCAAGAACATCCTTCCTCAGATGAGGAGACCAAAACTGCACACAATACTCAAGGTGTGATCTCACCAAGGCCTTGTATAATTGCAGTAAGACATCCTTGCTCCTGTACTCGAATCCTCTTGCTATGAAGGCCAACATACCATTTGCCTTCTTAACTGCCTGCTGCACCTGCATTGCTTACTTTCAGCGACTGGTGCACAAGGACACCCAGGTCTTGCTGCACCTCCCTGTTTCCCAATCTATCGCCATTCAGATAATAATCTGCCTTTCTGTTTTTGCTACCATAGTGGATAACCTCACATTTATCCACATTATACTGCATCTGCCATGTATTTGCCCACTCACTCAACCTGTCCAAATCACACTGGAGCTTCTCTGCATCCTCCTCACAGCTCACACTCCCACCCAGCTTTGTGTCATCTGCAAACTTGGATATATTACATTTAATTCCCTCATCTATATCATTAACATATATTGTGAATAGCTGGGGTCCTAGCACTGATCCCTGCGGTACCCCACTAGTCACTGCCTGCCACTCGGAAAAAGACCCGTTTATTCCTACACTTTGTTTCCTGTCTGCCAACCAATTCTCTATCCATGTCAGTACCTTACCCCAATCCCATGTGCTTTAATTTTGCACGCTAATCTCTTATGTGAGACCTTATCGAAAGCCTTCTGAAAGTCCAAATACACCACATCCATTGGATCTCCCTTATCTATTCTATTAGTTACATCCTCAAAACATTCCAGTAGATTTGTCAAGCATGATTTCCCTATCGTAAATCCATGTTGACTTTGTCTGATCCTGTCATTGTTTTCCAAGTGCTCTGCTATTACATCTTTTATAATGGACTTTAACATTTTCTCCACTACTGATGTCAGGCTAACTGGTCTATAATTCCCTGTTTTCTCTCTACCTCCTTTTTAAATAGTGGGGTTACATTAGCTACCCTCCAATCCATTGGAACTGTTCCAGAGTCTATAGAATTTTGAAAAATGACCAGCAATGCATCTACTATTTCTAGGGCCACTTCCTTTAATACTCTGGGATGTAGATTATCAGGCCCTGGGAATTTATTGGCCTTCAGTCCCGTCAATTTCCCGAACACCATTTCCCTACTAATACTGATTTCATACAATTCCTCCTTCTCACTAGACCCTATATTCCCCAACATTTCTGGAAGGTAATTTGTGTCCTCCTTTGTGAAGACAGAACCAATCTTTTTTTCTTCACATATCTATAGATGCTTTTACAGTCAGTTTTTATGTTCTCTGCAAGATTACTCTCATACTCTATTTTCCACTTCTTAATCAATCCTTTTGTCCTCCTTTGCTGAATTCTAAATTGCGCCCAATCCTCAGGTTTGCTGCTTGTTCTGGCCATTTTGTATTCTCCTCCTTGGATCTAATACTATCCCTAATTTCTTTTGTAAGCCACGATTGAGCCATCCTTCCTGTTTTATTTTTGTGCCAGACAGGAATGAACAATTGTAATTCATCCATGCGCTCTTTAAATGCTAGCCATTGCCTATCCACTGTCAACCCTTTAAGTAATGTTCCCCAAACTATCATAGCCAACTCGCGCTTCATATCTTTGTAGTTTTCTTTATTTAGATTCAGGACCCTAATCTTGGAATCAACTCTCTCATCCTCTACATCACCACTACTGTTTGGGGATCTATATACAACCCCCACCAATGTTTTCTGCCCCTTGGTGTTTTTAGCTCCACCCATACAGATTCCACATCAGGATTCTCTGAGCTAATATCCTTCCTCATTATTGTATTGATTTCCTCTTTTACTAACAACGCTACCCTACGTCCTTTCCCTTTTTGCCTGTCCTTCCTAAATATTGAATACCTCTGGATGTTCTGTTCCCATCCTTGGTCACCCTGCAGCCTTGTCTCCGTAATCACAACTATATCGTATCCATTTACATCAATTTGCGCAGTTAATTCAACTAACATTTTGCGAATAGTCTGTGCATTGAGTCACAATGCCTTTAGGCTTGTCTTTTTAACATTCTTAGTCATCTTAGCATTATTTCGCACTATGGCCCTATTTGTTTGTTGCCCTTGATTTCTATGCCTTCTACTTTTGCCTTTTTGTTTCCTGTCTTTCATTTCTATCCTTGTTTCCTCCTCCTCAGTCTCTCTGCTCAGGTTCCCATTCCCCTGCCATTCTAGTTTAAATCCTCTCCAACTACACTCGCAAACGCCCCTGCGAGGACATCTGTTCCGGTCCTGCCTGGGTGTAACCCATCCCGCTTGTACATGTCCCACCTTCCCCAGAACCGGTAGTGGTGCAATGGTTAGCACTGCAGCCTCACAGCTCCAGCGACCCGGGTTTGGTTCTGGGTACTGCCTGTGTGGAGTTTGCAAGTTCTCCCTGTGACAGCGTGGGTTTCCTCTGGGTGCTCTGGTTTCCTCCCACAGCCAAAGACTTGCAGGTTGATAGGTAAATTGGCCATTGTAAATTGCCCCTAGTGTAGGTAGGTGGTAGGAGAATGGTGGGGATGTGGTAGGGAATATGGGATTAATGTAGGATTAGTATATAAATGGGTGGTTGTTGGTTGGCACAGACTCGGTGGGCTGAAGGGCCTGTTTCTGTGCTGTATCTCTCTATGACTCTAAATCTAAATCCCTCCCTCCTGCACCATTTCCCCAGCCATGCATTCATCTGGTCTATTCTCCTGTTCCTACACTCACTAACATGTGGCACAGGAAGTAATCCCAAGATTACTACCTTTGAGGTCCTGCTTTTTAATTTAGCTCCTACCTCCTTAAATACATCTTGCAGGACCTCATCTCTTTTTCTACCTATGTCGATGGTACCGACATGTACTACGACCGCTGGCTGTTCACCCTCCTCCTTCAGAATGTCCTTCAGCTGCTCCAAGACATCCTTGACCCTAGCACCAGGGAGGTAACACACCATCCTGGAGTCTCATTTGCGACCACAGAAATGCCTGCCTGTTACCCTTACAATTGAATCTCCTATCACTAAGGCTCTCCCAGTCTCTTTCCTCCCCTCTTGTGCAGCAGAACCATCCATGGTGCCACGAAGTTGGCTGTTGCTGCTTTCCCCTGGGAGGCCACCCCCCCCCCCCCAGCAGTATTCAATCTGTTTGAGAGGGGGATAGCCACATGGCACTACCTGTCTGCGCCTACTACTCCGCCTGGTGGTCACCCATCCCTTTTCTGCCTGTGCAGCCATTACTTGCAGTGTGACCACCTCGCTAAACGTGCAATCCACGACATCCTCAGCATTGCGGATGCTCCACAGTGAATGCACCCACAGTTCCAGCTGCGCAATGCGGTCAGCCAGTAGCTGCAGCTGGACACACTTCTTGCACACATGGTCGTCATGGACACTGGAAGTGTCCCTGATTTCCCACATAGGGTAGGGTGCATTGTAATGGGTAGGGTGTGTAACCAGGCGCTGCTCCACAAACCACTGACCACCTCCAGGCACTTACCCATTGTCTCTCGAGATAAGGAGGCCAAAGAAGAGGGTGTGTAACAGACAAGCAATCAACAATTGCCAATTTTCCACCCACATCCAAAGTGAAAATGTTCCTATTAGGAGTATGGTAGTATAATGGGTATCTTACTGGAGTAGCAGCCTAGACCAATGATCCAGAGAACTTAGGTTCAATTTCCACCATGGCAATTTGAGAATTTGAATTCAGTGTAACTAAAATACTGATATCAGTAAAAATGAACTAAAACTATCAGATTGTCGTAAAATCCCAACTGTTCACCAGTGTCCCGTCAGAGAAGGAAATCTGTGGGTCTGACCTATATGTGACTCCAGTCTCACAACTAGTGTGGCCGACTGTTAATTGCCCTCTGAATTATCCTTGTAAGCCCACTCAGTTGTATTAGAACTGCTATAAATAAGAGCACTGGGGGAAGCATCTTCACTCCGTAGAGTACAGTGGTTCAAAAAGAAAGCCCACCCCTCTCATAGCTGGACAATAATGCCAGCAACACACACATCCCAAGCATGAATAAAGTTTTAAAAAAATAATCCACGGATTGTAACTAATAGGTTGCCATTCTCTAAGCATAACCAATCGCTCCTGTTATTGTAACGGGAGAGTTATAGTTACACTGTTTGCTTTCCCTAAGCTATTAGCCAGTATAAGCACATTCAAATCCTGTGAAAAATTTATTGTACACTTCGAAGGGTCTGGCTGTTCTCATGATCCATGTCTCTCAACTTCCCGGAACCCAAACCATTGACGTTTCTATGTAACCAATGCTGCAATCCGGATTAAAAGGCATTTAAGGGCACCGCACTTTTAAGGATGTGAAGATATAGAAGAGATTTTACTGGACTGGTTCCAGGGATGAGGGATTTCAGTTACCTGGAGAGACTGGAGAAGCTGGGGTTGTCCTCCTTAGAGCAGAGAAGGCAAAGAGGAGATTTAATAAAGGTATTTAAAATCATCAAGGGTTTAGAGTAAATAAAGACAAACAGTTTCCAATAGCTAAAGGGTCAGTAGTCAGAGGACACAGCTTTAAGGTGACTGACAAAAGAATCAGAGGGGAGATGAGGAAAAACATTTTTACATAAAAAGTGCACTGCCTTTTATAGATTCAACAGTAGCTTTCAAAAGGGAATTGGAGAAAAAATTGCAGGGATATGGGGACGAAGCAGTGCGGGTGGAACTAACTGAATTGTTCTTTGAAAGAGCTGGTGCAAACTGGGATAATTGGGTTCTTCTGTGCCATACAATGATTTCGAATTAGAGGCCCATTGCTTTTGAGCTCTCTGCAGAGGTGACTCTCTTGCACTTAAAGGCATACATATATAGAGTATTTTTATTTATTCATTCAGGGGATAAGGGCACTGGCCAGGGATGCATTTACTGCCCATCCCTAGTTGCCCTTGAGAATCTGGTGGTGAGCCAGCTTCCTGATCTACTGCAGTCCGTGTGGTGAGGGTGCTGCCAGAATCACAATGATGTGTGCTCTACAGAAGAACAATCGCAGCTTCTCTGGTCCATCCACATAACTGAAGACCCTCATCCTTGCTACCATTCTGGTAAGAGATGCAATGGTTTTTGTCGAGGTTCATCCCAAGCAGCTCTGTAACACGGGAGTCTGTGCTCTACGGGCTGCTCCCGGGGACGCACACCGAGATAAACATCAACTGCTGCTGGAGGACCATCAATTCGGTGAAAGACGCCCTTTGGTCTGCCCGAAACTTACTGGTCTTCCAGCGCAAAGAGTTGTCCACGACCGAATGTTGCAGACTGGCACATTCCAAGGTCCAGGACTATGTGCTGAGGGACGCACTAAAGCTTGGGACAGCTGCAGCAAAGGCTCAATGGGGAAAGACCACTGTGTAAGGTCCCTCCACCAAGGTGAACCGAGGGGCTGGATCCATGGAAAACCCCTCGAACTGTATCCGGAAAATATTTGTTTGCTGTAAAATGTACATGGCATGTAAAATGAAATGGAAGGGTTGTGAGGCAACTCACTTCTGTATTGAAGGAAACTGGGCGGCACAGTGGCGCAGTGGTTAGCACCGCAGCCTCACAGCTCCAGCGACCTGGGTTCAATTCTGGGTACTGCCTGTGTGGAGTTTGCAAGTTCTCCCTGTGTCTGCGTGGGTTTCCTCCGGGTGCTCCAGTTTCCTCCCACAAGCCAAAGACTTGCAGGTTGAGAGGTAAATTGGCCATTAGCAATTGCCCCTAGTATAGGTAGGTGGTAGGGGAATATAGGGACAGGTGGGGATGTGGTAGGAACATGGAATTAGTGTAGGATTAGTATAAAATGGGTGGTTGATGGTCGGCACAGACTCGGTGGGCCGAAGGGCCTGTTTCAGTGCTATATCTCTAAACTAAACTAAAAACTAAACTGATCTCCTTTGCACTCATTGTATTGTTTGACTTGGAACTGTTTTGTAATGTATTTTTTACAGATTTTTATGAATAAAGTATATTCTGGAAATTAAAAAAAGTCTCCTCTGCACCTTCTCCAAGGCCTTGATATCTTCGCTAAAATATTCCAGCATTTTCTCCAGCCCTTTGAATCCAATGCTGAGCTCCTGAAAATTGGACTTTGGACTTTGAATCATAGAATGGCTACAACAGCGAAGGAGGCTGTTCGGCCCACCATGTCTGTGCTGGCTCTCTGCAAGAGCAACTCAGCTAGTCTCACTCCCCTGCCTTTTCCCCATAGCCCTGCAAATGTTTCCTTTTCTAATAATTATCCAACTCCCTTTTAAAAACCACAATTGAATCTGCCTCCACCGCAGTCTCAGGCAGTGCATTCCAGATCCTAACCACTGGTTGCATAAAAATGTTATTCCTCATGTTGCTTCTGGTTCTTTTTCCATTAACCTTAAATTAGTGTCCTCTTGTTCCCAATCCTTCCACCAATGGGAACAGTTTGTCTCTATCTACGCTGTCCAGACCCCTCATGAGTTTGAACACCTCTGTAAAATCTCCTCTCAACCTTCTCTTTTCTAAGGAGAACAGTCCCAGCTTCACCAATCTATCACCGTAAGTGAAGTCCTTCATCCCCAGAATCATGCCTGTAAACCTTTTCTGCACCCTCGTCACATGCCTTCACATCCTTCATAAAGTGTGGTGTCAGAATTGGACACAATATTCCAGTTGAGGCCAAACCAATGTTTTATAAAGGTTCATCATAACTTCCTTGCTTTTGTACTCTATGCCTCTATTTATAAAATTTGAATGCGCTCCCAGTTATAGAAACCAAGGACCTGAGAAACTTTCAACCCTTATGTGTTTAGTAGACAGAAAATCCAATTGCACATGTTCCAGCAGGACTGTAGAAAGTGTAGTATGGAGAAAGGACAATGTTCTGATGCAATGCATTCTCAATGTCTATCCCCAGAGAAGGTATCAAATTTAGGTGAAGTGGTTTTGCTACTAACAGTTCACTAAATATTTTGACAAGGGTTCTCCACTATGATTACTCACTCAACAGAAGTGCTGCTTTTTTATGGTTTGTTCATTAAAACTTAATTTTAAATTTGGATCCTTAACACAGGAATTCTTCAGTATAAATAGTGAACGTTGCAAAGTTTAGTTGGAGCCAACTCCTATCACAAGCCCTGCCAAAAATGTTAGGTGACTAATTCTTAAGTTCTTGCAAGTCATTTTTCTTTGGTTTTTAAACTACATTTACTTCCAGTTTCCTTCTCCCCAGTCAAAAACACTGAGGTTTGGATCTTAGCTTCACATACAATTGTCCTCCATTCTTCCTTTAGGAATCTGGGAAGTTCAGAGTTCCAGGTGAAGGGTCAAGGGCCATGAAGAACATTTGAGATGTTCCAAGATGTAGATGGTGCTATATTCATGCAAGTCCTTTCTTTCTCACCTTCCTTTCAATTGCCTTCCATATACTTACCATCGTCTAGCAACTCTGGGCAGCATTTCACACAGGCGTGGCTCTGAATGGGCATCTTGCACAACCAAATGTTAGGCAATCGCATGTCACCGGATTTATGTCGAACGGAACCCGATATGGTTCCATCGCGTCCAGAAAAAGGACATAGCTTGTCCTGCAAAATAGGCAGAGATCCAGTATTATGGGAGTCTGCTTACTTTTCCAATCTCTGCTCCCAAATTGGGAGACCGGATGGAAAATCTAGGCTATTGCTTGGTCACGTGAACAGTAGTGAGGGGATAGTGATGCAGTGATGTTGAACAAGAGGGGAACATCCAGAAAATGAATGACCGCGGTAGAGCAATAAATTGGGAAGTAAAGGAGAAATGGGTGAGAATGTGGAACTCGCTACCACATGGAGTAGTTGAGGCAAATAGTGTCGATGCATTTAAGGGGAAGCTAGATAAACATATGAGAAGGAAAGGAATCAAAGGATATGCTAATAGGGTGAAATGAAGTAGGATGTGAGGAGACTCATATGGAGCATAAACACTGGCACGGACTAGTTGGGACGAATGGCCTGTTTCTGTGCTGTACGATCTATGTATAATGGGAAATCATTACAACACCTGTAAGAGCGTATCACAGGTGAAGACAATCCCATCCTCACCTGATTTACAAGCACAAGTACTTTTTAGATTGACATAATGACGAAGAATCGGGCTGATGTTTGTCCTTCTAGGGCTCAGGGCTATTGAAGACCATGGTAGTGTCTGTCCTGCCACCCGGACTAAGAGCACGCAACTCAGTGCACCCTTGAGATCAAGTCCAGAATCATCCTGGCTGGTATAGCTCAGTTCCTCTCTTGTTACAAGAAAAGTCTTGATTTCCCCATTTTGCATAGAATGTATGACACAGAAACAAGCCTTTCACGACCTCAAGTTGTCCCAAAGCACCTTGCAGCCAATGAAGTACTTTTGAAGTGTAGTCACAGTTGTAATGTAGGAAATGCAGCAGCCAAGTTGTGCACAGCAAGCTCGCACAAACAGTAATAAGAGAAGGACCGAATCAGCAGTTTTAGTGATGTTGGTTGACAGATAGATATTGGACGCCAGGGTGAACTCCCCTGCTGGTCTTTGAAATAGTGCCATGGGAACATTTTCCTCAACCTAAGAGAGATGGCATGTCCTCAGTTTAATGTCTGATCTGAAAGACGGCATCTCCGACAGTGCAGCATTCCCTCAGTCCCGCACTGGGAGGGTCAGCCTTGATGATGTGTTCAAGTCACTGGAGGGGGATCTGGAACCTTCAGGTTCCAAAGCGTGAATGCCACTGACTGAGCAACAGCTGACGTCAATGCAAGGCAGTTCTTTCCTATTCCTATCTCTGTTTACCCAGAGCTATAAAGCTGAACATCCTTTCTCCAGGAAGCGCAAGAGAGCAAGGTAGCATGAATATTCCTTCGATTCTTTTTATTGCTGCCTTCATGCTAAAGCATATAGTCTGCCCCTATTCAGAATGAAAGACAATGTGCGTGAACCAGTGTCCCATCACTCAGTGACACTCTATATTTTAAAAGCTAAAATTTAAATATAAAAATAACCTCAGGAGGAACAAGCGCAAGTTGAAAATGTTAAATTATACAGAAAATACTGCATCAATATTTCTGACAAAGTATTAATATCAAACAATTTTGCACAATTCCTCAGAGAAAACCATTTGTAACTGGCCAATATAATAATAATTATTGGTTCCATATCAGGGTCCCCAAACGAAAAATGGTTAGCAAGCATTGCCAAATAACAGTGGTTGACATGGTGTTTGAGTTTCTAGTTATTGTAATCTACTGGGTACAAGAGAGAGAATTCAGAAACTTTGGAGTCAGGTTCTGGTTGAGATTTGTTCTGTTTTGAAGTGGTTTAACTGATTTCAAAACTAAAATTGCACGCGTATCTACCTTGTTATCAATATATGTATCAACGTGCTTCACTTGATCGTGTACTTGCTACTGGGTCTGAAAGTTGTTGTCTCTAGAATCCATTTGTACAGCCAGCTTTTAGATCAGCAGGTACATGGAATTACATAGAATTGACAGCACAGAAACAGGCCACCCAGCCCAACTGGTCCGTGCCGGTGTCACGGGTACGGTAGGATAGTTGTTGTTACTGGATTAATGACCCGGAGACATGAGTTCAAATCCCACTTTGGCGACTGGGGAATTTAGATTCAAATAATGAAATAAATCTGGAATAATCTTTGGCCTCCTTATCTCGAGAGACAATGGGTAAGTGCCTGGAGGTGGTCAGTGGTGTGTGGAGCAGCGCCTGGAGTGGCTATAAAGGCCAATTCTAGAATGACAGGCTCTTCCACAGGTGCTGCAGAGAAATTTGTTTGTCGGGGCTGTTACACAGTTGGCTCTCCCCTTGCGCTTCTGTCTTTTTCCTGCCAACTGCTAAGTCTCTTCGACTCACCACACTTTAGCCCCGCCTTTATGGCTGTCCGCCAGCTCTGGCGAACGCTGGCATCTGACTCCCACGACTTGTGATCAATGTCACAGGACTTCATGTCGCGTTTGAAGACATCTTTAAAGCTGAGACATGGACGGCCGGTGGGTCTGATACCAGTGGCGAGCTCGCTGTACAATGTGTCTTTGGGGATCCTGCCATCTTCCATGCGGCTCACATGGCCAAGCAATCTCGAGCGCCGCTGACTCAGTAGTGTGTATAAGCTGGGGATGTTGGCCGCCTCGAGGACTTCTGTGTTGGAGATACGGTCCTGCCACCTGATGCCAAGTATTCTCCGGAGGCAGCGAAGATGGAATGAATTGAGACGTCGCTCTTGGCTGACATACGTTGTCCAGGCCTCGCTGCCATAGAGCAAGGTACTGAGGACACAGGCTTGATACACGCGGGCTTTTGTGTTCCGTGTCAGTGCGCCATTTTCCCACTCTCTCTTGGCCAGTCTGGACATAGCAGTGGAAGCCTTTCCCATGCGCTTGTTGATTTCTGCATCTAGAGACAGGTTACTGGTGATAGTTGAGCCTAGGTAGGTGAACTCTTGAACCACTTCCAGAGCGTGGTCGCCAATATTGATGGATGGAGCATTTCTGACGTCCTGTCCCATGATGTTCGTTTTCTTGAGGCTGATGGTTAGGCCAAATTCATTGCAGGCAGACGCAAACCTGTCGATGAGACTCTGCAGACACTCTTCAGTGTGAGATGTTAATGCAGCATCGTCAGCAAAGAGGAGTTCCCTGATGAGGACTTTCCGTACTTTGGACTTCGCTCTTAGACGAGTAAGGTTGAACAACTAAGAGCGAAGAGCGAAGTCTAAGAGCGAAGTCCAAAGTACGGTAAGTCCTCATCAGGGAATCTGGAATATAAGCTAGTATTAATAATAGTGACCATAAACTACTGGATTGTCGTCAAAAACAACTAGTTCACTAATGTCCCTTTAGGGAAGGAAATCTGCTGGGATTATCTGGTCTGGCCCACATGTGACTCCAGATCCACAGCAATGTGATTAACGTCTCCCTGAAATGGCCTAGCAAGTCAGTCATAAAGGTATTCATAAAAGTGTCTCACCACCACCTTCTCATGAGGAATCAGGGATGGGCAATGAACGTTGCCCCTCCCTGTGATGCCCATCACTCGTAAATGACTAAAAGAAGTCTGGAATTCGCTCCCTAAACCTATCTTTCTTACTTTAAGATTCTCCTTAAAACCTACCTCTTTGACCAAGCTTTTGGCCATATTTAGCCTTAATATCTCCTTAAGTGGCACAGTGTCTAAATTTGTTTTATTACCCACCTGTAAAGCACCTTGGGACATTTTATAACATTACAGGTGCTATATATAAGTATAAGTTGTCATTGTTTATTCATGGTAAAGGAAAACAAACTGCCTAAAACACTATAGATTTCAGGAGGAGGGGAGAGCTGAGGAAGTCGGTCGAATAGAATTAAGCAACTGCGTCAAAATTAAAATATACTACACCGTTTCTAACTTGCCGTCTCTTCAGAATTATACCATGGTGATATTCCGTGCCTCCCTCTGTTTTCTGCTCAGAGTTTTCAAAGCCAACTTTCGGGGCAACTTCTCAATTACCCTATATTCTCTCACGCTCCGTGTGATGCCTTTCAGGATACATACATTCATCCAGATTTCTCTATTTATTTTAGAAGAGGCACTACAATGCCCCTTTAATCCAGCCTTGTGATCATCATGTCTTAAATTGTTTACGTCATAAGGACTCATATCTTGCCCTCCTTGATGTCTGGTCCATGTTTAAAAATTTTCTACATTTAAAGCACTCCCTTGGCATCAATTCACGGACTGAAACGTTTTTTCTCTCTCTCCCAAACTCATTGCTACTTGGGCAAATGCTACAAGTGAACCATACAGAACAGTCAGGCGCGAGCAGTTTACACAAGGACAGATTTATTTAAGAAAATGAAATGAAAATCCAAATCATCCTGTATATAAATCAAAATGTGTGTATATATTATATTAAAATATAGATTTCTGAAGCACTGGGAGATGGTTGATATTCATTAACCACAATGTCTCAGTCTCCTGGCTATAGTTGCTGAGTGTGTTGGAGTGGTGCATCTTATAGCATTCCTCGTTAGACAGACGTTTTCCCTCAGCTTTCAACACAGAGCATTTTGTGCTATAACATGTTGGAACTGTGAGGTGATAATGACACAGGAGGGGCAATGGGTCATTTGGGACCTCAGTCAATGAGATTTAAGGATTTAGAAAGAAACAGAGGAGCAATTGAGAAGGAAATAGGGTGAATTAGAGTCAAAAAGAGAAATAGAGAGGGAAAGAAAGACTGGATGAAGAGAAAGAAAAAAAGAGACAGAAGGGAAAATAATTTTAAAGTTTTTAATTTAAATTCTCTAACAACAATTTACTAACAAAATATTGCAGATGCTGGAAATCTGAAATAAAAACAGAAAGTGCTGGAAATACTCAGCAGGTCAGGCAGCATCTGTGGAGAGAGGAACAGAGTTGACATTTCGAGTCAGATATGACTCTTCAACGGCATAAAATCCATCACACTTCTACTTTGTTTCTGTTCTGAAGAGTCATATCTGACTCGAAACATCATCTCTCTTTCTCTCTCCACAGATGCTGCCAGACATGCTGAGTATTTCCAGCGCTTTCTGTTTTTATAAACAAGTTGCAAACTGCAGGAATGAGACGCCACAGTTTAAATTGTTCCCTTTCTGGAGCAGAGAGAGGTCGAGTGGCAATTCGTTCTTACTCTGCTACATATCAGCCCTAACTTTCTCCAGCAAGTTTAATGGACAACTGCAGCAACTTCACGAAACTCATGGGGAGTTTGAGGGCGAGCTGCAGTTTTTGTGAGGCCAACACTGGAGCAGTGCAAGTTGGCCAGCAGCAGGTAGTAATTTGCAATTCTCGGGGTATCTCTTCCTCACCATGAGTTGCTGGATGATTTACACTTTACTGACAGCGAATATCATTAAATTCAGTATTATTCTGGCAGCAAAATCTAGGCCATTGTTCTTTTAATGTTTAACTTATCCAAGTATTCCAGTGTTTTTTGGCTCTATGCCTTTGCATGTAAAGCCAAAATGAAGAAAGGAAAAATGATTTGCATTGCTCAAGACATCCCTAAATGCTTTACAGCCAGTGAAGTACTTTTTAAGTGTAATCATTGTTTAATATAGGAGATGCAGCAGCCAATTTGTACAGTTTGCCCACAGCAATCTCCCACAAACAGCAATGTGATAACAAGCAGATAATCTGTTTTCGTGATGTTGATTGAGGGATAAGTATTGATCCCTGGAAGCTGAGGAGAACTCCCCTGTTCTTCAAAGGTGCAGCCATGGGACCTTTTATGTCCAGTGAGAGAGCAGAATAGACTTTGGTTTAACATTTCTTTTTATTCTTTCAGGGGATGCGGGCGTCGCTGGCAAGGCCAGCATTTGATGCCCATCCTTAATTGCCCTTGACAACCGAGCGGCTTGCAAGGCCATTTTTAGAGGGCAGTTAAGAGTCAACCACATTTGCTGTGGGTCTGGAGTCACATGTAGGCCAGACCAGGTAAGGACAGCAGATTTCCTTCCCCAAAGGACATTAGTGAACCAGATGGGTTTTTACGACAATCAATAATTTCATGGCATGATTACTGACACTAGCTTTCAATTCCAGAGTTTTAATTCATTAAATCTTATCAGCTTCCATGATGAGATTTGAGCCCATGTCCCCCGGATATTAGCCTGGGCCTTTTGATTACTAGTCCAGTGACATTACCACTATGCCACCATCTCCCCTTTTTTTAATCATCTCTGCCAGAAGTGGACAGAGCAGTGCCCCCTCAGTACTGGGGCTGAGAGCACCAGTCTAGATTTTTGTACGCAAGTGTCTGGAGTGGGATTTGCATCCATGTTCAAAGGCTAATGTATGACTCACTGAGCCACAGCTGACACCATACTAACCCAGCAAGCTGACTGAGCTCAGTTGAAGTTCCTCGGCTGATTCAAAGTTGAAAAAGAAAGAAAAGACTGCTTTGCATTTCTATAATTTTCACAACTTCAGGACATCCCAAAGCACTTTACAGCCAATGAAATACTTTTGAAGTGAAGTGCAGTCACAGTTGTAACTTTAAAAATACAGTAGCTAATTTGTGCACAGCAGGTCTCGCACACTGCAATGTGATAAAGACCAGATTATCTGTGTTAGTGATGTTGATTGAGGGATGAATATTGGTTCCAGAACACTGGGGAGGACTCCCCTGCCCTTTCTCAACTAGTGTCACTGGATCTTTTTCATGTACCTGCGAGGACAGACTGAGCTTCAGTTTAACATCTCATCTGAAAGAAAGCACCTCAGACAGTGCAGCACTCCCTCAGTACTAGCACTGGGAGAGTCAGCCTCGAGACTGCAAGAGGGCCCGTGTGTCTTAAAGAGTGCAGGTCTTGCACGACATGAAGGCAGCTTAAGGGTTAAGGAGAGCAGCTGGTCTCTGAATGTTCAACATTAAAGCGGGGGAGGATGGAGAGAATGAGGGACGTGACGATGTATATTGTACACTGAAACAATACTACATCAGTTTGCCTGATTCAGCCATCAACTGCAGCGTCTTTGAAGAGAGGGTTGGGGGAAGGTTCTGTCACTTGGTGGTCAATTTACTACAATCAGGTCGACACATCAGCAAAACCTCTCATGTGAGGTCAACAGAAACTAGACTTCCCATTTTTGATGAGCTAAATAATGTAGCCATGAAGTTTACACAAAAAATTCCCACGATCTTCCCCTTTAGAAGTTAAACCGGCACAAGGCGGCACTTATCACCCAGCAAGATATAGAATTACAGACAGCCAGTGAGTTCTGATTGACATCATCCCCTCGCACTGCACACCTGATTGACAGGCCAACCCTATTAACGTTAGGAACAGACTGTGGCAGTACACTTCACATCAGCCTCTTTATCTGCCGATTGAGAATAATCCCTGTCACAGTTAGGGAGAGACAGTTCATTAACTGTCCCTAACTATCCCTAAACAGACGCTAACACGGAGACAATCCAGCCAGCAGCCTCTGTAACTTTACTTCAGTCCTGAAAAAAAGGACTTGCATTTATGTAGCACCTTTCACAACCACCGGTTGTCTCAAAGCACATTACAGCCAGTGAAGTACCTTTGAAGTATAGTTACTGTTGTAATGTAGGAAACGCAGCAGCCAACTTACACACAGCAAGCTCGCACAAACAGCAATGTGATAATGACCAGATAATCTATTTTTACATTTTTTTTTTATTCATTCATGGGATATGGGCATTGCTGATCAGGCCAGCATTTATTGCCCTTCCCTAATTGCCCTTGAGAAGGTGGTGGTGAACTGCCTTCTTGAACTGCTGCAGTCCATGTGGGGTAGGTACACCCACAGTGCTGTTAGGAAGGGAGTTCCAGGATTTTAACCCAGCGACAGTGAAGGAACGGCGATATAGTTCCAAGTCAGGATGGTGTGTGACTTGGAGGGGAACTTGCAGGTGGTGGTGTCCCCATGCATTTGCTGCCCTTGTCCTTCTAGTTGGTAGAGGTCGCGGGTTTGGAAGGTACATCCATCTGAGAAGACAGACAGGGCATCAGTTTAACATCTGATCCAAGAGACAGCACCTGCAACAGTGGAGCACTCCCTCAGTACTGCAATGGAGCATCAGCCTTGAGTTTTGTACTCAAGTCCTGGAGTGGGACTTGAATTTAGAACGTTCTAACTCAGAGGTGTAACTGAGCTACAGCTGACATCAATGGCTTTATATGCTTCTTCCCTTTATCTATAATAATACCCAGCTTTTGTCTGTCTGAACTATTTTGATTGGTCAGTTTCAGGGGCATGTCTGTTAGTGAGTTTATTTTTTGGGTGATGCCTGGTGCACAGGAAGGCACATGTGGTGCACTGAGGACTGGAGTGCATGATACACGTGTGGCCACCAATGGTTAGTGGCAGCAGAGGGGCGGGGGGATCGTTGGTGGAGAACAAAAAAGGCACAAGGTAAGCGGAGACCAACAACAAAGTTACCCTGGCTGGAGACATTGTTTCTGTATGGGATGGGAAAGGGATGGGATTGATGGAGGGGTGGAAGGAATGGGATGGGATTGATGGGAGGGGTGGAAGGAATGGGATGGGGATGACATGGGACGGAGGGCATGGCATGGGAGGGGTGGATATGATGATGGAATTGGTTAAGTGTGGCAAAATGGCAGAGACAATTATTTGAGACAAATTATTAAAAATGAAGATTCACTGGATTTGAATGGAAAAAGTTTTGGAAAAGTTGTCAGGTGAATTAAGAGAATACAGTTTTGATTCTATAGACAAAGATGACAACAGTATATACCCGCCAGAGTTTCCACACAATTCAGCTCCAATGGACATGTCATTGCACAAACTTATACTCAAGGAAGGAGCAGGTATAATGTTGCTACAAAACTTGAATCCTAAACAAAGACTTTGTCATGGAACAAGATTGGTAGTTCGGAATTAAAAACAAGAAATGCTGGAACCACTCAGCAGGTCTGGCAGCATCTGTGGAAAGAGAAGCAGAGTTAACGTTTCGGGTCATGGAGCTCCGAAGAAGGGTCACTGACCCGAAACGTTAACTCTGCTTCTCTTTTCACAGATGCTGCCAGACCTGCTGAGTGGTTCCAGCATTTCTTTTTTTTATTTCAGATTTCCAGCATCCGCAGTATTTTGCTTTTAATTTGGTAGATCGGAAGATGTTTTCTTCAATGATAGATGGTGAAATAATAACAGGCGGATTTCAAGCAAATAGTGTGTTTATTTCTTGAATAACATCGAGCCCATCAGATGTAAACCTCCCTTGTCAACTCAGGAGAAAACAGCTCCCAATTAGATTTATATATTCTAAACTATAAATAAGTCACAAGGTCAGACTCTTGATGGAATGCGTAATTGTATTCCTAAGCCTGTTTTCATAGTTAAATGTACAGAAGCTGTTGCTGGGTAGATTAAGCATATAGACCTTAAGCATCATCACAGGATGTGATGTCACGAGACTGTACCTCGTGTTACTCAGTGTTCATGTAGATCTCCTAGTGAGAAGACCCCTGTAAATAAACTCCTGTTACTTTGATCCAACATCTTCTTTCCTCATTCAATACTAATAGCACACTGACAAGATAGCAGTTTTTACACATGGACACCTTTGTGTAGCTTTTTCCAGAGTGAGAAGTTTTGATTCTGTTAAAGTCTTTGGTGAAAGGATAACTAGAGTATCCTTTCTGTCTGTCTGTCTCGGAAGACGATGGACTGCACCTGGGGTGTATGTCACTTCGCCTGTTGTGGCTGCAGAGGCTGACTCATGAGTGGCAATCCCTTCCACAGCTGGCACAGATGAATATCGCTGGCCCGAGGTCAACTGACGTTTTTTCCTTCCGCCAGGCTCTCTTTTCCGCCATATGGCTGTTTCTTTTGTCTTCTGCTTTGTCCATGCTCTTCCTAACTGCCATTCTCCAGGAACTTTGGTCAGGAGCCAGGACCTCCCATGTATCAACACTGATCCCGGTCAATTTGAGGTCTTGCTTGCAAAAATCCTTGTATGGCAGATGTGGGCAACCTGTTGGGCTCGTGCCAATAGCAAGCACGCCATAAAGCATGTCTTTGGGGATGCGGCTGTTGTGTTTAATATTATGTATATCTGATTTATCTCAGAGCAATGCAGATATCACGTGTATTAAATCACCAACTGGTTATTTACAGCACTTTAAAATATGTCAGTTCTTACAAGATTTCAGTGCAATGTCTTCTCAGAGCAATCAGTATGTTTTCTGTGGAAGATTCTAGTTTTAACTCTTAAGCTCTACCCATAGGCTTAAGCAATCAAACACGGTGAACACACATCAATGGACAGACTAATACAATCAAAGCCAGATCAAACACTACAGCAGCCATGATCCATTTAGTGCACATGACCCAGCCAACAGAGTTGCCGTTGACTCAAGATGGCAAGCATGTTGGGGATCCCTGCACACTGAAGTACTTCCATATTCACCAGTCTGTCCTGCCAGGAGATGCTCAATATCCATCTGAGGCAGCGGAGGTGGAAGTTGTTCAGCCGCTTTTCCTGGCTTGCATAAGGTGTTCATGCTTCCCTACTTTAAGGGAGGGTGCTGAGAACACAAGCCTGGTACATGCGGAGCTTTGTGTCTTCGGTACGTTTGCCGTTGGTCCACACTTGTCTTCTCAACCTTGACATGACAGCTTCAGCCTTGGCAATCCTGGTGCTGATTTCAGCTTCAAGGGACAGATTGCTGGTAATATTTGATCCAAGGTTTGTGAAACTGTCGACAAACTCCAAAGTAAGGTGGACGGAGTGGATGGTCAGAAGCTCTTTCCCAGGGTGGAAGAGTCAGTTACTAGGGGACATAGGTTTAAGGTGAGAGGGGCAAAGTTTAGAGGGGATGTGCGAGGCAAGTTCTATACACAGAGGGTGGTGAGTGCCTGGAACTTGTTGCCGGGGGAGGTGGTGGAAGCAGGTACGATAATGACATTTAAGAGGCATCTTGGCAAATACATGACTAGGATGGGAATAGAGGGATACGGACCCCAGAAGTGCAGAAGGTTTCTGTTTAGGCAGGCATCATGATCGGCACAGGCTTGGAGGGCCGAATGGCCTGTTCCTGTGCTGTACTGTTCTTTGTTTAAAGACGGGGTTCCCGCCTCCCAGAGCTGCCCGCCAATCAGAGGGCGGGCAGCTCAGTAGTATCGATGGCCACTGCCGGTACTACAAAAGGCCTGGGACCCAGGCGCAGCACTGGAGACCAGGACTAAAGGTAAGTGGAGTGGGGGTCTCCGGGCCCAGTCCAGCAGGCCCCGGGGATGGGGGGAGGGAGGGTGGGAAGTGAGTACAGGGGGAGGGGGTTCAGGGAGGTGGGTTGTTTATTTCGTGAACAGAATCAGTAACATTAACCAATTAAGTGAGTCTTTGGAATTCTCTTCCTCAAAAGGCGGTGGAAGCAGAGTCTTTGAATGTTTTTAATGCAGAGCTAGATAGATTCTTGATAAGCAAGGGGTTGAAAGGTTATAGGGGATAGGTGGAAATGTGGAATAATCAGTTCAGCCATAAACTTATTGAATGGCGGAGCAGGCTCGAGGGGTTGAGCGGCCTACTCCTGCTCCTAATTCGTATGTTCAGAATTCGGAAGCACGCATTTCTGGGCAGGGTGAGGAGGGGTCACAGGGCACATTCCCTCGATGGTGAGGCCCAAGGTTCCCTAGATGTTGGGCTTTGTGCTCCGTTGCCAAAGAACTGGAGCGACATCGGAGCCTGGCAGAGAAGATTTTGCAATATTTGCATGGAAATCATTCGACCTCTGGTTTGACCGAAGTAGCCCACCAGCAGCGAGCCACATGGCCCAGTCCGCTTGACCAGCATATTCGTTTCTTGTGCACGCACAATAATTGAGGTGGCTTATTCCACTCAATGGAGCACAAGTAGGAATTAAGGCTGGCAGCATTCGACTGGCTCGAGAATAATTACATGTTGAACTGAACAGCTTTGCTGAACAATAAACAGATTAGCATTTACAAAGCAGAGACTGGAGCTGCTAATCGGTTTCACAGTGTGTGGCTGGAGTAGTAAATGGCGAGTCATCTAAAAGCTTTTGCACTGATGGATGTGGGGCCATTGCCTCCTATGGGTTGATTTCCTGTGAACATGCAGCCCATGGAAAGTCTCGCCTATTGGCTGTGCAGATCAGGAAAGCAAGTATGCGGTCTCCCAAACTCCCCATTGGAAACATGTGCCCAGAAAACCAGCCTGTTAATTCTGGTATCAAACACTCCGGGGGCAGGTGTAGCACAGGTTAGATACAAAGTAAAGCTCCCGCTAGACCAGGGTTGTCCAACCTTTTCGGGCGGCGGGCCACATTACGATTTTTGCTCAGCCCGGGGGCCGGGGGAGCAAATTTCGAAAGATAAAGGCATTAAAAATTTATCTTACTGATAAAAACAACAACAAATGTGCATTTTTATGAAGAAGCTTTAAATGAGAAGATTAATTTGTCGACTTACTTTCTCGTCACTGTACTGAAAACTGATTTAGTGACATACCTGGCATTGTTTCTGCTTGAGTAAGTAGTTAATCTCTGCCCACACACTTGAGGTAGTGATGCAGAGTATTCTGAATAGATATCCATCTGTCAGGGGTGATCTCTCTCTCTCTCTGCCTCCTTGTGTTTCCCCCCTCTGTGTTGTTGCCCCCTCTCTGTGTCGTCCTCATTCTCTGTGTTCCTCCCCATCCTCCCTCTCTCTGTGTCCCCCCCTCTGTTCCCTCTCTCTCTTTGTTCTCTCCCCCTCTCTTTTTTCTGCCCCCTCTCTCTTTGTTTTCTCCCTCTCTCTCTCCCTCTTTCTGTCTTTATTTCCCCCCACCTCTCTCTCTGTTCCCTTCTCTCTCTCTTTGTTTTCCCGCGCCCCCCCCCCCCCCTCTCTCTCAGCACTCAGCACAGCAACTTTGTGGTTCGTCAATTTGTTTAAAAACGTCGCACTGTCAGTTTCACAGCTGACAGCTGCTGAAGCAGGAATGCGCTTCCCAACTTCAGACAGATTCGGGGTTTTCTGGCAGGCTTTTAAAAAAAGTCGGAAAACCCCAAGTCTGTCAAAGTTGGGAAGCGGGTTCCTGCTTCAGCAGCTGTGAAGCTGACAGCATAATGTTTTTAAAAAGACCGCTCTGCATAAAGAAAACAAAGGGAAATTTCCCATCTCCAGTCATGGAGCCCTTGGGAGGATAAGGAATGACCCCGGGTACAGCTTACACCTGCGGATTCGACAGAAACCTTTGGTGGGACGGATCCTGGCCCGCAGGCCATATGTTGGACAACCCTGCTCTACACTGTCCCATCAAACACTCCCAGGCAAGTACAGCATTGGATTTTCTGCTGTCTGATTGAGACCCCCGAGTGCATCAAAGAGGTGCAGCTGAGAGTGCTGCAGTCAGTTGCAGAAGGTGCTTCTGGAGAGAGAGAGCTGAGGAGAGAGATGCAACACTTTTAGACAAATTTGCTGCAGAGGAGGAAAAGACTTTGGAGAAATAAGGCTGTATTTGTAGGTGGGTGGTTGAGCACCAGACCTTTGTTTGATTTGGACTGTTGTGGGAGGTGGAAAAGGCCAGAACGACAAGGGGTGGGGGCTGTACAATTGCATTGAATACACAAGGAAGCTCCCTCCCCACCCCAATTGCCCACCCTGGGTCAGCTGAAGCTGCCTGGCTAAAGAGACAGTAGGATATAACTAGTGCCTAGGCAGCTTTCGGCTGACCCAGGTGAAGACCCCTCCAGCAACCAGAAGACAGGAAAACCAGGAGGTTACTCAGGACTGTTTAGAGTGCTCTGTGTACCACCCTTAAAGCAAAAGTCATCGCTTACAGCCTATCTTTCCCCTTTCCTGTGTACCCTCAGGCTCTCCCCGAACCTACTATTTATTTATACGTTATTTCTTGCAAACTTTTGTTTGTTATTTTTTTTGCAAGCCTACAACTCCAGGTGGGTTTGGCTCTTGAACCCATGGCAAGCCCATCATCACCAGTGGTGGGGCCCTCTCATACCTATGGAGCTGCAGCCTCTGTGGCCGCCCATGTCGTCCCATCACCTTTTAAATTAATAACGTCTAGCCATGGGGTAAAGAGCTATCCCCACCCCAACATGTCTATAGAGGCTTGTGTAAAGGCAATGGCTGAAGTTGTCGGCCCCTTGGCCATTGTGGCAGCCTCAAAGATGTACGGAAAGGCTGTGTTTTTCCTGAAGACCGAGCGGGTGGTGTCCCTGGCCCTGAGTAAGGGGCTCACTGTGGGGGGAACCTTCCTGCCGGTGGACTTTATGGGGCCACCGCACAGCAGATAATGTTGTCAAACGTCCTGCCCTTCATTCCCAGTGAGCTCCTCCTCCCCCACCAGCACCATCTGGGGGAGGTGAGGTCAGGGATCACCCCAGTTCCGCTCAGTCTTCAGGAGAACAGCCTCCGGCAGGTCTACTCCTTCTGCTACCAGCTATTTATGCAGCTGGCACGGGAGGAAGTCTCGGAGGGCTAATTTAATGTTGTCCCAGGGAACGGCCTACCGTGTCTTCTGGAGCACGAACGGGGCACAGTGCCATGCCTGAAAGGACGCGGAGCATGTTCATAAGAACTGCCTCAACCTCCCGGCCACCAATTCCACCTTGGCGGCCCACAGTGGCGCCACTGCACTTCCTCCCACTCCCTCTACACCTCCAACAGACACCGCCCGGTCGGTTCCGGAGTCTGTGGTTTTCACGGCCTCTGGCGGGGAGGGGGGTGCCCATCCGAGTGGAACGAAGACGCTGAGGAAAATAAACACCGAGAGAAGCATTCCCTGGACACCATGACATAACCCGAGCCTGAGCTCAGCCCAAGGCCCACTCCCAGGGAACGCACCTGTCCCAGGGCTGGGCTCAGGCCCATGGGAACTAGACAAAAAACTCAGAGACCTCCACGTCATCAGATGCCTCTGCCTCCACACCCTAGTGGGAAAAAGAGGAGAAGGCACCCCTCAACGAAGGTAACACAGGGCCCTGAGGTGCAGGGCCCATCTGTTGGAGGGAAGTTGTCCCCTGATTCGGGTCCCCAGTTTCCCCCTGCCACCAACACCATTAAGGCTGTAAAGCCTGGGCAGGAGCTCCCTACCCCTCAGGATGGAGGGGAGGGAGAAACCCCTGTACATGTGGCCCCTCCTGAAGGGAGCCCTGCTTGTGGTAGGGGAGCCTGGGGATGCTCCTGGAGAAGCCTTCCCATCTGCCACTGGGTCGGGTGTCCTGAGTAGAGGGGAGGGCGAGGTCCCCAAGGGTCGGCCCTCCCAGCCAAAATCCACTCCCGACCATGATGTATCCAGTGCTCCCTCCTCACAGTGAGGTGTTGGTGATGGGTTTCTAAGTAATCTTGATATGAATATAACCATAGCCAGCCTTAACATCAACGGCAGCAGGGGGTCTGTCTGCAGATTTCAGAATCTCTCAGTCCTCAGGGAGGGGAGATATGCAGTGAGCTTTCTGCAGGAAACCCACACTGTTCTGGGAGACAAAGCCACCCGACTCCTGGAGTGGGGTGTCAATCTTATTGGCTCCGACTTTTCAGCGGGAGATCTTGGGGATCAAGGAGCTTGTGCTGGGCCGCTTGCTCCACCTCGCTGTTCGGCTGGGTAGCGTGCCGCTCTACTGTGTGAACATGAACTGATCAGCTCCTTCAACTTGGTGGACGTCTGGCAGAATCGCCATCCCAACTCCAGCGCCTTCACCTGGAGGTCTGGAGGAGGGGGTTCCCGAATCGACCGCCTCTACATTTTGCAGGTGTACATCACCCATGTCTCGGCAGCCTCCATGCGGCTGATGCCATGCTCGGACCACCACCTGGTGTGGGCGGAGTTCACTCCACTCTGTACGTGGGTGGGGTCCGCATACTGGCACTTTAACAACCAGCTGCTGGAGGACAAGCGTTTCCGGGACTAGTTCCGTTGATTCTGGGTGGACTGGAGTAGGAAGCAGGGGGGTTTCCCCTCCTTGAGGCTATGGTGGGATGTGGGCAAGACTCACATCGGTGTCTTCTGTCAAGAGTACGCAAAGGGATTGACCAAGAGGCGGGAAGCCGAGATCGGGCGCCTAGAGAGGAGGTGCTCAACTTGGCGTCCCGCCTCGGTCATGCTGTTGCGGACCTGGCCCTGTGGCAGGTGTACAAAAAGAAGAAGGGACACTGAGGGACCTGCAGCTCGTAGGGTCCTGAGGTGTGTATGCGAGGTCATGGATCCAGATCCTAGAAGATTTGGACCGCGCCTCACACTTCTTCTACTCGCTGGAAAATGACGGGGGCTCTGTAAGCAGCTCGTCAAGCTGCTGGCTGACGACAGATCCTCCGACGACAGATCTGGAGGAAATGGGCCTCCTGGTCCGTACCTATTACAGTGCAGGAGGTTGGCAGGTCTGGCTCTGCACGGGCCGGGCATGCGGGTCTTCCTCTCGGCTTACGCCAATGACGTGCTTCTCACGGTCACAGATCCCCTTGACTTGCAGAGGATTTGCGAGTGTCAGCAGACCTTTTCTGCCGTACCCCTCAAAAATCAATTGGGAGATTGGCCCCGTCCCCTACATTTGCCACCAAGATCCAGAAGAAGCTCGTCGATTTCTTCTGGGCAAGAGGAAACACTGGGTCTCTGCCACGGTCCTGAGTCTCCGGATTGAGGAGGGTTGCCAGTCGTTGGTGTGTGTCTGCACCCAGGCTACGATTCTCCGCCTTCAGACCCTGCAGAGATACCTGTACGTTGAACGTCCTCCCAGATGTTGTTCGCTGGTGATGTATTTTTTCCGCAGGGGCACTGCCTTCAAGTTGACACGCAGCTCCCGGCAGAGAACGTTAGCCGCGCCTCTCTGAGGGAGTTGCCCGTCTTTTACCGGGATATATTCAGAGTCTAGAACATGATCGCCTCCAGTCAGGACGCTCCGCCGCCGGTAGAGGAGAGCACCTCAGCTGTCCGAGCGGCTGGCTCTGGGGACGGACCGGTGGGCGGAGGAGTAGCCAAAGCCCCCAGGATGCCCCTCACTGCGGGTGACGAGGGGGCTCAGGAGTGTGGAATGCTCCCTGCCGAGCTGACCCCCACTCAGCCGGAACTGCTCATCGGACCCAGGCCCCGAAACCCTCCTCGGGAGCCGGTCCCACACAACCCGAGTCACCTCTTGGAAATGCCCTCTGTGCCATTCAACGCGGCGTGGAGGGGTTTCCTGTCTGGGCTGCTCCTGCACACTCTCCACTTCCTCGCCCTCATCTGCCATCTGGACACACCCTGGCAATCCGTGTTGCCATCTGGCGTCAAGGGGAAACCCCGGTGGAGGTCTCTCTATGCAGGAGTCCTCCCCCTTTACATTGGGGACCTGGGGTGGAGGGTGCTGCACAGGGCAGTCCCATGCAATAGACTTTTAAGCAGGTTCACGGTCTCCCAGACCACCTGTAATTTCTGCAGCCTGGACGAGTCCGTGTTCCATGTTTATATGGAATGTGCGAGGTTGCAGCCCCTATTTGAAGGGGCTGCTCCTCAAGTTTTGGTTACAATTGCTCCTGATCTTTGGGCACCCAATGCAGAGGGGAGTGGGTCGGGGAGAGGATCTCTTCATCGGTCTGCTCCTGGGCTTGGCCAAGGTGGCAATTCACAGGTCCAGGCTGCGGGCTATCGGTGGGGGGGGGGCGTGGGGGGGAGGGTGCGGGTTCCATCCGCCCTGATTGCCTGATTGCCTACCCCTCTTTCATGGTTAGGTTCGCGCCCGGGCGTCCCTGGGGAAGGAGCATGCGGTGTCCACTGGTTTGCTTTAGGCCTGCCGCGACCGTTGGGTACCGCTGGGGCTGGAGTGCTTCACCGATGCCGAGAATGTCATTTTAATTTGAGTTTTGATTTTATTTATCCGATTTTAATAAAGTTATTTTATGAAATGTATATTAAGGGGGGGGGCCTGAGGAATAAAGGCCCCCTTGACACATAATACATGAAAGGGGCTTGCGGTATAAAGGCCACCTTAAATAAATGGGGTTAGGTACAGAGTAAAGCTCCCTCTTCGCAGTCCCCTATTCATCACTGCTCTGCATCCCTTTCCCCAATGGCTTACTGGCTCTGTGGGAAGATTAATTGTCAGTGGGGACTCCCATCATTCTACTCTAGTAAGAAGAGTTTGTAGATTTGAGGAGACAGTTAAGATTCAAGACAACTCCACCTTAGCAGCAGAATAATACACCGTCTGGTATAATCACCGACAATTAAGTTGGTCATTTTTTTGCATGGTATAATCCGCCTTCACAGTGACAGTGGTGTCGTGGTTATGTTACTGGACAAGTAATCCAGAGGCCTGGACTAATGATTCAGCAGAATGCACATTGTGATCCCACTGCATGATGGAGAATTTTGAATTCAGTTTAAAATAAAACTGCAAAGCAATCATAATTGTCGTAAAAACCCAAACTACTTCACTAATGTCCCTCTGTGGGAAGGAAAGCTGCCTTCCTCACCCAGTCTGGGCCTATCCATGATTCTAATCCCACACCCAACCTGGTTGACCTTTAACTGCACCCTGACGTGGCCTAGAAAGCCGCTCAGTTCTGTCCAGGGCAACTAAGGGATAGGCGATAAACGCTTGTCTTGCCAGCGATGCCCACACCCAAGAATGGATAAAGAAGAATTCTGTTCTAAAACCGAATGACATCTCACCTTCCCAGGATCAATGCCAGGGGCGACCAGCAAGTTGTGACGTAAGGTCAGTGAGTGCCTGATGAGAGGAGGACATTTGCTGACAAATTGGTTACACAGTTATCAGAACTGCACTCAACTGGACCCTGGGACCTTCTGAAAATTAACAGCCGAACTGTTCTCTGATTCGTTGCTCTTCAAAGAAAAAGTGATCAACTTAATTGTCGGCGATTACTGCCAACAGAGCTTGCAATAACTTTCCAGTATGGTCAGCCTCTGGTAATATCTTTTTCTATTCAGCCAAGAAAAGTGTTTGACTGTCACCCAAGAACACGCTTACTGAACATGCTGACACTGGCTTTTCTCGTAGGTTGAATCTTGTCCATGTCAGGGAACACGAACGCAAGAAAAGGCCATTTAATATTAAAAGTCGTCCTAATATTCTGTCCTGTAAATTCGATGTAAGACCATGTCAACTCCACTCACATTTCTTCACATCTTTTTAACCCACTTATTCAGTTTCAATATTCTCAGCCTTGATAGTCACTCATAAAATGTCTCATCCGAAAGACGGTGCCTCCAACAGTGCAGCACTCCCTCAGTACCGCACCGGGAGTGTCAGCCCAGATTTTGTGCTCAAATCAATGAATTTCAAGGCCAGGAATTAGTCAATGCCTCTAGGAAAAGAAATTTAAGGGAAAGGCAATGGACAGCAATGGTAACAGACATCAAGAATTCACTCCCAAACTGTCAGGAGCTCAGATGATCACAGGATTCCTGGAAACAGACTCCCCCCCCCCCCCCACCAAAAAAAACTAGTTACTTAGACAAGCTCATATTAAAATGGGGGTTTGAACAGTTTAGGAAATACCTTTTTTTTTTAAATGACATCTTCTCACTTGTTTCTAGATAAGCGCTGTAAGGAAACGACAACAATATCTTGTGTGCAGCTTGCTTCTATTGAGGGCCGTTTCTCTGGAACACACACAGACACTGCATTCAGTTTCCCAACCCTTCATCTCAATTCCCGCTTTCCCCTTTGACCGATCCACCGATTGTTGTTACCAGCCCAGCACTTTTGTACGCTATTTATGCGAAGCGACCAGCTAAGAGAAGACAATGAAAAATTGCCTGTGTGTAATCGGTAATTAGCATAATCTTTCAAATCCATCTTGTCAGCAACAATCACGAGCTTAATCCAGTTAATCAATGGGGTCTGTATGGGAGCTAATTGTGTTCAGGCTTTTCTGTCTCTCCTCTGACGCTTTTAAGGGCAAGAAATGAGCTTGACAAATAAAGCTATTTTACCCTCTCCTCAAACTGCTGGCAAGCAGCCATCCACCAGGCCCACTCTCCATTAATCTGCCTGCTTTCACACATGGGAAAGGGGGCATCTGAGGTGAGCACCGAAAATGGCTTCAGGTGCTTGGAACTCTGAGTCATAACCAGTCTGAATTGGGGTGCAGGGGTAGAAGCAATCAGGAGATCTGAGGGAAATATAAAGTGGTGATCTTCACTTGGTTGTTTTTTTTTAATTTGGGTCGGTCAAGATTAAATGTGCCCTCGTGCTGTCTGTCCCCATGCTGCCTTTTTCTCTCTGTTTTTAGCCTTTTGCTATTTGTCTCTTTCTTTCTTGTTTTCTCACTCTCGCTGACTCTGCGAGGTTTAGGGGTGAATTTGACCTGCGAGCGAGTAGGCCCTGATCAAAATCGAAACCTTGGGCCTGGGTTAAATTGGACCAGCGAGATGCGGGCATTAATCGTACTGCTTTCAGGTAGGCCTTGAGAGAGTGGAAGTGGGCAATCAGGAGGGAGGGAGCTAAGCGGGGCCCAGCAATGGTCCTAAGCAGTGTCAGGCTATGGGGAAAAGATGGTGCTTGATGGCCGGCACAGACACGATGGGCCGAAGGGCCTGTTTCTGTGCTGTATAACTCTATGGGGGAGAGGGACTAGAGTGAGTTGCTATTGCAGAGAAGTGGCACGGACTGAATGGCCTCCTTCTGTGCTGTAACCATTCTATGATTCTATGTAGCCAAGAAGATCACTCTTGCTTCAAATTCAGGTAAGTATACATGGCTCATGTGATTCTGGACAGTGAACAGCAGTGTCATATTCGAACACAGAGCCCCGAACTCCTGAGTTCAGTCCAGTTCCCTCACACTTGGGTAACCAACTCCAGATGGATGTGCGGCTGGAGATGTCATCACATGACTTCCTGCTTCTAAATGCCCCACCCCCACACTCACTTCATTGGTTGCTCAATAAAGCATCACACAACAAACTTGTGAGTAAAGTTATAGCTCATGGAATAAAAGGGTACGGTAACAACATGGTTACGAAATTGGCTGAGTGACAGGAAACAGAGAGTAGTTGTTAATGGATGTTCTTCAGGCTGGAAGAAGGTTGGTAGTGGAGTTCCCCATGGATCAGTGTTGGGACCCTTGCTCTTCCTGATATATATTAATGACCTAGACCTTGGTGTACAGGGCACCATTTCAAAATATGTGGATGATATGGAACTTGGAAACATTGAGAACTGTGAGGAGGATAGTGTGGAACTTCAATAGGACATAAACAAGTTGGTGGAATGGGCAGACAGGTGGCAGATGGAATTTAATGCAGAGAAGTATGAAGTGATTCATTTTGGTAGGAAGAACATGGAGAGGCAATATAAAACAAAGGGTATAATAAAGGGTCTTTTTCTGGTTGGCAAGATGTAACTAGTGGGGTGCCACAGGGTTCAGTCCTCGGGCCCCAACCATTTACAATCTATATTAATGGCTTGGATGCAGGGATAGAAGGTACTATAGCCAAATTTGCAGATACACTAAAATAGGTGGGATAGTAAGTTGCAATAAAGAAATAAGAAATTTATAAATGGATATGGATAGGTTAGGTGAATGGGCTAAAATTTGGCAGATGGAGTTTAACGTGGATAAGTGTGAGGTTATCCATTTTGGTCGGAAGAATAGAAAGGCAAATTATTTTCTAAATGGAGAGAAACTTCAGAGTGCTTCGGTGCAGAGGGGTCTGGGTGTCCTCGTGCATGAATCGCAGAAAACTAGTGTGCAGGTACTGCAGGTAATAAGGAAGGCAAATGCATTTATTGCTAAAGGAATAGAGTATAAAAGTAGGGAAGTGTTATTGCAACTGTACAAGGCATTAGTGAGACTGCACCTGGAGTATTGCGTACACTTTTGGTCCCCTTACTTGAGGAGGGACGTAGTTGCATTGGAGGCAGTTCAGAGGAGGTTCACTAGATTGATTCCAGAGATGAGGGGTTTGTCTTATGAAGAGAGATTGAGCAGTTTAGGCCTTTACTCTTTAGTGTTTAGAAGAATGAGAGGAGATCTAATTGAAGTATATAAGATGATTAAGGGGATTGACAAAGTAGACATAGAGAGGATGTTTCCTCTTGTGGGGCAATATAGAACGAGGGGTCATAGTTTTAGGATAAGGGGTGGCAGATTTAAAACAGAGATGAGGAGAAATTACTTCTCTCAAAGGGTTGTGAGTCTGTGGAATTCACTACCCCAGAGTGTGGTGGATGCCGGGACATTGAGTAAATTTAAGGAGGAGATAGACAGATTTTTAATTCATAAAGGGTTGAAGGGTTATGGAGAAGGGGCAGGAAAGTGGAGTTGAGGCTGAGATGAGATCAGGCATGATCGTATTGAATGGCGGAGCAGACTCGAGGGGCTGAATTGCCTACTCCTGCTCCTAGTTCTTATGTTCTTATGACCTTACAATTCTAAAGAGGGTGAAGGAGCAGAAGGACCTGGGTGTATATGTGCATAAATCATTGAAGGTGGCAGGACAGGTTGAGAGACCAGTCAATAAAGCATCAGTATCTTAGGCTTCATTAATAGGGGCATAGAGTACAAAAGCAAGGCAGTTATGTTAAACTTGTATAGAACTGGAATATTGTGCCAGTTCTGGGTGACACACTTCAGGAAAGATGGGAAGGTATCAGAGTGAATGCAAAAAAGATTCATGAGAATGTTTCCAGGAATGAAGAACTTCAGTTACGCAGATAGATCGGAGAAGTTGGTACTGTTTCCAAAGAGAAGCGAAGGTTGAGAGGAGATTTGATAGAGGTGTTCAAAATCATGAGGTGTCTAGACAAAGTAGATAGGGAAAAATCGTTCCCATTTGTGGAAGGATCGAGAACAAGAGGGCACAGATTTTAGGTAATTGGCAAAACAAGCAATAGCGACATGAGGAAAATTATTTTCACACAGCGAGTGGTTAGGATCTGGAATGCACTGCCCAAGAGTCTAGTGGTGTAGTGGAGGCAGGTTCAATCGAGACATTCAAGAGAGAATTAGATTGTTAACTGAAAAGAAAGAATGTGCCAGGCTACTGGGAGAAGGTGGGAGAGTGGCACCTTTGGAGAGCCAACGCGGACAGGACAGGCAGAATAGCCTCCTTCTGTGCTGCAACAACTCTGCAATATCCATCCTCCCTGGGCCTCATCTTCCGATGTCAATTGGAAAGCAAACAGAGTCTTTGTTACCTGATTGAATGATTCTTGACTGTCAGTCAAACTGCCTTTACTTTCCTCATCACCGATAAATAATAAAACTTACAAAACAAAAGATTTGAAATAATCTTTTTTACATGGTTGCTATGATTTTTGTCCCTTGGGTTTGCTCTCAGTTGAGTGCTGGGGATTAATGTTCCATTCCTGGAGACACCAGGGTAATCCTGGACAGTTGGCAACAACACTCCTTGATAAGTATGTACCTGTCAAGCAGGGAGGAAGTTGTCGAGCGAGGGAGCCGTGGTTTACTAAAGAAGTTGAAGCGCTTGTCAAGAGGAAGAAAAAGGCTTATGTTAGGATGAGACGTGAAGGCTCAGTTAGGGCGCTTGAGAGTTACAAGCTAGCCAGGAAGGATCTAAAGGGAGAGCTAAGAAGAGCGAGGAGAGGACACGAGAAGTCATTGGCGGATAGGATCAAGGAAAACCCTAAGGCTTTCTATAGGTATATCAGGAATAAAAGAATGACTAGAGTTAGATTAGGGCCAATCAAGGATAGTAGTGGGAAGTTGAGTGTGGAATCAGAGGAGATAGGGGAAGCGTTAAATGAATATTTTTCGTCAGTATTTACAATAGAGAAAGAAAATGTTGTCGAGGAGAATACTGAGATACAGACTACTAGGCTAGATGGGATTGAGGTTCACAAGGAGGAGGTGTTAGCAATTTTGGAAAGTGTGAAAATAGATAAGTCCCCTGGGCCAGATGGGATTTAAATCCCTGAAAGTTGCCACCCAGGTTAATAGGGCTGTTAAGAAGGCATATGGTGTGTTAGCTTTTATTAGTAGGGGGATCGAGTTTCGGAGCCACGAGGTCATGCTGCAGCTCTACAAAACTCTGGTGCGGCCACACCTGGAGTATTGCGTGCAGTTCTGGTCACCGCATTATAGGAAGGATGTGGAAGCTTTGGAAAGGGTGCAGAGGAGATTTACTAGGATGTTGACTGGTATGGAGGGAAGGTCTTACGAGGAAAGGCTGAGGGACTTGAGGTTGTTTTCGTTAGAGAGAAGGAGGAGGAGAGGTGACTTAATAGAGACATATAAGATAATCAGAGGTTTCGATAGGGTGGATAGTGAGAGTCATTTTCCTCGGATGGTGATGGCAAACACGAGGGGACATAGCTTTAAGTTGAGGGGTGATAGATATAGGACAGATGTCAGAGGTAGTTTCTTTACTCAGAGAGTAGTAGGGGCGTGGAACGCCCTGCCTGCAACAGTAGTAGACTCGCCAACTTTAAGGACATTTAAGTGGTCATTGGATAGACATATGGATGAAAATGGAATAGTGTAGGTCAGATGGTTTCACAGGTTGGCGTAACATCGAGGGCCGAAGGGCCTATACTGCGCTGTAATGTTCTATGTTCTATGTTCTATGTTCTAACACTGCTGGGCTGAGTAAATGTGTGTCCTTTACACCAATTAAAGCGACTGGGAAGTGTGAGAGGGACTTTATACCAAGTGCATCCGAACCAGCTCACTTTCCTTTATGAACACACCTTCAGACATTTTTCCCAGTTAGCAGTGGTTTGGTGAGGTAGCACACTTGTCTCGAAACTTGATGGTTGTTGGTTCAAATCCCTCTTTAGGAACTTAAGTGCAGAAGTTAGGTAGACATGACAGTCTCTCACATGTGACATTAAATTTAAGTAATAGGTGCCCTCTTGGCTGATGGAAAGGGTCCCATGGTCCTATTTTGCAGGGCAGTTTCTCCAGTGTCCTGGCCAATATTTACCCAGCAACCAACACCACAAAAACACACTGTCTGATCGTTATCACATTGTTATTTGTCAGAGTTTGCTGTGTGCAAATTGGCTGCTGTGTTTCATACAGTACAACAGTAATGATACTCCAAAAGTACTTCATTGGCTCTAAAGCACTTTGAGATGTCTGGTGGTTGTGAAAGGTGCTATATAAATGCAAGTCTTCTGGTTTTTTTTATTTGTTCATGGGATGTGGGCGTTGCGGGCCAGGTCAGCATTTATTGCCTATCCCCAATTGCCTTGAGAAGGTGGTGGTGAGCTGCCTTCTTGAACCGCTGCAGTCCTCGGGATGTAAGTACATCCACAGTGCTGTTAGGGAGGGAGTTCCAGGATTTTGACCCAGGAACGGTGACATAGTTTCAAGTCAGGATGGTGTGTGGCTTGGAAGGGAACTTTTAGGTGGTGGTGTTCCCATTCATTTGATGACCTTGTCCTACTAGGTGACAGAGGTCGCGGGTTTGGAAGGTGCTATCTAAGGAGCCTTGGTGCGATGCTGCAGTGCATCTTGTAGATGGGACACCCTGCTGCCACTGTGCGTCGGTGGTGAAGGGAGTGAATGTTGAAGGTGGTGGATAGGGTGTCAATAAGGCAGGCTGCTTTGTCCTGGATAGTGTCAAACGTTTGAGTGTTGTTGGAGCTGCACCCATCCAGGCAAGTGGAGAGTATTCCATGACACTCCTGACTTGTGCCTTTTAGGTAGTGGACAAGCTTTGGGGAGTCAGGAGGTGATTTACTTGTTGCAGAATTCCCAGGATCTGACCTGCTCTTTTAGCCACAGTGTTTATGTAGCTGGCCCAGTTCAGTTTCTGGTCAACGGTAACCCCCAGGATGTTGATAGTATGGGCTCAGCAATGGTAACGCCATTGAATGTCAAGGGGAGATGGTTAGATTCTCTCTTGTTGGAGATGTTCATTGCCTGGCACTTGTGTGGTGCAATTGTTACTTGCCACTTATCAGCCCAAGCCTGGATATTGTCCAGGTCTTGCTGCGTTTCTACACGGACTGCTTCAGTATCTGAGGAGTCATGAATGATGCTGAACATTGTGCAATCATCAGCGAACCTCCCCACTTCTGATCTTATGATTGAAGGAAGGTCAGTGATGAAGCAGCTGAAGATGGTTGGGCCTAGGACACTACCCTGAGGAACTCCTGCAGTGGCCCTGGCGGAACCCAAACTGAGCATTACTGAGCAGGTTCACATCAACGTGAACATCAACGCAAGCTCGAGGAACAGCATCTCATTTACCGATTAGGCACACGACAGCCTGCCGGACTGAACATTGAGTTCAATAATTTCAGAGCATGACGGGCCCCCCATTTTACTTTTATTTTTAGTTATTTTTTCTTTTTTTCTTTTTTACAAATTTTTTTTTTAAAGTTTATTTCATTTCATCTTAGTTTGTTCAGTTTGCTTACCCACTGTTTTTTTTCATGTTTGTACTTGCTGCTGTTTAATCTTCAGTCCATTAACATCCTATCTGTACTAATGCTTTGTCTTTCAACACACCATTAACATATTGTTTGCCTTTGCTCCATGACCTTTTGGTCAGCTATGTGGCCTTGTCCAATCTACACCTTCTCCTTTGTTACCTCTTGCCCCACCCCCGCCTCACTTGCTTATAACCTGTGACATTTCTAACATTTGTCAGTTCCGAAGAAGGGTCACTGACCCGAAACGTTAACTCTGCTTCTCTTTCCACAGATGATGCCAGACCTGCTGAGTGGTTCCAGCATTTCTTGTTTTTATTTCAGATTTCCAGCATCCGCAGTATTTTGCTTTTATTTTGGTGCTCAAGTCCCTGGAGTGGGGCTTGAAACCATGGCATTCTGACTCAGTGGAGTTCTGTATTTACTGCAGACATCTACCTAACTCCTCCAGCAGACAGCAACAAAACTGGCTGAGGTCAAGGACCCGATGTCAAGGTGGGCAGAAGTCTCATCCCGCCATTGTGACTTGAAGGAAAATTTTCCCTGATGACTCTTGGTGGGGTACAGATCCATGGTCACCTACCATTATCTCCAAGTGGGCATTCTTCGTACCTAACGGTGGACAATGAGCATGCGGCAGGTGTAAGGAACTTCACTGTTCCCGACGCCTATTGGAAAATCATGAAATCATGGGCACACATTGCCTAAGACCTTCCGTTATGCATTGGTGGCCAGAGTAGGGTGGGTCACCCATCTCCACCATTCAATCAGAAAATTTGGCCTTTCAACTGTAGGGACTAGTAACTGAGGCTAGTCAGCGTCCGCACACATGTCCTACACAGTAGGAATCACTCAGTAAGTGATCAAGATTGATATTCCTGGATCATTTCTTTGCCTCATAGGGACAAGAGGAGGTTTTTCACCCCATCCAGCCTGTTCTGCATTCAATTAAATCATGATTAATCAATATCACAACTCCATCCTTGGTTCCCTAACCCCTGTCCATAACAAAATTTAGCTATCTCAGTCTTGAAATTTTCAGTTGACAGCCCTAGTCTCACCAACATTTTGGGAGATGGAGTTCTAGGGACCACGGATGCCCTGGCCTAAAGTGAGAGGCAAGTTGATAAAACTGTAAAAACAAAGGGCAAATGGAATTTTTCAGAAGGGGCAAAGAGTAGAAAATGATTGAATGTGCCACAGTTATAGCATGTTGAATCTGGTTTTCATTTGCCCTAATATAGGAAAGGTGTCAATAACATGGAGAGGATGTAGAAGAGATAATACCAGGGATGAGAGACTTTAATCTTGAGGGAAGACTGGAGAAACTGGGAGTCTTTTCTTTAGAATAAAAAAGGTTGCAGAGTTCCAATAAAGGTGCTTATGATAAGATAAATTGGGCAAAACTATTTCCATTGGTAAGTTAGTTGGTAAAAAGGGGCATAAAGTTAAGATCATCATCAAAAGGGAGAATTCTTTTTACATTATTTTGTTAGGACATAGAATGCCCTACTGGAATCAGTGGTGGAAGCAGAATCTATAATTTCTTTGAAAAAGAATAAATGGGTTTAGGGAACGGGTCTTCGCAAAAGCTTTTTCAGAGAGCTGCCACAGATATGATGGGCTGAATGGCCTCCTCCTGTGTTGTAAATTTCTACATGCCCTTATCGCTAAACTGGCTGTGATAAGCTAACTAGAGAACAAGGATTGTACATCTCTCATCTAAAGCACAACATGATAAACTGAGCGAGACCGTACAAAACTATTCAATAGCATACAACATGCTTTGGAATGCAAGAGTTGTGCAACACACTGTGTGCAAGAAGTATCAAATACACAGCAACACTGCCAAAACTTTGCTGGCACATCAAACTCAATATTATTCACAGTTGCAGGTGCAAGACCAATTGCAGCATACAAATTTGTTTCATTTTGGGCCAAAACTGCCCCTGATCAAAGGGTTATCTCACATCTTGCAATTTCAGGTTGATTATTTCTTCTGTGAGTTCCAAGAAACTACATGACATTGACTTCACATGCCGTGAATGACCACCCATTGTTGAACAAGGTAGCCTGCGTGTGTTCCTAATAGACAATTCTAAATCTTTCTGAGAATTGTTAATCAAGAGGGCAAGGGAATGCTAAACAAAGAAAGATTTTGCATTCATATGGTGCCTTTCACGTTCTCAGAACATCCCAAAGCGCTTTGCAGCCAATGAATTACTTTTAAAGCACAGTCATTGTTGTTATGGTAGTAAACACAACAGCCAATCAGTGCACAGCAAGATCCCACTAACAGTAACGAGATATTGATGGCGGTGGTGAGGGGTAGGTCTTGGCCAGGATACCAGTCTGAATTCTTTGAATTGTGCAAAGGAATCCTTAACATCTACCTCACAATGAAGTCATCCATGCCAGGACCTGAATAATAACACCTGGGCTTAGCTGACAAGTGGCAAATAAGATTCGTGCCACATGGGTACCATGTTAAAACCACCTTGAACAAGAGAAAGTCTCTCCCCCCACCTCACAGCTCCAATTCTCCAACCTGTACATGTAGTGCAGCCCCACCAAATGGCCTCGAACAGGGCCCACTGGAGGAGACCACACCAAAGGTAGGGCGTGCAATTGTCGTATAGTATCAGGATGGTGTAAGGTGAGCTGGTCATTTATGTCTCAGTTTCTATGTCCCTATGTGTTCACACAGCCTCTCCACATACTTCCACAGAAAACATGCCACTTCAACAGGGAGATACTGCACATTGCAGTCATCAATATAGCACAGCAAACCACCAGCCATTTAGAAGATGCTGTATAATAGTTTATAGATGTCTGCCCTACATCAGTCTGTGAACTGACCACTTACTGTTCGAACAGATGAAACTGTTTACCAGTTGGGTCAATAACCTCTACTGGAATGTTTATCATTGTTTTTCCTCAAGAGAATTCTTAAAAGAGGATGGTGGGGATTAAGTGGTGGAGTGTTTGAAAGCATTATCCTTTCATCTGTTACCACAGCCCTGCTTAAGTAGGTAAAACTCTTAATGTTCACTACCACAGTATGTCTAATATGTTAACCACTCGCCAGATGTGGCTAATTGGGAATCCAGATGCGGTGCATTACATTTCTGATCAGTAAATAAATGAGTAGTATACACCGTTATTGGTCATGTGATCGCGATACTCGTATTCGCACCATGTGCCCATGTCAACTTTAACCTTTTTGTGCATTTTTTGGTAAAACGGGAAGATGAAAAGTCGAGTGTCCGAGTATTTTTTGACTATTGTGGCTGCTTTACTTCCATGGTCACCGAGTGCTGGTGTATATTTGTGAAGTAAATATACACATGTGTGAAGTACACTTACCCTTATTGTGTGCCTGTGTTAAAAGCATTTTCCACTAAAATTAGTGCAACTTGCTAAAATGGTGCTGCCGCAGCAACACCTATTGCTGGTCAGCAAATTATTTTCTATATATCCTGTACAACACTGTTCTACAAGAACAGTCAAAGACAAGAGAAGGCTATTTGTGTTGTGGGACAACCTTAAGAACGGACCACCTTAAGAAGCTATAAGCGAAGGTCACTGGAGGAAGCGATGTCACATCACACACGACCAGGGAGTTGTGAGTGTAGCCCAACAGAGTGAAATGTGTTTAGGTGGGGTTCCTGTGTAAGTATTTGTATATATGTTCTAGTTAAAGTATAATAAAAAACCATGTTTTCTTTGGATGTTACTTGGAGTCCTGTGAGTCTTACAATAGTTCACATACCAAAGGAACCAGTAATATTACAATTTGGTCTTTCGAAGCTCCGGTCTCCCAGCTCCCAGTTTCCAAGCTTTAGTATTTGTCCAGATGTATTCTATGGAGCCTTGCAGGGCATCGTAATAAGTTAAAAATAATATATCTTTGAAAGTGTCTATTGTGTTATCTCCCGGACTTTCTACAATATGATGCCTGACATTAGGAGGCCATATATTTGAGAGGACTGGTAGCCATTGCTCATTGTTTGTCTAATGTGCCAGCCATGGCTTGGTGGTAGCACTCTCACTTCAGAGTCAGACAATTACATAGAATTCGACCCAACTGGTCCATGTCGATATTTATGCCCCACATGTCCATCCTCCCACCACTCTTCATTAGGGTCAGGGGTTCAACTCCCATTCTAGACACTTGAGCACAAAATCTCTGCTGATACTCCAATGCAATACTGAGGGAGTGCAGCACTGTCAAGAGGTGCCGTCTTTCAGATGAGATGTTAAAGCAGACAGGGCCTCGGTTTTTCTGGAGGATGTAAAAGATCCCACGACTCTGTTTCGAAGAACAGAAAGGGAGTTATCGCCAACATCCTGGCCAATATTTATCCCTCAACCAACATCACTAAAAACAGATGATCTGGTCATTATCACATTGCTGTTTGTGCGAGCTTGCTGTGCACAAATTGGCTTGCACATTTATTACATTACAACAGTAACTGTTATGTTTGATTGCTCAGTGATTGATTGCTCAGTGCTGTGTTTGTATGACTGCTCACTATGCTGTCAGTCAACACTGAAGGGGTGTAGTTCCAAAAGTGAAACTAAGACAGATCCGGGCAGCTATTTGAATAAAGCCTACACACAGAAATCATGAGTCTAGTTTCTTCATGCTTGGGGTATGAAATATAACAAGTGACTGCACTTCAAAAGTACTTAATTGACTGTAAAGTGCTTTGGGACATCCTAAGGTCTTGCAAGGCTCCATATAAATGCAAGCTTTCTTTTCTAAGGCAATTCTAAACCAACAAATTGATTCATTTTACACAGGATATGGACACAATACAGTCTTCCAGTAGGATACATACATTTCTTCCTGTTCCTCATACCATAATAAAATGAATAACATATTCTTCTGCTGCCATAGCACTGGACACCTTTCCCACGCACTTGTTGATTTCTGCATCGAGAGACAGGTTACTGGTGATAGTTGAGCCTGGACAGGTGAACTCTTGCACCACTTCCAGAGCGTGGTCGTCGATATTGATGGATGGAGCATTTCTGATGTCCTGTCCCGTGATGTTCGTTTTCTTGAGGCTGATGGTTAGGCCAAATTCATTGCAGGCAGCCGGTGGGAACAGCTCTAGAATGTGTGCATTGGCTTTGCATTCGGGTGAGAGCACATCCTCTTGATAGTTGAATCATTTCATACTCTGTCCTTGTGCTATTTTAATCGCTTCACCATTGGCAGCTCTGCTTTCAACCACCTGGGCCCTAAGCTCTGCAATTCTCTTTCTAAGCCTCTCAACATCTCTCTCCTCCTTTAAGATGCTCCTTAAAACCTACCTCTTTGACCAAGCTTTTGGTCACCCATCCTAATATTTCCTTATGTAGCTAGGTCAGAGGCTAGGAATCCTGCGGTGAGTAACTCACCTCCTGACTCCCCAAAGCCTGTCCACCATCTACAAGACACAAGTCAGGAGTGTGACACCATTCTCTTCATTTGCCTGGGTGATTGCAGCTCCAACAACTCGACAGCACCTTCCAGACCCGCAACCTCTACCATCTAGAAGGACAAGGGCAGCAGATGCATGGGAACACCACCACCTTCAAGTTTCCCTCCAAGCCACACAACGTCCTGACTTGGAACTATACCTCCACTCCTTCACTGTCGCTGGGTCAAAATCCTGGAACTCCCTCCACCGTGTACACTGTGGGTGTACCTACCCCAAATGGACTGCAGCGGTTCAAGAAGGCAGCTCACCACCACCTTCTCAAGGGCAATTAGAGATGGGCAATAAATGCTGGCATAGCCAGCGATGCCCACATCGCATGAACGAATAAAAAAAAAGCTTGGTGTCAAATTTTGTTTGATAACACTCTTGTGATGGACCTTGGATATTTTGGAACTTTAAAGGTGCTATATAAATGCAAGTAGTTGTTGTTGTCCTACACAACCCTCCAGAAAGCATGGGCGTCTCTGCAAAGTAACCTCTTGTGAAATTAATCTGACTTTGTAGCAATATCATAACAGAAATCAAACCAAGTAAAGTCCAAACTAATTAGGTAAAAGATCTCAAAATGTGACACACCTTTTACTGCAGGAATGTGACATCCCTGACACCAACAATCCTCATGCTCTCTCAGAATGACTGTGCCAGTTTAGCACTGCTTAGTGTTGTAATGTGGGCAGTTTTTTGCTGGCGTTGGGGTGGGAGTATAGAATGGAATCACACTAACCACATTCCTCAGCCCTGAAACCAACCATCTAAGATACAGTCAGCAAAAGCCACGAACATGCAAACTCCCTTGACCTGAAAGTCAGCAGCTGAATTTTTATCAAAAAACCTGCTTCCAGTTGTGATTTTCTCCATCGTTAATGTTAAGGGGCTGGCTGTGGAACCTCCCAGCTCAAACTGATCAGTAGCATTTTTCACTGTTCATTTGAGTTGTTCATCCAAATTGTGTTAACCTTACAATGATATCGTAAAAGTTTGATGAGCTTCTCTGGTCCACATTTATTGTTGAAATTGCAAATTTCCTTTTCTCTTTCTCTGAGTACATGTCACTATAAAAACACCTATTTAAACTGGGTATTAACTGCCATTTTTCGTGTGATAAGCATGACAAGCCGAGCGTAATTTCTGGAATTCTGGAAGTCGAAAGGAAGCCAGTATGTGCTAGAAACGGCAGTCAGTGTTGGAAAGAGAGCATGAAAACGCGCTCTCCATTCTTCAGCTCCAGTATCATAGCCAACTCCCTGTGCCTTTGACTAAACCTTCACTAGCTTTGACTTTTAGCTACACTTGTCATGTCCTCTCTATCCCTCCCTTTCCTCTTTTAAGATGCTCTTTAAAAGCTGCCTCGTTCACCAAAATTTTGGACACCTGTCCTAATACCTCCTTATCACAGAAGTCATCGAAAATGTCCGACACAGTAAGAGACCATCATGTCCATGCTCTTCATCAGACATCCAAGTACTTTTTAAATGTGATGAGAGTTTCCTCTGCCACTCTTTCGGGCAGAGTTCCAGGTCCCTGCCATCTCTGGGTGAAAAAATGTTTCCTCAACTCCCCTCTAATTCTTCTACCAATAGCTTTAAATCTATGCCCCCTGGTTTTTGACCCTTCTGCTAAGGTAAATTGGTTGTTCCTATTTACTCTAGCTAGGCCCTGCAAATTTTATTCACCACAACTAAGTAAGCCCTCAGCTTCCTCTGTTCCAAGGAAAACCACCCCAGCCTATCCAATCCTCCCTCACAGCTAAAATTTTCCTGTCCTGGCAACATCCTCGTAGATCTCCTCTGCCCCCTCTCCAGTGCTATATGGTGCGGTGTCAAATTTTGTTTGTAAACCACTCCTGTGTGAAGTGCCTTGGGATGTTTTACTACATGAAAGGAACTATATAATTGTGAGTTGTTGCTATAATGTATCCAGGCTAACCATCAGAACAAACTCTCTTTTAATTATTTCAGCTACTGGGATTATCCTGTGCCTATTTGGTATCGCTCTCATTTTGGATAGGCAGTAAGGGTGTCACAACATCATATTAGGGTTTCTACTGTCAGCTAATTTAATAACAGCTGATTTATTTATAAAAAGGTTACAATGTGGGTGATCTGCAGGATGAGCTCCAGCGACTCACCAAGGTCAGACAGTATCACTCTTCTCCTGTGACCTCGACCACCGAGGCAGACGAGAGCCGCAATGTCGTGGGAACACCATCACCTCCGGTTTCCTCTCCAAGTTCACACATCATTCCTACTTACACGTTTATCAGCCGTTCCTTCACTGTCGCTGGGTCACAATCCTGACATTCAGTATCTCTCCCCAACATCTTCTGAGGGAAACTCGGGATAGGCAACAAATGCTGACCTTGCAGTGACGTCCACATCCTGTGAACAAATAAGAAGAAACAAATTAAATAAATAATAAAATAATATGCATGCATTATATATACTGGAAATGTCTCGAATAAATAGAGGTCTCGATCTAAATGATAAGCTATTCTTCTCTAATGTTTACATGGAGTGTTTCTATCATTACAGGAGATGTGCTAGTTAGAAGTGTGTATTGGAAGATTCAATTGGATGCTGTCAGATTCAAACAGCTAAAGCTCCTTAAAGATCTCCAGAACAGTACTGGGATAGCCTGAGTTGTGGCTTAGTGTGTAGTATTCTGGTCTGTTCGGTCGAGGCTTGTGGGCTCAAATCTCACTCTAGAGATTTGATGATTAAAAATCTAGGTTGATGCTACGGTGGAGTGCTACACTGTTGGAGGTGCTGTCTTCTGGATCGAAGGTTAAACTGCTACCTTGTCTGTCTTCTCAAGTGGATATAAAAGGTCCTGCAATACTTTTTCAAAGAAGAGCAGGGAAGATATAAGCAGTGTCCTGGCCAATATTTATCCCTCCATCACCAGAGCAGATTACCTTGTCATTATCACTTTGCTGTTTGTGGGAATTTGCTGTGTGCAAATTGATTGATTTGTTTACTACGTTACAACAGTAACTACACTTCAAAAGAGCTTTACTGGCTGTAAAGCACCTGGACCTCCTGAGGGCATGAAAGGTGCTATAGAAATGAACCACATTTAAAAATAGATTGGTTGTCACGTAAATAACAGTGGGAAAACACAGTCGCCAGTAGTTTGAAGGTAGCTTGACTCCTTTCTCAAGCTCTGCAGACGGCTAAGGAAACTTGGGAGCAAACTCTATCAGAAACTATTATAAACTTCTGAAGATGAGCGATTCGCTTAAAAGAGCCAGCACAAAACCAAAGCAAGACATAATACCCTCAGCAATCATGGTCCATGTGACTGGTCCAATTCATACCATACGGTTCTCTATCATTGGGACCTTTTAATTGTTTTTATCCAGCTCCCTCTTCAATTTGTTGACACTTGCCATTTTCATTGTTTTCACCGAGTAGACACCCCAGCCCCCAAACCCTGATATTCACCAGCCTCCATGTGAAGCATTTAAACTGACACTGTCTGTTCATCTTCCTGTTTCAGATGTAGGGTTGATTCCCAAAAATGTTAACCTACTTCTTGCTGTCTTTCAGGTTTATCAGACAGTTCCGCCAGGCAGAAAGGGGGTGGGCAGCGCTCAGGAGCCGGTTCCGCCATTCAGTGAGATTATGGCAAATCTGTATTCTGTCTCCATCTACCTACCTTAGCTCCGTATTCCTGAATACCCTTTGCTAGGAAATAATCTATCAATCTCAAACTTAAAATGATTAATTGAGCTAGCATCTACTGCTTTTTAAAAATTCATTCATGGGATGTGGGCATCGCTGGCTTTGCCAGCATTTGTTGCCCATCCCTAATTGCCCTTGAGAAGGTGGTGGGAGAGAGATCCACACTTCCACCACCCTTTGCATGAAGAAATGTTTTCTAGCTCTGTCCTGAGTGGCTTGACTCTGATTTTAAGGGATATATTTAAATTCATTCTTGGGATGTGAGCATCACTTGCAAGACCAGCATTTGCTACCCGTCCCTAATTTCCCTTGAGGAGGTGATGGGGAGTCACCTTCTTGAGGTTCTGCAGTATAAGTAGACCCACTGTGTTTTTTTCTGTCGTGGTTCTATGCAATTAAATGGCTTGCTAGGCTATTTAAGAGGGCAGTTTAGAGTCAAACACATTGCTGTGGATCTGGAATCATGTGTAGGCCAGACCAGATTAAGGATGGCAGATTTCCTCCCCTGAAAGCCATTAGTTATCCAGCTGGGGTCTTACAACAATCTAGTAGTTTCATTATCGCTATTAATAATACTAGCATTTTATGCCAGATTTATTAATTAATTGAATTTAAATTCCCTCAGCTGCCATGGTGAGATTTGAACTCATGTCTCCAGGGCATTAGTCCAGGCCTCTGGATTACTAGCCCACTAACATAACCACTATGATACCATCCTGCCTTGCCTTATGCTTCCCCAACAGTGGAAAAAGTTTTTCGTTATCTACCCTATGAATTCCTTTCAAACTTCTAATCCGGTGCTCCTTAAAAGAATTGCTCGAGGCTGCTAAGGATCTTTGAGGGACCAAGGAGTCAGGAAGAGGCTAAAACAACTTGCTGTGGCTCCCAACTTCCAACATACTCCCCCAAACCCCCATCCCGTGATTACATAGCAACATGAGTCGGCCGTTCAGCCCCTCCATGTCTATTCCGCCTTGCAGTTAGATCGCGGTTGATCTGTATCTTAACTCCATTTAGCCATCTTGGTTCTATATGTTTACCTAGATCTCTGGAATTCCCTCCCTGAACATCTCTCTCTCTCTCTCTTTCTCTCTTTCCTTCATTAAGACACTCCTTAAAACCTACCTCTTTTACCAAGCTTTTGGTCATCTGCCCTAATCTCCCCTTGTGTGGCTCAGTGTCCTATTTTGTTTTATAATGCTCCTGTGATGCACCTTGGGACATTTTATTACATTAAAGGTGCTACACAAATATAAGTTTTTGTTGCTGTAGAGAGTGATTAGAATGTGGAACTCGCTACCACAAGGAGTGGTTGAGGTGAATAGCGGAGATGCATTTAAGGGGAAGCTAGATAAACACGTCAGGGAGGAAAGGAGTAGAAGGATATGCTGACAGGGTGAGATGAATGGTGATGGGAGACTCATGTGGAGCGTACACACTAGCACAGACCAGTTGGGCCGAATGGCCCATTTCTGCGCTGTAAACTTGATGTAACTCGATATCCCTCAGTACACTTGCCTGTCAAAATTCTATCAATCTCAAGTTTTGAAATTTTCAACTGACCTCCAGCTTCAACAGCGTTTTGGGCAGGAATCCTCCTGGGACCCATGTCCCAAACCCAAAACAACATTCCCTTAAAATAAGAAATAGGCTAATTCCCAATGAGAGAGTGCAATTATTTCTGGAATTTTCACTGATTTCCTGACATTTTTTTGTCTTAGAAAACAGGAGCCTGTATAAGGAAATGGAATTCTCCAGATCATAGGGGGCCAATCGTTCAAACATCGGAGTGGAAACTGTTTAAAGCATCACTCACTGAACAGCTAAGGTTTTCACTCTCAATATTATATAATTAAAGGTTTGGTGCTGCAATCAGACTGGTCTATAACAGGCTTGCCATTTTCTGTTCCACACCACATAGCAGTACAATACTGCAGTGACGCACACTGTGCTACCAATCTGGTTGGCAATATTTTTCTCAGCACATCTGCTGCTGAGACCCTCACCCATGCCTTTATTACCTCTAGACTTGGCTATTTTAATGCACTCCTGGCCGGTCTCCCATCTTCCACTACTCCATAAACTTCAGCTCATCCAAAACTCTATCTACCTACTCACGCCGAGTCCCATTCACCCTCCTCCCTGTGTTCCCTGACCTACAGTCTGAAAATGTTTTGATTTTAAAATTCTCGTTCTTGTTTTCAATCCCTCCGTGGCCTCGCCCCCTCCCTTTCTCTTTCCAGTAACACTTTCCAGCCCTACAACCCTCCAAGATCTCTGTGCTCCTCCAATTCTGGTCTCTTGCGCATCCCCAATATTAATGGCTTCACCATTAGCGCTCATGCCATCATCTACCTTGGCTTAAGCTCCAGAATTCCCTCCCTAAACTTATCCCTGCTCCTTTAAAATGATCCCTAAAACCTGCCTTTTTGAGCAAGCTGTCGGTCATCTGTCCTAATTTCTCGTAATGTGGCTCAGTGTCAAATTTTGTTTTTAAAACATTCCTGTGACGCACCTTGGGGCGTTTTACCATGTCAAAGGCGCTATATAAATGCAAGTTGTTATTGTTGTTTGCTAATTTCAGTGAAAAAGTAAATGTCATATAAAGCAAGTGTGCTGATAATGGCCCGGGACAATTGTTTTTGACCTGCAGACATCTACCTTTCTAAAGACGTCAACAAACATTAGCAAAAATAAAAAATAAAAATTTTAATTTTGCTCGGTCAAGCCTTATTAACTTCATTAATGATGACCCTCTGTGGCATTCATTAGCTATGGAGTCAGTGCTTACTGTGCATTCCGTTAATTTCCCTGTGCTGGGGCCTGTTCCATTAGGTCCTCAGTCGTGACTTGGTTCCTCCACAATTCCTGCATCCGCGCACCGGATTGACCTTCAGGTGGGACACCAACTATTCTGGGCCTCCCCATCTCTAGCCTCCCCCTGCCTCCCTCGTCGGGGTACACGGCCCAATATGGAGCTTGTGGGCACCTTGCTCGTCCCGACCCCTTCGGGCTGTCTAACCTCCAGGCTTTCCTTCGCTTTTTCCACGCTTTTGTGAGTGACTCAAAGAATTATTGTGATCGGGAATGCTCTGCCTGAAAGGGCGGTGGAAGCAGATTTAATAGTAACTTTCAAAAGGGAATTGGATAAATACTTTGAATCACAGAATAATACAGCACAGAAGGAGGCCATTTGGCCCACCGAGTTTCTTTTGAACAGCAATCCAATTTTTCCCCTGTTCTTTCCCTTTATCCCTGAAATGTTATTCCCCTTCAAGTATTTATTCAATTCCCTTTTGAAGGCTCCTAATGAATCTATATCCATTGTCCTATCAGGCAGTGCATTCCAAATCCTGACCACACAATGGGCTGGATTTTACGCCGGGTGGACGGGAGCTGGCCACCAATGTAATTGGTGGCGAACCCGCATCCACCCAGCCTGGGGATCCGACCCACATTTTACGGGTCCCTGGGCTTTAACTGTTCAGAGGCGGGACTTCTACCCGCTTGAGGGGGGAAGTCCTGCCTCATTGAGCTGTCGGCCAATCATTGGCCAGCAGCTCAGTCCCAGCAGCGCCACCGGGAGCGGTGGCCACTGCTGGGACTGCATCCCTGCCAAGGACAGGGAGCCAGGAATGAGATAAGTTTGGTTTGCCTCACCGGGCGGATCAGTCGCAGCCCAGTGAGGCAAGGATGGTTATTTGGGGGGAAGGGGAGGGCATCTTGGGTCCTGGGAGTGGTTGGGGAAGTGGTGACGGCCCTCAATCGGGCATCCTGTGCCTTATTGGCAGGCTCTCCCCGCCTGCCCCCACCACAGTGCGCTGGAAGGCTTGTATCGCCGGGCGGCCTTTCACATCTCTTAAGGGCCTTGATTGGCCTGGGGCAGGCGGCCCGTTTCTTGCCCCACCCCCACCCCCCACCCACGGCCCACGTAAAGTGGGGCAGAGGCGGGAGCGAGCCGGGAAAGCCTCCTGGAGCCTCCCACTCAATTTTACACCACCTCCCCTCCCGCCACCCTCCGCCTCGCTGGGGTGGCGTAAAATTCCCGCCAACGTGTAAAAAAGTATCTCCTCATTTCGCCTCTAGTTCTTTTGCCAATCACCTTAAATCTGTGTCTTCTGGTTATCGACCCTTCAGCCATTGGAGACCGACTCTCTTTATTTACTCTATCTGAACCCTTGATGATTTTAGACACCTCCATCAAATCTCCTCTTCACCTTCTCTGCTTTGAGGAGAACAGAAAGGGAAGCGTTTGCAGGGCAATGAGGGCAAGAGTAGGGAGGGGAGTGGGACTAATTGGATAGCACTTTCAAAAAGCCAGCACAGGCATGAAAGGGCCAAATGGTCTCATTCTGTGATGTAAGTTGCGATAATTATGCACAGAAGTGCATAGTCATTTAAATCCATTGTAGCACTGCACTACAAGCCATCATATGTCAGAGGTACAAAGATCTATATAAAAATGTCTTTTGTATGCTCTTTGCTTTCTACTGACATTTGACATCAGGTGTTTATATTGGATGCTGCACACAGAGCAATATCCCAGCTGCTTCTGATCCTCGGTTGCTTCTGGTGTGACCGACCTCTGGCTTATTTGCTTCTTTATTGAGCTTTGTTTAGACGAAAGCTTAGCTGGTGGCCTGGGGTTATCCTATACTCTCTCAAGCAAAAGTACGACTTTGCAGTTGTTTTTTTAGCCTCTCCCCAGACCAGTCTCCGTGCAGCCTTTTGGTTTAGCCTTGGTGCATGAGAGCATCTAATTTGCATTCTGGCATGTTTGTATAAAAATTCAACTCCATTTCTTATGAGTTGGGCCATTCCCCTCAGAGCTAGCAAGAGGCAGCGGAGAGGATTCTGCACTTGTCTGTTTGTCTCTGCGAATCCCTCTGTTTTTCTCACTTATTTTCTCCTCTGTTATCCCATTATTGAGGTTCCCCACCCATACGTTACCATGCACCTTCCCTGCCTGACAAAGGCAGTTGTACCCAGGCCTCTGTCAATGGCGGTCTAAAAGTTACGTGAGAGACTACAGCAGTTCCTTTAAGGCCTGCTCAATGCACAGTTCCACTGAGCACGCAGTTCATATTCCACTCAACCAAGTAAGAGCAGCATTTTATCAGGGGCCAAAATGCCTCTTCGATGTTTTGTAAATATATTCATTTAATTTTGTTGTGTAGGGCTTTGATAAGAGTGAAAAAGGGGAACATGTTTCCACTGGTGGGAAGGTTGGTAACCAAAGGACACAGATTTAAGATGATTGGCAAAAGAACCAGATGAGGAGAATTTTTTTACACAGTGAGTTGTTATGATCTGGAATGCGCTGCCTGAAAGGCCGGTGGAATCCAATTCAACAGGAACTTTCAAAAGGGAATTGGATACATAATTGAAAAAGAAGGAAAATGCAGGTTGTCATCAGTCTATTCCGCCCCTGGCAAAATTGCTTGGCAACGGGGGTGGGGGGTGAGGGAGGGTGGGTGACGGGCTGTCAGACCCCCACCACCTGTCGTGATTCTATGGGACCCCCCCCCCCCCCACCCCAACCTCCGACCCCACCTCAGGGGGCCCATAAAATCCAGCCCCCAAAGTGAGCAGGCGTTTCATACTGTCAATCTCACAGAATTTATTAACATGGTGGGACCTTCGGAAGCCTTTGCTACCACTCAGATTATTTGCCCACAAACATACACTCTGGACCAGGATTGACGCAGGTGTGAGCGCCAATATTCTCCCGCTTTGTATCCTGAAGAATATGTATCCACAGAAATGGCAAACTATGGCTCAACCAACCATTGCCAAGCTCATGGCATATAGTGGTTCAGCAATTCTGTCTTTTGGGATCCATAACGCTCGAGTGCAGATACAACAACTGACCCTGGTCACCCCAGATTTTTCACATCGTGGACACCACAGGTCCATCAATTGCAGCTGTTGGATCCCATCAGTTACAAAGAGAGACGAAGTCCAACCGTAACTTTTCGAAACTTTATTGCAGTATATGGTTGTTACATTGCAAGGATACAAAAGGAACAAAAAGCAAAACAAAAGAAAGTGCAAAAGAACAAAACAAAAGAAACAAAAGAAAGAAAGAACATGTGCTCACTACAGCAAGCCTTTCTTATAGTTATTCAAACAAAACTAGTAACGCCCCCCCCCCCCTCCTTGTTTCTGAGTGGTTTGCAGACTTCTATTATCAGCGCATGATTGGTTCATTCGACTCAGCATTTTATTCCTGCATTTTATTTCACTAGTTTCGCATCCCCCCTCCTTGAACTGTTAGGCTGATTATTAAACAATAGGCTACGATTAAGTTATCTGCAGCTGTCTTGTTAGCTTCTACTTATTATTTTTAATAAATTGGCTCCACAGTTAGTTTGTTAGTTGATTAGCTTACTTTTAATCTGTTCCCACAGTCCCCCCCTTTGATTCTTCAAACTCCTTTAAGAATCACTCCATCAATCTCGCCAAGGTGCCTAGGTGTCTAGAAACAGCCTTCAACACCCAGAGGGGTTGCACTTAATACGTTGCCCGCTTGTGCCACAAGAGGGGGTGGTGGGAGCTCTGTACAGGCATAAGCTTGGCAGGGGCTTCAGTTACTTGTTTACAACAGCACTTAATAAGCAAAAACATAAAATACAAAGTTATGATTATAACAAAAAAGATCAAACCCTGTACCATTGAGGTCCCTATTGAGCCCAACCACCTGGTCGCCCAACTCCGTAAGGTGAGAGTTGGGGGTTGTTTGAGTTTCTCTATCTCCTTTTGGATGTGCTCCGCCATATTGGAGATCTCTTCGGAGCTATCCGGAATGTAGGCGCAGTACTCGGGCCCTATCAAGGCACATGTACCACCCTTTTCTGCAAGGATAAAATCTAGGGCCATTCGGTTCTGAAGGGCCACCGTTCGAGTGGCTACCATTTCGGCATTTATAATAACCAGGGCTTCGGAGGTGTCGTTGACCACCTTCTCTAGGACAGAGGCCATGTTAATAGATTTCCTGGCCATTCAATTAGTTCCCCAAAGTGGAAAGGTTTGGTTAGCCAAAAGTAAGCAGATACTTAAAATGCATGCAAAAAGGATAATAAAAATTCTGAACATATTGGCAAATGGTAATTGTCCTGATAGCAGGTCGGTGTTTAGTCACGGGTCGCTCGCTTGACGTGAGAGGCGTGTATCCACGCTTTCTTCCCTTCCACCTTAACTGCTGCCTGGGTGGTCAGTAGCATCTGGAAAGGTCCCTCCCACTTGGCGCCCAATGGTTCTTGATGTATTTTCTTCATGTAGACCCAGACTCCCGGGATGATGTCGTGCCCTCCTTCTGGTGGGACACCCCAAGCTGCCAGTACGTGCGAAGAAGCAGAACTGATAGCATTTGTTAGGTTCTGACAATATTCTAGTAGAGCGTCACTCATCAGGTGACAATCAGCTTTTCACAAATCAATTGTTCCCGGCAGAGACATGGGTCTCCCTGTTATTATTTCAAATGGACTCAGCCCCATAGTTCTGTTTGGAGTCGCACTAATTTTGTGTAGGGTTGTCACCGCCCATCCTGCTTTCCGGGTACCGTTGTCAACAAAGGAGGAGCCGTCTGCAAAAAGGATTAAATCCGGATTGTGCAATGCCTCCTCCGCCACTGAGGTTACTTCCTCTGTCTCTCTCATAGCCTCCACGCAGTCATGCTCTTCCCCCTCTTGCTCCCCAGGCAACGGGAGCATAGTTGCTGGGTTTATCGGGCTGGCTGGGACTATATGGAGGTTGGGGGCCTGTAGGACCGTTGTCCATCGGGTCCATCTGGCTGCTGTTACTTGGGATACTCTATTCATGGATAGCAATGTGTGGACGGTGTGCGGACACTTGACTGTTAGCTTTTGATCCAATACCAGACCTGCAGTAGCCATCACAGCTTGGCATGTGGCTTCCATGGCCCCTAAGCAACTGCCCCATCCTAGGGCCACGGTGTCCAGTTTTCTTGAATAGTATCCAATAGGTCTCTGTTGGTCCCCATGCTCCTGTGTCAATATGGCAGTCATATATCCCTCTTTTTCATGTACAAACAGGGTAAATGGTTTCCCGTTGTCGGGGATTCCCAGGGCTGGCGCCGAGCACAAGGCCCTCTTTAAGCTTTCGAACGCCTCTTGTTGTTCTTTGGTTCGAGTAACTGATTCTTTAGAGATCCGCTTTCCCTTCAAGAGATCAGTTAATGGGCCAGCTGTGTATAGGAGTCGATCCAATTTCTGTTGAAGTTACACAAACCCAAAAAGGACCTCAGCTCCTGGATAGTGGTGGGCTGTTTAGCAGTCCGAATGGCTGTGGTCCTGTCCTGGGTGAGTTCCCTCTTTCCTTTCGAAATCTTTTGTCCCAGGTACACGGCCTCTCCTTGGGCTATTTGCACTTTGTCGATACTGGCCTTGTATCCTCTCCGATGAAGGTGGTCCAGCAGGGTACGCAGATCTTGTCCGTATTGTCCTTCTGTTTCAGAGGCTAACAGGATTTCGTCCATGTACAGGATGACCGTGGAGTGCATGGGAGGTAACTCCCTCAAATGGTTTTGTAGGGCCATATGAAATACCGTAGGGCTGTTGTGGAAACCCTGTGGCAGCCGGGTCCAGGTGTACTGTTGTTGTTGAACGGTAAAGGTAAACCACGGTTGGACCTCGGGTGCCAGTGGCACCGACCAAAATCCATTGACCATGTCGATAACAGAGAACCATTCGTGTTCCGGCCTCAGGGCATTGAATACCGTGGAGGGGTCAGCTACCAGAGGGGCCTTTTGATCAATACACTGGTTAGCCTTTCTATAGTCGACAGTAAGCCGCCAGGTCCCGTTTGGTTTCCGTACTGGCCACACAGGGCTGTTGGAGGTACTGTGTGTTTTAACCAGCACGCCTCGCTCCTCTAATTGTCTAATTATGGGTAAGATTCCTGCAATAGATGTTGGACTAATGGGGTATTGTTTATTACAGGGCGGAGCGGATCCTGTAAACGTTGCCGGTTCCATTTGAAGTAACCCACAATCGTTCTTATTCCGAGCCCATATTGGGTGCTCCCTCAGCTCCTCCTTCTTCAGACTTCAGATGGACCAGATTACACGGCCGCCTTCAAAAGGCAACAAGGAGTTCAGCTGGGTAAGAGCGTCCATACCCAGAAGGGCCTGGTCCACCGGACCTATCCAGACTGATATCAGTTCGTGTGGGCCAAGACCAATGCATATGGGCTGGGTTTTCCTGATTAGTAACCCATGGCCACCGACTCCGTGGGCAGTCTTAACTTTACCGTCCATCGGTATGGAATTCCCGTATTGTTGAGGTAGGCACGTCAATTCGAATCTAGTGTCCAATAGGCAGTCTATGTCTTGGTCGCCCACCCTCGCAGTTATATACAATCCATCTCTTCGTTGTTCTATTAGCGCCAGAAGGGGCGCCGAAAGGGCGAGGGAGGGCTCCCCTAGTTTTTTGTCACATCAAGTAACTCCTTCTGTTGCTGGGGTGACAACTGTTTGAACTTCTCTAGGAGGTCATTACCATCAGCGATGGACCTGGTCTTGGTGCCGGATTGTATCCTTGCCATCTTCTGCCCCGTCCCTTTACTCTACATGTCTTAGCCCAATGGCTTTCCTTTCCGGAGTAGTGACACGCCCCGGGTCACTTATCAGGGCCTTTGGGCGTCCAACCCGCCTGCAGGGCTCGGAGCTTTGCTCCCATGTCCCTGTCCAGCCGACTGCATCGGTCAACCACTGTTGCGAAGGATATATCTGTGCCGTCCCAATTCGGTAGGGTTACCTTCAACATCTTTGATAGTTCTGGTTTTAATCCCACTACAAAGGCCGACTTCAGAGGTGGAAAGCGGGAGTCGTCTAGTGCCTCAGGGGCAAGGTCCGTTATCCCCGAGTATTCCGACCAAACAGATCAAAACCTCTCTTCATACTCCCGCACCTCTTCGGTACCGTGTTGGTGACAGGCTATAATTTTATTCCAATCTGTCTTTGCGGGACAGTACGTTCGCAGCCACTGTCTAATCGCAGCCCATCCGGCATCTAGTTGTTGCTCGTCCTCACCCAAAGCAGTTTGGACCTCTCTGTTCAACTTTCGCCCCGCTCGCCTGGGCACCATGACGGTCAAAATCTGTACCCCGTCCCACGGGTGGAAGTGGTAAATTCCCTTCAGACGTTCCAACTTTTCCCATGTTTTCTGGCCCCCCTTTTTCGGGTCAGGCAATTTTTCAGACCATTTGTCAATTTTCTCAGGGTCCGCCGGGGCGTGTACCCAGTGTGTCAGGTGCTCAGACGTGGTCACCTCGTTACCGTCTGTAGTCTTCTTTTCCTGCTTGACCTTAAAACGTTTCTGTTTAAGGGGGGGCGAGCCGCGCAAAAGGAAACTCATCATCCGAATCACTTTGATCGCTGGAGGACTCAGATTCCTCGATACCGGCTTCGTGCCCTTGTGTTTTCTGTCATTTCTTTTTGCAACGAGTCCAGGTTCGGATACAAGTGGGGTGGTGGAGGTCCGCGGGGTCCGCAGGGTGGTCCCGGACCCTTCAGTTGGGTCGCCTGTTCTTCCCGTAATTGTTCCTGAAGTTCTTTTAATTCGATTTCTAACTTTTCCGATTGAAGTTTCTCCTTCCTCAGTTGTTCACAAACTGCCTTCAATTGGTCCTTCGCACTGGTCAGATCACAGTCACGTTGAGTTTGTTGGATAATTTCATTACACTGTCGGATCTGTCCCATTACAGCTAAGGACCACTGGGTTCGTTCTTTATCCTTTAAACGGGTCGTTTTTTCCCAAGCTTTCTTTATATCTTCCAAGGACCACTGTCCCTTGGAGGCACCGTATTTCTGTTCAATTTCAGTACAGGTTTTAGCCAAATTAAACTGTTGTTCTATATATCCTTTTAACTGCCGAAGAATTTCATCTTCGGAAACGTCCAGTGGGGCCCGCCCGCCTTTGACGGTAGTTGGTAACTGTTGGTTACCTCCGTCGATCATTGCATCGATTTGTTCAGGGAGTGAAGGGGCTCTCGAGCTGTGAGGCTTTTCAGCCGATCCGGTGTGAGCACAGTCAAACACTGCCGAGTCAGACGTCTATGAAAGGGGCCTCGAGCCTAAAAAAAGTTCGGGATCGCGTGGCGGTGAACCGAAATCAGACAACGGCCGAGGACTTTTTAACATAAAGAGGAGTCCTTACCTCCGGGGCGCCGATATAGGTCCGATGTCTAGAGCTTAGGTTTTAATCCTCCAGCGATCCTGCCGACTACGCCAAGTTGTTGGATTCCATCAGTGACAAAGAGAGACGAAGTCCCACCGTAACCTTTCGAAACTTTATTGCAGTATATGGTTGTTACATTGCAAGGATACAAAAGGAGCAAAAAGCAAAACAAAAGAACGTGCAAAAGAACAAAACAAAAGAAAGAAAAGAAAGAAAGAAAGAACATGTGCTCACGACAGCAAGCCTTTCTTATAATTATTCAAACAAAACTAGTAACGCCACCCACCCCCCCTTGTTTCTGAGTGGTTTGCAGACTTCTGTTATCAGTGCATGATTGGTTCATTCGACTCAGCATTTTATTCTTGCATTTTATTTCACTAGTTTCACATCCCCCCTCCTTGAACTGTTAGGCTGATTATTAAACAATAGGCTACTATTAAGCTATCTGCAGCTGTGCTGTTAGCTTCCGCTTGTTATTTTTTATAAATTGGCTCCACAACTCCACAATTAGTCTGTTAGCTGATTAGCTTACTTTTGATCTGTTCCCACAGCAGGCCTATGTAAAAGACCTCACATTGGTGACAATCCACAGCATTGACACAAGTGCTCGGCCTACAAACCACAAGGACATCTGCAGGTGGTCTGTTACGAGTAGGAACAGGCACTGCAGGAACTGGGCTACAAACTCAGCGAGTCAAAACTCCGAATAATCAAAGAAACCAAAAAAGCATTGCAGGGTCCAACTGGAAACCGATCTGACGATTGAGAAGGAATGCAGACGGGCACTACAGAATGACCTCCAGAGGGAGAGGGACACCATCTCAGAAGTGAGAGCACAAATAAAGCAATCCAGCATCCTGAAGAAGGAATTCCTTCGATTACAAGAAGACATCGGACAATGGCATGACGTGTATGAACTGCTGTCAAATTCGAGAAGTTCCAGACCAAGCAGTGCCGAGCAATCCCATTGCCAGCAGGACACGTCCGAAGACATGACCCAAACCCACCAACAGTCAAAACTGAGAGACTGTACAGCAACTACAAACTAAACTTACAGTGACCTGGTCGGGGTGTATCATTAGACCTCCCATACACTTTAGAGACTTGTAAATTTGTTGCTGTATATTTTAAACATTTAATACTCTTTTTCACTCACTGTATTGTAAATAGTTCCGATTATTTTAAGACACATCTTTAATTTAGAAAAATGGGGGCATGTTGTGGTATTACTTTAAGGGGTGTATCTAAAACAGCTGTCCACCACCAGACAGGATGTACAGATCCATGTGATATCTAGGCCGTTGGAAGCAGCTAGAGATCAGATAGGTTACCCTACCTTGCCAACATTGCTGTATATAAGTTAGTACCTTCAATAAAAGGGCGGTACAGTGGCGCAGTGGTTAGCACCGCAGCCTCACAGCTCCAGGGACCCGGGTTCAATTCTGGGTACTGCCTGTGTGGAGTTTGCAAGTTCTCCCTGTGTCTGCGTGGGTTTCCTCCGGGTGCTCCGGTTTCCTCCCACATGCCAAAGACTTGCAGGTTGATAGGTTAATTGGCCATTATAAATTGCCCCTAGTATAGGTAGGTGGTAGGGAAATATAGGGACAGGTGGGGATGTGGTAGGAATATGGGATTAGTGTAGGATTAGTATAAATGGGTGGTTGATGGTCGGCACAGACTCGCCTGTTTCAGTGCTGTATCTCTAAACTAAACTAAAAAGAGCCCACCTTCTACATTCACTGATCTTGTCTACGTGATTGGTGTGTTTGTGTCAAGAAAGAAAAACACAACAATGGTCATTTACCTCACTCTACCTTATCCATCCAGGATAAATCGAACACAATTTCCCAACCCTACCATAGTACCCAACAGTCCCTTAAAAAATTCAGGGGGTTTGCTGCCACTGTATTCATGAAAGCCTGTTCCAGTATTGACCATAGGAACAGGAGGAGGCCATTCAGCCCCTCAAGTCTGTTCCGCCATTCAATTAGATTATGGCTGATCTGCGTCTCAACTGCATTTACCCGCCTTGGCTCTGTAAACCTTAATACCTTACCCCACAAAAACCTATCAATCTCAGTTTTGACATTTTCAATTGATGGCCAACCTCGACACCTCTTTGGAGAGAGTTTCAGATTTCCACTAACCTATGTGTGAAGAAGTGCTTCCTGACATCACTCTTGAATGGCCCGGCTCTAACGTTAACATTCAGTCCCCTTGTCTGGACTCACCCTACCAGAGGAAATAGTTTCTCTTTATCTATCATCAAATCCTTTATTCATCTTAAACACTTCAATTAAATCACCCCTTAATCCTTTGTATTCAATGGAATACAAGCTTTGTGCGGAGGAGAACTTGGTAATATCAGACCTGGATTTTCCTTTGCCACGTTGGCATTCTTTGTTGTATTGTCACAAGGACTTTGACATGAAGTAGTGTTCCTTTGCTGTGCTCTTTGCTATCTTATATAACACCAACGAAGGTGAGATTCATCAGTTTGAAACTGGACAGCAAGAAGCAATATAATCTGCAGGTGCGGAAGATGTAGCTAATCTTTGGCCAAGAGCTCCCCCCAATTTAACTATGCCGCAAAGGAGGGCAAGCTGTGAGGTTGTTTACAAATCAAATGAGCTGCCTATTCAAAACAGAACGGAACTTGTGTAATTATGAAGGATTGAAGGATGGCAGAGAAAAAGGATTGAAGAAATGATGATCAATGTTGCCCTCCACCCCCTTTATCCCTGTGGCCTCCGAACCCTGTGCAGAATATCCCCAGTGGTATTTTTTATTTTCCAATGACAAGGACAAGCATCTCTTGATTAATTCCACATGTTGGAAGTTGTTGATTAAACAGCTAGAGCAAACACAGTATTGCATCAATTCTGTCTCAGGTCCAGAGAGATTGATGAGTCATTAAAAAGTTACAGGCGGGTGTCGTTCTCGTTTTGAGGCGAATGGGAGTATAAATTGCAGGGTAGTGCTCTGCAAAGGCCAATGCTCGAATGGCTAAGTGGAAGAACTGCTCTGAAGTCTCTATAAATCTGCCTCCTGCTGATGGATTGTGTGACTTCTTTGGGTTATCCATAGTCCAGATGCTTCCTTCATCAACCAAAACAGCTGGAAGCTTTCAGCTTTAAAGGAAACAGCTGCTGAGGTTAGGTACTGCTGTTGGACCAAGAGTGCTACAAATGGAGGTGCGTCTTCACCCTTTCCTTGCTAGGGGGTCCCGAGTTGTTTACTCCTTTTCTGTTCTGTTTATGTTCTGCACTGATAAATGAGAGCCATGGAGAATGAAACAGTTTCCATTTTGACACCCAGCGAGCATCAAGGACGTTCCCCATCTGGACCACTTGCAGGTCAGATGCAATGCACAGTGTCACAACAATGCTTCCAGCTCTGGACGAGCCCTCCCTGTTCTGTACCAGCAAGGCAATGTCATCCATCACTAACTACCGACTCTCTGTTGTTTCTGTTTATTGTAAGCTCTTAGATGTAACCTTTTCACTGCCAAATTTTTTTTTGCTTTCCTTTCAGAATGCTGAGGGATTATGTGGAATATTACAGCATTGATCAACTAGTCCATGAAAGTGTTTCTGCCCGACATGAGCCCATTCCCATCTAACCCGTTCAACATACCCTTGCTATTTCTTTCTTCCTTCACATCCAGCAGACATCTCATCTGGAAGACAGGCACCTCCGCAGTACTACATTGGCAGTATCAGCCTACATTTTGTACTCAAATCTCTTGGAGTGGGACCTAAAGCCACAGCCTTCTAAGACAGAGGTAAGAGTGCTATCCACGAAACCACAGCTGACACCTTGATGAAAGTGTATAAAGTTCATTCAATAGCAATGAAATATGATGTTCGTACAACTCCTGAATGATCTGCACATCACGATCAACATTTATAAGAATAATAGGGACTCATAAAAGTAGATACCCCTCATAGCAGCACCTGCAGTTCTGGATTTCCCATCAGAGGAAATCATGGAGTATTTGACTATCTTTGTCTATCCTGCTTGCGTTCTTGATCTGAGTTGAACACTCTTCAACAGATCCTAAAGAAATAACCTCTCAAAACCCATTCACTTGCAGAGTTAAAATCGGGCTAATTTTGTGAGGCAGTCCCTGTTGCTCTCATGCACCGCCTGGAGACCAGCATTGGAAGTGCATTGCCAAGGGCCTGGAATTAGTCATTGCTTCCTCCATGCTTATTGGCGGGATTCCATGATTTTTGTTTAATGTTCTTAGTATATAATAATGTTTCCCAGTAAGATTGATGCAGGTGAAATATGCTTCAGGTCTTTGGTTAAACAGTCTATGGCTTTTCATTACAGGACCAATTCAAGGAAACCCGAGACCAAAGGAACACTAGACATTCTTTCAGACATAGTCTTCCAGATAGTAAAATTACTGGAGGAATTAATTTTATTTTGCATGTATAATCAGGTGGCAATAACAACAGGGAAATGCAGCCAGAGATAAAGAGCAGATCTCACCCATTGACTTTGAGAACCAACAGTCCTCCATAGCTTCAGTCAGGGTTAGTGAAGCATGCAGTTGGTCTATGAGAAAGCTGCAGCTACTTCAAGAACAACTTAGCACTTAATGTAGTAACAAAAACAAGAAATGCTGGATTCACTCAGCAGGTCTGGCAGCATCTGTGGAAAGAGAAGCAGAGTTAACGTTTCGGGTCAGTGACCCTTCTTCGGAACAATTGTCCAAGGCGCTTCACAGGAATTTCATCAGACAAAATGTGCCAATGTGTCACATAAGGAGATATTAGGGCAGATGACCAAAAGCTTGGTCATAGAGGTAGGTTTAAGGAGTGCAATATAAGAGAGGTAGAAAGATAGGAAGGATTAGGGAGGGAATTCCAGATCTCAGTGCCCAGGCAGTTGAAGGCATGGCAGCCAATGATGGATCAATGAAAATTGAAGGATCCGCAAGAGGCCATAATTGGGGGAGTGCAGATATCTCAGAGGGTTTGGGCTGAAGGAGGTTACAGGGATAGGGAGAGGATGAGGCCATGGAGGGGTTTGAAAACAGAATCACAGAATTGTTACAGTGCAGAAAGAGGCCATTTGGCCCATCGTATCTGCATCAGCTCTCCGAAAGAACAATTCACTCCATTCCATTCCCCTGCCTTCTCCCCATAACCCTGCACATTCTTCCCTTTCATATAACAGTCTAATTCCCTTTTGAATGCTTCAATTGAATCTGCCTCCACCATGTTCTCAGGCAGCGCATTCCAGACCTTAACCACTCGCTGTGTGAAAAAGTTTGTCCTCATGTCACTTTTGCTTCTCTTACCAAATGCTTTAAATCTGTGCCCTCTCATTCTTGATCCTTTCATGAGTGGGAACAGTTTCTCTCTCTCTACTCCGTCTAGACCCCTCATGATTTTGAATACCTCTATCAAATCAAAAACAAAACCAGGATGAGAATTTTAAAATCCAAGTATTGTTTAACCAGGAGCCAATACAGGTCAGTGACAGGGCTCGGCAATGTGTCTTTACACAGACACCAGTATCCGTGGTAAAACATTTTGATGTCCAATACTGGTAATTTCAGGTACACCCAGAGTGCTGTGGTTCGGGATGGCTGGAGCTGCCTGGCTGAAGAAAATCCTTATACAACAGCAGGAAAGGGAGAGAACCGGGCGGCTCTAGCCGACCCGGGCAAAGAGCACTCCCCTAACTGGAAGACTGAACTGTAGACTCTGCAGCAAGGTGCTCAACCACCAATTGAGCAGTAACATCCTCGCAGCCCCTCTCTCCCTTCATCACTTAGCCACCTATCCTCTCCTCTCCTTGTCCTTTTCAGCCCTATCCTCCTCTACTCCCATCCAACGCACTCCCCCACCCCAATCATATTGCTTGTGTTTAAAAGTAAACTATTGTGTGCTTTGTTTCTTGGGGTTGGGCGTGGCTCTGCGACTCCCATGGCAAGTCCCTCTTCGCCAGTCGCGGGGCCTTCTCGCACGTATGCTACTGTGGCTGCTGCAGCTGCACCTGTTGCCCCGTCACCGTTTGCACTAATAACATCGAAGCAGGGGGTCAAGAGCTACATCCACCCAAACATGTCAATAGAGGTATGCGTGAAGGCAATGGCCGAGGTTGTCAGCCCTTTGGCCATTGTTGCAGCCTCAAAAATGTACGGGAAGGCAGTGTTTTTCCTGAAGACCGAGTGGGCGGTGTCCCTGGCTCTGAACAAGGGGCTCACCGTGGGCGGGACCTTTCTGCCAGTGGACCCCCAGGAGGCCACTGCGCAAAGGCTCATTCTGTCCAATGTACCGGCCTTCATTCCTGGTGAGCTCCTCCTTCCCCACCTGCACCATCTGGGGGAGGTAAAGACAGGGCTCACCCCAATCCCGCTCGGTCTTCGGGAGAACAACCTCCAGCATGTGTACTCCTTCCGCCGCCAGTTATTTCTGCAGCTGGCGCGGGAGGTGGTCACGGATGGCCACTTCAATGTGGAGTTCCAGGGGGCGGCCTACCATGTCTTCTGGACCTTGGACGGGGCACGGTACCATGTCTGCAAGGGGGTGGGGCATGTTCGTAAGAACTGCCCCAACCTCCCGGCTGCCAACTCCACCTCAGCAGCGCAGGGTGGCGCCGCTGCACCTCCTCCCACTCCCCCTACACCTCCACCAGACACTGTTCAGTTGGTTCCGGAGGTTGCGATTTTCACGGCCTCCAGCAGGGTGGGGAGTGCCTGTCCAGGTGGAAGAAAGGCGCGGAGGAAAAACAAACATCAAGAGGCGTGTTCCCTGGAAACATTGACACAACCCGAGCCTGAGCTCAGCCCAAGGCCCGATCTCGGGGAACTTGCCCCAGGGCTGGGCTCAGGCCCAGGGTGACTAAAACAAAAAGGAGAGTGCAGAGGCGGAAGCCTTTGATGGCATGGAGGTCTCTGAGCCTCCGCGCCCAACTGGGAAAAAGGGGAGAAGGCACCCATCCACAGAGATAACACAGGGCCATGAGGTGCAGGGCCCATCTGTTGGAGGGGAGCAGTCTCCTGGTTCAGGTCCTCAAGTTTCCCGGCCACCACCATCATCAAGGTTGAGAAGTCTGAGCCGGAGCTCCCTACCCCGCAAGATGGAGGGGAGGGGGAGGCCCCTGTACATGAGGCCCTTCCTGAAGGAGTAAGTGGAGCCCTGCTTGTGGTGGGGGAGCCTGGGGACGCCTCCCATTCTGCCACTGCCACTGGGACGGGTGCCCTGAGTGGAGGCGAGGGCAAGGCCCCAAAGGGTTGGCCCTCCCAGCCAAAATCCACCACTGACTAGAAGAAACCCGACCCGGTTATAATTGAAAATTTTGCCCCAACTGCTGGGTCTGTGGGTGCCAGCGGGGCAGGAGATGGCCTCCTCTCTCCGCCTCCGGTCCCGGCTCCGGCTGGGTTTCCGGAGTCAGGCACTTCCATCTCCCTTGGACCGCTCATTGGCCTGGGGACGGAGGGGGAGGGCGGTCCTGAACCGCTGGTACCCACAGGCTCCAGTTCCATTCTAGAACCCAGAGAGGACTCCTCCGCTATCAATCCTGGGGGTGGGATTGTGACAGAGGCGGGATCAGCTGGCGTGGCCGGAACATCCGCCCCACAGTGTGTGGTGGATGTGTCGGCCGCTGGCGGTGACGACCCGGAGGAGGATGGGGTCTTGGTGTGGGGCTCGGAGGATGATCTTGATTCCATCACCAGTGAGGTGGTGGAGTCCCTCGTGCCTCCCACCGAGTCTCCTCTCATCCCCACGGCGGAACTCCGGGATTTCCTCGCAGCTTGCAGGGGTTGCTGCAATAAAGTTCAGCTGGCCCTCGGCCGTTGGTCGAATCTGGCGCTGATCATCCAGTCCGTCCGTGCCGCCCTCAAGAAAGCGGGGAATGGCACGGGCGTGAAACTGGTTGAGAGGCGCCGATTTAATGCGTTCCTCAATGGGTTGCTGGGGGAGTGGAAGGCCAGGTGCACTTCCACTCCTACCTCACAGTGAGGTGTTGGTGACGGTTTTTAAGTACCTTTGACATGAAGATAACCATAGCCAGCCTCAAAATCAACGGTAGCAGGGAGTCTCACCGCAGATTTCACAATCTCTCAGTCCTCAGGGAAGGGAGATAGGCGGTGAGCTTTCTGCAGGAAACCCACACCGTTCCGGGAGACAAAGCCACCTGGCTCCTGGAGTGGCAGGGTGGGGTCTACATGAGTCACCTCACCCCTATTTCTAGTGGGGTGGCTATCTTGTTGGCCCCGACTTTTCAGCCGGAGATCTTGGGGGTCAAGGAGTTAGTGCCAGGCCGCTTGCTCCACCTCGCCGTTCGCCTGGTTAGCGTGCCGCTCCACTTTGTGAATGTGTACGCGCCCAGGCCCGGCAGTTGCAAGCACGCTTCTTTGAAGAAGTGTCCACTCTCTTGAGCTCCATCGATAGCAGCGAGTGCATCATCCTCGGGAGGGATTTTAACTGTCCCCTCGAGGTGGAGGATCGCTCCGGTCCCCAGCGCAGCCAAGTGTAGGAGAAGTTGAGGGGACTGATCAGCTCCCTCAACTCGGGAGACGTCTGGCGGAATCTCCATCCCGACACCAGCGCCTTCACGTGGAGGTCTGGAGGAGGAGGGTCCCGAATTGACCGCTTCTACCTTTCGTAGGCGTACGTCTCCCGCATCTCGGCAGCCTCCATGCGGCTGGTGCCGTGCTCGGACCACGACCTGGTATGGGCGGAGTTCACTCCGCTCCGCATGCAGGCGGGGTCCGTGTACTGACACTTTAACAACCGGCTGCTGGAAGACGAGCGATTCCGGGACTCATTCTGTTGATTCTGGGCCGACTGGAGAAGGAAGAGGCGATGGTGGGATGTGGACAAGACTCACATCTGTTTCCTCTGTCAGGGGTATGCGAAGGGGTCGACCAAGAGACGGGAAGCCGAGATCGGGCGCCTAGAGAGGAGAAGGAGGGCGCGCTGAGGGACCTGCAGCTCATAGGGTCCCGAGGCGCGTACGTGAGGTCTTGGATCCAGATCCTGGAAGATTTGGACCGCGTCTCACCCTTCTTCTACTCCCTGGTAAAATGGCGGGGGGTCCGCAATTGACTTGTGGAGGATGCGCGACTGCCAGCAGACCTTTTCTGCCGCATCCTCCGTGAGGATCAATTGGGAGAAATGTTCCGGTCTCCTGGTTGGTCAGTGGTGGATGGACTCCCTGCCGGAGAAGTTGACACCTTTTGCACGGAGCACCATGCACCTTCTCCAGCTGGGAATCCACCTTAGCCCCGCTGAGGCAGCCTGGCCAGCAAACTGGCAGGAGTTAGAGGCAAAAGTCACCACTGGGGAGGACTGCTTTCCTACAGGGGCCGAGCACTGGTCATAAACCAACTGGTGGCCTCGATGCTGTGGTACCGGTTGGTCAATTTGGCCCCAGCCCCTGCATTTGCCACCAAGATCCAGAAGAAACTCATCGATTTCTTATGGGGCAAGAGGAAACACTGGGTCTCTGCTGCGGTCCTGAGTCTCCCAATCGAGGAGGGAGGCCAGTCGCTGGTGTGCGTCCGCATCCAGGCTGCGACTCTCCACCTTTGGACCCTGCAGAGATACCTGTACGTTGAGCGTCCTCCCAGATGGTGTGCACTGGCGACATATTTTTTCCGCCAGTGTCACTGCCTTCAAGACGACACGCAGCTCCCGGTGGAGACCATTAGCCACGCCTCTCTGAGGGGGTTGCCTGTCTTTTACCGGGATCTAATCCGAGTCTGGAACATGGTCGCCTCCAGTCAGGGCGCTCCTCCTCCGGCGGAGGAGAGTGCCTCGGCTGTCTGGGTGGCTAACTCCAGGGACAGACCGGTGGGTGGAGGAGTAGCTGAAGCCCCCGGGACGCCCCTCACTGCAGGTGGCGAGGGGGCTCAGGAGAGCGGAACGCTCCCGGCCGAGCTGACCCCCACTCGGCCAGAGCTGCTCATCAGACCCAGGCCCCGAAACCCTCCTCGGGAGCCGGTCCCGCTCAACCCAAGCCACCTCTCCGAAATGCCGTCCGAGCCATTCCAATCAGTGTGGAGGGATTTCCTGTACAGGCTGCTCCTGCACACTCTCCACTTCCTCGCCCTCGTCAGCCAGCCAGACGTGCCCTGGCGGTCTATGTTGTCATCTGGCAGCGAGGGGAAACACCGATGGAGGTCTCTCTACGCTGGAGTCCTCCCCCTTTACATCGGGGACCTGGGGTGGAGGGTGTTGCACAGGGCAGTCCCGTGCAATAGACTTTTAAGTCAGTTCACATACTCCCAGGCCGCCTGTAATTTCTGAGGCCTGGACGAGTCCGTGTTCCACGTATGTATGGAGTGTGCGAGGTTGCAGCCCCTGTTTGAGTATTTGAAGGGGGCTGCTCCTCAGGTTTTGGCTGCACTTCAGTCCCATGCTCCTGATCTTTGGGCACCCGGTGCGGAGGTGTGTGGGCCGGGAGGAGGGTCTCCTCGTTGGTCTGCTCCTGGGCCTGGCCAAGGTGGCAATTCACAGGTCCAGGCTGTGTGCCATTGGGGGTGGGGGGGGTCCAACCTCCCTGATTGCCTGCCCCTCTTCTGCGGTTATATTCGTGCCCAGGTGTCCCTGGAGAAGGAGCATGCGGTGTCCGCCAATACGCTTGGGCCTTCCGTGACCGGTGGGCACCGCAGGGGCTGGAGTGCATCATCGATGCCGAGAATGACATTTTAATTTGAGTTTTTTGTTTATTTTTTTAAAAATAAAGTTATTTTTATAATATGTATATATTACAAAATAAAGGAAAATAAAGGCCCCCTCGACATAAAATACATAAAAGGGGCCTGGGGTATAAAGGCCACCGTAAGAAAAATAAAAGGGGTTAGATACAGAGTAAAGCTCCCTCTACACTGTCCCATCAAACACTCCCAGGGCAGGAACTGTACAGGTTAGATAGAGAGACCATGCTGTCCTTTCAGACACTCCTAAATCAGATTCAATGTGGGTTCGATACAGATTTAAATCCTCCCTACATTGTCTCAATAATGTTCCCACACCCAAACTTTGGAAAAAGATTTGCATTTATGTAGCACCTTTCACAACCTCAGGACTTCCCAAAAGTATTTTACAGCCAATGAATTACTTTTGAAATGTAGTCACTGTTGTAATGTAGGAAATGTGGCAACCAATTTGCCCTCAGCAAGCTCCCATAATGTGATAATGACCGACACCAGGAAGAACTCACCTGCTCCTCTTCAAATAGAATCATGGGAAATTTTGTCCACCAGCAAAGCTGAACAAGGCCTCAATTTAGCATCTTGTATTTAGATACAGCACAGCACTCTCTCAGTAACACACTGGGAGCATCAGTTTAGAATGTTGTGCTGGAGTAGGATTTGAACCCACAACCTTCTAACTCTGAGGTGAGAATGCTGCCTAACAAACCACAGAAGAGTACCAGCATACACGCTGCAAAAATCTAAATGCCTTTTTTTTAGGGTAGCAGGACCATTTGGGATCTCAGGGGATGGTCGTCGCTGGCCTTTTGTGAGTTGACCCCCCCCAGGCCCAAGTAAGGGTCCCACGCTCAGGGTTACGAGCCATGGCCAAAGGCGGAACCTTTGGTGGTATTGGCGGAAGAGTCAGAACCGCGAGGGTGAGCAGCTGCTAACAGATGGAGGATCCTTCGGGAAGAGGACTTTAAAGCACAACTGAGGAAGGAAATGGGAAATTACCTCGTGCACTTTCCCCTAGTCACATTGCTCATTCTTATGCAAGTTAAAGAATGGAAGACTCTTACGAGTAACTGAAGAGGAAAGTGCAGAACCGTGAGGCATGGAGAAATGAGCAGAGGAGCTGCTCTTGGGCACATCACCACTACTAATGCCTTTTGACCCCTTTTGCACACTCCAGTTGGATATCATATCTTTGTTTTTTTAAGACTAAATATATTGACAGGAAAATACAACAGGACATGAATTTTAAAAAGGGTGAGACTTTGTTTATAGTACTTCTCCTTTCCAAATATTTTATAATTATTATTACAGTGTTCCAGATTGTTGGCAATCTTCTAAGAATGTTATGGAATCGTGACATCCTGTCGAATTGCTGTACTGTTAATTTATGCAATTTGCTTAAATATAAGCTGAGAGAAAACTGGTTAAAACCAGTCATATTAACCATATGCCTTTTACATTCTTCAACAAAAAAAATTATTGCATTGGAATGTTTATCATTGTGTAAACAATTCTCAACAAAATATAAAACAATTTCAAAATCCCTTTATTTACTTTAAACAAGCAACCATAATTTAAGGTATTTTAAAGAAGAGTTTTGAATGTTAACTTTTCTTGACATTTTTAATTGCTCCTTCCTGTTGATGTTCTAACATTGCTCACTATTACTCTCGCCTTGAGTGCTAACCTTCCAGGATTGTCCTAGAATATCCAGGAATTAAACAACAATTTTGCTAGCAGCCCCTGAGAAAGAAATTTTAAGGGCGCCTTTTTAGTTTATCAGTTACAAAAATATCAGAGATGGCGGGGAGCAAATAAAAAGTCCAGTGAAGAATCATATAATTGGTGCGAGAAGGCGGGGCAACACAATGATGGACGTGTCAGGTGGCCAATGGCAGAGAGTGGGGGTGAGGCATTTGGAGGTAGGAGACCATGCAATGGAATCTCCTGGAATATGGCCACCAGAGTTGGCAACCCTTGGCAGGGGGTTATCCCAATGTCCCGGCCAACACTTATCCCTCAATCAACGTCACTGAGAAACCTGATTATCTGGTCATTATCCCATTGCTGTTTTTGGGAGCTTGCTGCTATTGAATTGTGCCAAGGGATCTTTTACATCCACGTGACTGGGCAGATGGGGCCTCAGTTTAACATCTCATCAGCAATACAGAACCTCCAACAGCACAGCACTGCCTCAGTACTGAAATGAAAGCATCAACCTAGACTTTTAAACTCAAGTTTCTGGAGTGGGAGTTAAACGCATAGCTGGCTATCTCAGAGGCAGGAGTGCTAACCACTGACCCACACTGTTTCAGTCTTTTGGCAGCACAAGTTGCTTTTCAGTTGTGACTTCTCTTCAATGTGAGCTTTGTCTCTTCAGCGTGGCTCTCATTCATGCCTGAAAGGTTAATGGAGTCATTACAGAAGGAGGCCATTCGGTTCATCGAGTCCATGCAATTCTCTGTACAGCAATCCAATCAGTCCCACTCCTCCACTCTATCGCCATAGACCTGGAAGTTTATTACCCTCAAGTGCCCATCCAATTTCCTTTTGAAATCGTTCATCGTCTCCGCTTCCACCACCCTCGTAGGCAGCGAGTTGTAGGTTGCCAATGTGTCCTTGAAGGTGTCAGATACTCCAATAGGAAATTTACAACAGTTCATTATTCCTGTCTGGGACTATATTGCTTAAAGGAGGAGAGAGGTGGCGAGGCGGAAAGGCCTAAGGAGGGAATTCCAAAGCTCAAGGCCTAGCTGATTGAAGGCACAGCTGCCAATGGTCAGGAGAAGGAAGTGTGGGATCCACAAGGAGCCAGAATTGGACGAAGGCAGAGCTGCAGAGGGTTGTAGGAATGGAGGAAATTACAGAGATAGGGAGGGGATGAACAAGGTCATGGAGGGATTTGAGCACAAGGGTGAAAACCGAGACAAGGAATCCAGACTGGGATTTCCAATGCCAGTACTGAGGGAGTGCTACATTGTCGAATGTACCATCATTCAGCTGAGACAACAACAACTTATATTTATATAGCACCTTTAACATAATAAAATGTCCCAAGGTGCTTTACAGGTATCAGGTCAGATGAGCAAAAGCTTGGTCAAAGGGGTAGGTTTTAAGGAGCATTTAAAGGAGGAAAGCGAGGTGGCGAGAAAGCGGTGTAGGGAGGGCATTCCAGAACTCAGGGGTTAGACAACTGAAGGCATGGCCACCAATGGTGGAGTGATTAAAATCGGGGATGCTTAGGAGGCCAGAATTAGGGGAGCGCAGATGTCTTGGAGGGTTGTGAGGCTGGAGGAGATTACAGAGATAGGGAGAAGCGAGGCCTTGGAGGGATTTGAAAACAAGGATGTGAATTTTAGAATCAGGACATTACTTGACCTGGAGGTAATGTAGATCAACGAGCACAGGGGCGATAGGTGAACAGGACTTGGTGTGAGTTAAGACGCAGGCAGCAGAATTTTTGATGACCTCAAGTTTTCAGAGAGTAGAATATGGGAGGTCAGCCACGATTGCATTGGAATATTAGTCTAGAGGTAACACAGGCATGAATGAGGGTTTCAGCAGCAGATAAGCTGAGACAGGGGCGAAGTCGGGCAATGTTACAGAGATGGAAATAGGCGGTCTAAGCAATAGCACAAATACGTGGTCAGAAGCTCATCTCAGGGTTGAATGTTTCACTTCTTTCATGGGATGTGGACACCACTGGCAAGGCCAGCATTTGCTGCCTATCCCTAATTGCCTTTGACAACTGAGTGGCTTGCTCGGCCAGAAGGCAGTTAAGAGTCAACCACATTGCTGTGGATCTGGAATCACATATAGGCCAGACCAGGTAAGGACAGCAGATTCCCTTCCCAAAAGAGCATTAGTGAACCAGATGGGTTTTTAACAGCAATTGATGATCGTTTCATGGCACCATTACTGAGAATAGCTTTCAATTCCAGATCTTTATTAATTAATTGAACTCAGATTCCACCAGCTGCCATGGTGGGATTTGAACTCCTGCCCCCAGATTAGTCATGCAGCAACTTTACCACAGCACCGCCATCTCCCTCTGTTTTGCTAAGGTTGCAAACAGATTGGCTTAATCTCTGACAGTTACCAGGGAGAGGCATGGAGTCAGTAGCTAGGGAATGGAATTTGGAGCAGGGACTGAAATCAATGGCTTCAGTCTTCCCATTATTTAAATGAAGGAAATTTCTGCTCATCCAGTACTGGATGTCAGATAAACAGTCTGATAATTTAGCAACAGTGGAGGAGTCAAGGGAACTGGTGGTCAGGTAGAGCTGGGTGTCATCAGTATAAATGTGAAAACTAACCCTCTGTGGTGAATGATGTCACCGAGGGGCAACATGTAGATGAGAAGTAGGAGGGGGCCAAGGATAGATCCTTGAGGGACACCAGAGGTAATGGTGTGGGAGCAGGAAGAGAAGCCATTGTATAGATTCTCTGGCTCTGATTAGATAAATAAGAATGGAACCAGGTGAGAGCAGTCCCACCCAGCTGGAGGACAGTCTGGTGCTGGAGGAGGATGGTGTGGTCAACCATGTCAAAAACTGCAGGTCAAGAAGGATGAGGAGAGAAATTTATCACAGCCACATAGGATGTCATTAGACATTAAACTGAGTCCCTGTCTGCCCTCTGAATTGGAAGTAAATGAGCCCAGTGCACTATCTTGAAGAGTGTCCTGACCAATATTTACCCCTCAATCAACATCACTAAAACAGATTATCTGGTCATTATCACATTTCTGTTTGTGGGATCTTGCTGTGTGTGGATTTCCTGCTCTGTTTCCTACATTACAATTTCAACAGTGCTATAAAGCACTTTGAAACATCATGTGGTCATACAAATACAAGTTGGTCTTTCTTTCTATATCATGTGACTATATCTATAGGCATATTAATAGCAAAAGGGTGGTAAAAGGAGGAGTGGGGCCAATTGGGGACCAGAAAGGGGATTTACACATGGAGGCAGAGGGCATATCTGAGGTTTTAAATGAATACTTTGCATCTGTCTTTACCAAGGAAGAAGATGTTGCACAGGTGAAAGAGGAGGTAGTTCAGACAGTTGAAGGGTTTAAAATTGATAAAGAGGAAGTATTAGATAGGCTGTCTGTATTTAACCGGCCAGGACCGGATGAGATGGTCGGCACAGTGGCGCAGTGGTTAGCACCGCAGCCTCACAGCTCTAGGGACCAGGGTTCGATTCCGGGTACTGCCTGTGTGGAGTTTGCAAGTTCTCCCTGTGTCTGCGTGGGTTTTCTCCGGGTGCTCCGGTTTCCTCCCACAAGCCAAAAGACTTGCAGGTTGATAGGTAAATTGGCCATTATAAATTGTCACTAGTATAGGTAGGTGGTAGGGAAATATAGGGACAGGTGGGGATGTTTGGTAGGAATATGGGATTAGTGTAGGATTAGTATAAATGGGTGGTTGATGTTCGGCACAGACTCGGTGGGCCGAAGGGCCTGTTTCAGTGCTGTATCTCTAATCTAGATGCATCCAAGGATACTGAGGGAAGTGAGAGTGGAAATTCTTCCGTGGACTTGGGGGTGGTGCCAGAGGACTGGAGAATTGCAAACGTTACACTCTTGTTCAAAAAAAAGGGTGTAAAGATAAGCCCAGCAACTACAGGCAGTCAGTTTAACCTTGGTGGGGGGAAGCTTGAGAAATGACAATTCGGGACAAAATTAATAGTCACTTAGGCAAATGTGGGTTAATTAGGAAAAGCCAGCAAGGATTTGTGAGCAAATCCTGTGACTAACTTTTTGGAGATTTTTGATGAGGTAACAGAGAGGGTTGATGAGGGCAATGCTGTTGATGTGGTGTATATGGACTTCCAAAAGGCATTTGATAAAGTGTCACACAACAGACTAGTGAGCAAAGTTATAGCTCATGGAATAAACAGTACGGTAGCAACATGGATACGAAATTGGCTGAGTGACTGGAAACAAAGAGTAGTGGTTAATGGATGTTTTTCGAGCTGGAGAAAGGTTTGTAGTGGAGTTCCCCAGGGATAAGTGTTGGGACCCTTGCTTTTCCTGATATATATTAATGACCTAGACCATGGTGTTAAGGGCACAATTTCAAAATTTGCAGTTGATACAAAACTTGGAAACATTGTGAACTGTGAGGAGGATAGTGTAAAACAGGATTATCCAACATTCAGCCCAAAGGCCAGAATCAGCTCGCCAAAGATTTCTATCCGGCCCGCCAATCCTGTGTGACTGACAGCGGGCTGCCCGGGCGGGATGAGTGCTGATTGGCAGTTCGTGGCACAGGCATACTGGGATTGGCTGCCCCTGCTGTTTTCAGGCAGTTCAGGGAGTGAGTGAGTGCATGGGAATGGCCGCTGCGGGGGAGATGGAGAGAGGCTGAGGGGAGAGCAGGAAGTGCGCCATCACACAGCCAGAGGCATGATGCGGAGTGGTACTGAGGGAGCACAGAGAGAGAGAGGGGGAGAGAGAGAGAGAGTCAGGCAGCCCTTTAAACCAGAAGCAGCCAAGGGAGCAGAGAGAGAGAGAGAGAGAGGGGTTGGGGGGGGGGGGGGGGGATTGTGGGTGGCGAAGAGAGATAGAGAGGGAAAGTGACAGGGGGAAGGGAGAGAGAGAGAGAGTAGGAAGAGAGATAAACACAAAGGGGAGAGAGAGATAGAGAGAGGAGAGAAAGAGAGGGTAGAAAGATAGACAGAGAGAGAGGGGAGGGGAGGAGAGAGACAAGGGAGATAGACACAGAGAGGAGAAAGAGATAGAGAGAGGAGAGAGGGGGGAGAAAGAGAGATGGGAGTGAGATAGGCACAAAGAGGGGAGAGAAAGAGAGGTGGAAGAGAGATAGACACATAGAAGGGACAGAGAGAAGGGAGAGAAAGAGATCAAGATTACTCATAGAGACATTTACGGCACAGAAGGAGGCCATTCGGCCCATCGAGTCCATGCTGGCTCTCCACTATGCAGTTGTCCCACTCCCTGGCTCAATCCATGTAGTCCTGCAAGTCTATTTTCTTTATGTGGCCATCCAATTTCCTCTCAAAGTCATCAATTGTCTCCGCTTCCACCACCCTTGTGGGCAGCGAGTTCCAGGTCATTACCACCTGCTGTGTAAAAAGGTTCTTCCATATATTCCCTGCATCTCTTGGCCAAAACCTTCAAACTGTGTCCTCTAGTCCTTGTACCATTAGTTAGTAGGAGCAGTCTTTCCTTGTCTAACTTATCTAAACCTGTCATAATATTGAACACTTCTATTAAATCTCCCCTCAATCTCCTTTGTTCTAAGGAGAACAAACCCAGCTTTTCTAACCTAACTGTGTAACTAAAATCCCCCATCCCTGGAACCATTCTGGTAAATCTCCTCTGCACCCTCTCACATTCTTCCTAAAGTGTGGTGACCAGAACTGGACGCAATGCTCTAGTTGTGGTCTAACCAGAGCTTTATAAATGTTCAGCATAACTTCCCTGCTTTTGTACTCTATGCCTATTTCTGAAGCCCAAGATCCCTTATGCTTTACTAACCACTCTCTCAATATGTCCTGCCACCTTCAAAATCAATCAAAGACATCTATCCAGAATACTCCACATTGCTATATCGTGTGCAGGCAAACATTAACTACTTGAGCAAGCAAAAACAATGTCAGGTATCTCACAAAATCTGTGTTCAACAGAGTGACGAGAAAGTAAGTTAATAAATTCTGATGAAGGGTCATTGACCTGAAACGTTAACTCTGCTTCTCTCTCCACAGATGCTGCCAGACCTGCTGAGTATTTCCAGCATTTCTTGTTTTCATTTCAGATTTCCAGCATCTGTGGTATTTTGCTTTTATATTAATAAATTAGTCTTCTCATTTAAAGCTTGTTCACAAAAATGCATTTTTTTGTTGTTTTGATTAATAGCAAGATAAATTGCTAATGCCTTTATTTTTCCAAAATTAGCTCACTGGCCCCCTTTGTAGGACAAAGATTGTAATTTGGCCTCTCAGGTGAAAAGGTTGGATACCCCTCGTCTAGAACTTTAAAAGGACAGAGGTTGGTGGAATGGCGGAGAAGTGCCAGATGAAATTTAGTGCAGAGAAATGTGAAGTGATTCATTTTGGTAGGAAGAACACGGAGAGACAATATAGAATAAGGGGTGCAATTCTAAAGGGGGTGCAGGAGCAGAGGGACCTGGGTGTGTATGTGCATAAATCATTGAAGGTGGCGGGACAGGTTGAGAGCGCGGTTAATAGAGCATACAGTATCCTGGGCTTTATTAATAAGGGCATAGAGTACAAAAGAAATAAAGTTATGTTAAACTTGTCTCGAGCACTGGTTCAGCCTCAACTGGAGTATTGTTGTGAGTTCTGGGTGCCACACTTTATGAAAGATGTGAAGGCATTGGAGAGAGTGCAGAAAAGATTCACAAGAATGATTCCAAGGATGAGGAACCTCAGTTACGTGGAAAGATTGGAGAAGTTGGGATTGTTTTCCTTGAGGGAGAGAAGGAGAGAGGAGATTTGATCGAGGTGTTCAAGATCATGAGGAGTCTGGACAAGGTAGGTAGGGCATAACTGTTCCCATTGGTAGAAGGATCGAGAACAAGAGGGCACAGATTTAAGGTAATTGACAAAAGAAGCAATGGCAACATGAGGGAAAACCTTTTCACGCAGCGAGTGATTAGGATCTGGAATGCACTGCCTGAGTCTGTAGTGGAGGCAGATTCAATCGAGGCCTTCAATAGGGGAATTGAATTGTTATCTGAAAAGGACAAAGATGCAGGGCTATGGGGAGAAGGCAGGGGAGCCGCACTAAGTAAATAGCTCTTTTGGAGAACCAACGCAGAAACGACAGGCTGAATGGCCTCTGCCTGTGCTGTAACAATTCTGTGATGTCAACAGGTAGAGGAAAGATGTGGAGCATTTCAGAGATACTGCGCTCGTGGTCTGAAAAATACCCAGCTGCAGAAAGGACAGAAATCTGATAACCTTGCTGATCTTTCCTTCATTTTTGTATGCTCCCTTCATTCTACAAGCAGCAAGCTTTCAAATTCCAAACTTCCTGTCGTTAAACCAAGACTTCTTAAAGACTCCAGTCCCCCTCCTTTCCTTTTCAAATTTGCCAGTTTGCTGGAATGTGGCTCTCTGCCCTGCACTCACGTTTCTCAAATAAAAGTGTTCACATTAGCTGAGATCAAAATGTGTGAATTAACAAGGGCGTGAAAGGCCAGTTGCAACCATGTCAGACCTTAAACTATCATGTTAAGTGATACTTACAGCATGAGGCTGGACTGTGAAGTGTAAAGCGAGGAATATTATATCTTTCATTCGATCTCCAGTCTCTTCCTGCTACTTGACGATTAAGCGCACTATTAAAGATTGGAGAGATATCCATCCTGAAAGGTATCTTTCAACTTAATTTCAAAATAGGAAGGAATAAACATGCCATTTTAATCCAATTGAGTATCGACTCAAGCTTGACCTTCACTGCCTGGGATAAGTGAAATTCTTTCAACTTAAGGAGGTTCATCCAACTATTCTCCCCTGTGTGTATCATATGCATGAATGCAAATATAGCTCGCTTGATAAAATCTTCTTCAAATAACCTGAGGCTACAGAGCAGGCTCCTTCAGAAACCGTGCTTCCATTTTAAGCAACTTTCCAATCTTTCCCACCACCTACATCCTTCCCTGCCCCCATCCAAACAGCTCCTCTCTCCAACATTGCTTTGTGCTGAATATAATAAATTCACAAGTCAACAATACACTTAACTCTTCGAGGGTCATCGCGAAATTCTCAACTCTGGTTGGACCTATTCCTGGAGCTTTCTTCACATGGCCTCCCCTCTCCTACTGTCCTGCCGCCACCTGACACTTCCATCTGCATAATACCCTGCCTTCCCACGGCCAATTGAGTAGCAAACAGAATCTTCATTATCCGATAGAATCATTCTCGACTCCAGTCAAACAGCCCCTTTTTACCCATCTCCAATGTGTTCTAGATTAGATTAGATTAGAGATACAGCACTGAAACAGGCCCTTCGGCCCACCGAGTCTGTGCCGACCATCAACCACCCATTTATACTAATCCTACACTAATCCCATATTCCTACCAAACATCCCCACCTGTCCCTATATTTCCCTACCACCTACCTATACTAGTGACAATTTATAATGGCCAATTTACCTATCAACCTGCAAGTCTTTTGGCTTGTGGGAGGAAACCGGAGCACCCGGAGAAAACCCACGCAGACACAGGGAGAACTTGCAAACTCCACACAGGCAGTACCCAGAATTGAACCCGGGTCGCTGGAGCTGTGAGGCTGCGGTGCTAACCACTGCGCCACTGTGCCGCCCCCGCCACTGTGCCTACTGTGCATAACTGATAGGGAGAAAATGTTCAAAGTATATGAACTAAAACAGGATCCCATATGCTATTTTAACAGCCTTCTCAACTTTGTCCAGCCACCTTCAAAGATTTCTGCACATATATTCCCCCAGGTCGGTCTGTTCCTGCATCGCCTTTAAAATGGTACCACTTCACTCATATTACCTCTTATTCTTCCTGCAAAATGAATCACTTCACATTTCTCTGTGTTAAATTTCATCGGCTATGTATCTGCCTACTTCACTAGTCTTTCTGTGTCCTCCTGAAGTCTGTTGCTATCCTCCTCATTGTTCACTACATTTCCAAGTTTCATGTCAGCTACAAACTTCGAAATTGTGCTCTGGATACCCAAGTCCAGGTCATTACTTATATTAAAAAGAACAGTGGTTCTAATACTAACACCTGATGAATAATACTGTATATATCCCTCCAGTCTGAAAAACTGTTCACCAATCCTCTCTGCTTTCTGTTTCTTAGCCAATTTTGATTCCACATGGCTACTATCCCTTTAATCACTAGGTTTTAAGTTTGCTAACAATTATATAATGCGGTACATTGTCAAACATCATTACCTCATCTGTCCTTTCCGTTACTTCATCCAATAACTAAATCAAGTCAGTCAAACATGTTTTGTCATTAACAAATCCATGTTGACTTTCATTTATTCATCCATCATTTTCAAAAACACCAATTAATCCTGTCACAGATTATTTTCTCTAAACTTTTTCCCATTACCAACATTAAGCTGCCTGTAGTTGTTGGGTTTATCCCTCTCCTCTTTTTTAAACAGGGGCATAACTTTGCCATCCTCCAGTCCTCTGGCACTGCCCCCATATCCAAGGAGAATTGGAGGATTGTGGCCACAGCCTCTGCAATTTCCACCCTTACTTCATCAGTAACCCAGGATGCATCGTATCCAAACTGGGTGACTTTTCTTCTTTGAGCATTGCCAACCTTTAATTACCTCCCCTTTATCTATTTTTATTCTATCCAACATTGCTACCACTTCCTCCTCTACTGTTGCATTGGCAGCTTCCTCTTCTCCAGTGGAGACAGATGCAAAGTACTCAGTTAATACCTCAGCCATGCCCTCGGCCTCCATGCATAAATCTCCTCTTTGGAGCCTAATCCTGAACCCCTTATTGGATTTATGAGTGATTATCCAATATGAATGACCCCTAGTCTTAGTCTTCCCCAAAAGTACAAACACTTTACCTCTACCGCATCGAACCCCTTCATAATTTTAAAGAATCTATCAGATCACTCCTGAGACTTCCGTTTTCCAGAAAGGAGAGCTTTTCTGATAGTTATAACCTTATATATTAATAAAAAATGAAGCTAGAATACACCAAAGGGTGAACAGTCTGTCAGATGTCACAGCCAGAGGACTGCATATTCTTGTTAAACCTCATCTGTTCCTGCCCGCCAGTGTTAATTGCAGAAGTTTCACTGTGAAGATTACATCGAGTTTCAAAAAAAACCTACAGAAATAGGGAGCATTCATTCATTTTGAAGTATTTCTTGATGAAACAGAGGCAACGGTGTAATCATTTGCAATTTTTCAAAGTTCTAAACTTAGCTCCCTCAATTGCTCAGTTGGTAGTTGTACTGTCTCTCCGGGACTGTGTGCACTACCACAAATTTGCACTTGTTTGCAAATTCATGGCATTTTAAAATAATGCAGTTTGTACTTTACACAATCCTGTCAACAATTTAATAAAAATTACCCCAGATATTTCTGACTTTTAGAGTTTTAAGTTAGAGTTCCCTACAGTAATTACAGGTTGGTGATCGCTTTCCAAACACATTTCCTCGATATTTTGAAAGCTTTATTGGATCAATCTGTAAATATTTAGATGAACCAGTTATAAAAATGAGAAGGAAAGACCATTGGTATTTGGTTCGTCTAACAGACTAAAGGGATGTTAGAGTTTGTTAAAGGATCTCTGATTCCTCATGAGTCTGGTAAGAAAAAAATCTCATCATAAAGAATCATCCAATTAATGCCTGAATGACTCTTTTAAACTGAGCTTGCTGTTTGCTTGAACCATTGGAAAGGTCATTGGTGAGCTGCTCAATTCTATTCTGACCTACATTGACTCTGGTCACCACAGCATCTCCAATTTTAAATTCTCATCCTCGTGTCTAGATCCCTCCATGACCGTGTCCCTCACTAACATGAGGTCTCTTCCAGCTCTACAATCCACCCAATTACCGTACCTCTCTGACTCTGGTCTATTGTGCATCTCCCTCCCTTCGCTTCATCATTCCTTCAACCTACTAGGTCCCACTCTCTGGTGTACCCTCCTTAAATTCTTCCCCTCTCCACCTCCCTCATCTCCATTGCTATGACCAAGGCAGGAGTAATGCACTGTTAATTCAGTCCCACTACTCCACAAGTCACAGCATATTAGTAAAGTTTTCCACCTACGTGGAAAGTAACCAAATCAAACACTCTATTTGTCCCCCAGAATAAAGCACACCAAATCAGATTTCTTTAAACAACAACAAAATTAACTATTTATTAATCAACCAAGTCTTAAACAATAATGAGATAACTCTATATGTGAAAAAGATTCTTTAATAAACTTCTTATTCTTCCTAACCCTCATGCACGCACACATACATTCACAAAAAAATGGTTAACTGGGTGAAAAGGCTTTCTCGCTTCATAACTGTTTCTTAGGAATAATAAAATAATTGGGTTGTCACAGTCTGATAGGATATTTCTGGGTCAGTGAGGTGTCCCAGAGTAGAATAGTTGGATGCCACTCAAAGTCTCTCTGGGCGAGATTGATGAACAGTCTGTGATGGGTAGGCATTCGTCTGCAGCAGGTGTTATACAGATATTTCAGCAAACGGGAGTAGCAACAGGTCTACTTGGGTTTTGAAGTAGCAGTCTAGCAATTGAAATTTTCTTGAGATTTCAGGATCTCCCAAAACACAAAAGGCAACAGGAAACACTCTTGTGGCAGGGATTCTTGAGAGACTGGAGGCAATAGGAAACTGCTGCCTTTCAAATGTATGGCTTCCTCTCTGCAAAGCAGGCTTCCTCTACGGAGAGTAGCAATTCTTCTTTTCCTGGGTCTTTTTCCTCTCCAGGAGTTTTTTCCTATCTCAAGGCAGAGAGCAGGGGCGGGGTGGGGGGAGAGGCGGGAGGGAGCGGGGTGGGGGAAGAGATGTGGGAGGGAGCGGGAGGGGGGTTTGAAGTGGCTGATGGGGTGGGGGTGGGGGGTTTGATGCAGTGAGCGAATCGAGCTCACTGATGGGGATGGAAGTGGCCGGCAGGTGGTGTGGAGGGGTTGAAGCGGGGAGCATGTGGTTGAGGGAAGGCAGTGGCGAGGCCAGGCACGGGAGGCTGGGAGGCTTTGTCGGGGAAGAGAAGCATGATATTGTTGGGGGTGGAGTGGGATCACAGCGATTGAATTTAATTTTTTGTGATAAATTGAGCAGCGCCATCTTTAATCCTGGCAGCTGCCTAAAACGTTGCAGACACTGACGTTTCAGTGGATTTAAGCATGTGCAAGTACTGCACCACCTAGTGGTTGCATTGTCAGCAAATGCAGCCTTTGTAAATTGGCTGCTGTGATTCCTGCATTTTAACTGCGACTACATTTTAAAAAATTTATTCATGGATATGGGCGCCACTGGCAAAGCCAGCATTTATTGCCCATCCCTAATTGTCTTTGAGAAGGTGGTGAGCCACCTTCTTGAGCCGCTGCAGTCCATGTGATGCAGGTAGTTTCAGGATTTTGGCTGTAATGAGGTCAGGAGCTGAGTGGCCCTGGCCAAACCCAGACTGAGCATCACTGCGCTTGATGGCACTGTTGATGACACCTTCCATCACTGTACTGATGATTGAGAGTAGACTGATTTGTCATTTAAATCTCTGGAAACAGTCATGTTTATGCATCACATATTTAGAAGAAAAGAAAAGCAAACCATATTGTCAGGTTTACTTCTGTAACCAACCTGGAAGTGTTATTAAAAATTAAGACTGGAAGTTTGAATTAAAGCTGAAAATACTGGGTGTATGCAGCAGGTCTGTAGGTGTGAGTAGAGGGTAAAAGCAATCCAGTGTTTCAAGTGTAACCCATGATCAGAGCTTACTCCATCAGTACTGACTTTACAACCATTAGCATTAACTGCTCTCTTTTCAGATGTTTGATGAGTTTGCAGTGTTTTACCAGATCCTAACTTGCACTAAGTCCTGGTCACTCATCACCTCTGTACTTACTGACCTACATTGTTTCCGGGTGCAGCAATGCCCCGATTTTAAAATTCTCATCCTTGTGTTCAAATTGCTTCATGGCCTCGGCAGCCCTCCACGAACTCTGTATTCCCTTAATTCCGGACTCTTGCCAATTTTGTTCACCCCCACCATTGGCTGCAGTGCCTTCAGCTATCTAGACCTTAAACTCTGGATTTCACTCACTAAATCTTTCCACCTCTCTCTCCTCCTTTAAGACACTGGTTAAAATCTTCCTTTTTGACCAAGCTTTCAGCCGTCTGTCCCCAGATCGTCATATGTAGCTTGGTGTCAAATTGTGTTTGATTTCTGCTCCTGTGGAAGGGCTTGGGATGTTTTACTGTGTTCAAGTCTCTATATAGATGTAAATTATTGTTTTTATTGGAAGTTTTAAACAAGACTTAAATAAAAATGTAACCATTAATAATGCTTCTACTCTTTTTTTTAATCTGTTCAGCTGAGATACTCTAGAAAGAATACCAAAATCAAAATAGGACAACTATCATCCTGGCAATAATAAATAAAAACTGGACACTCAGGAATAGCAATCCTACATGTCAATAGAATAAAATATAAATGCAGGAGGGGAGTGCACGGTTCAGACTGCAGGTGCATCTCTCTTCAACACGCCCACTAACATTTACAAAAGGGCCTCATGTTCATAGCCACAAATCACGATGAACAAAACCAGATGGGAGTTCAGTGTGAAGTCTGTTCATGATCTAAATGTTGGCTATATGTGAATTAATAGCCATGAAGACTGGCCTCAAGTAGCCTGAATCAAAAACCCCAGTATTGACCGATAAGCTCTTCAATTTGTTTTCTGCCAAAGCAAGTGGGAATTAACCGGTTTCGTGCTGGGTGGCAAACAAACGATCATGTTTTCTGAGCAATCTGCAAACCCAGGCAAGATGGACAGAGAGAGAAGTTTCTTCTCTCAGAGGGTCGTTAATCTCTGGAATTCTCTTCCCCAGAGAGCAATGGAGGCTGGGTCATTAAATATATTCAAGGCTGAGTTAGACAGATTTTTGATCTACAAGGAGTCAAGGGTTGTGGGGGGGCTGACAGGAAAGTGGAGTTAAGGCCACAATCAGATCAGCCATGATCTAATTGAATGGCAGAGCAGGTTTGAGGGGCCAAATGACCTACTCCTGCTCCTATTTCTTATGATCTTATATACTTCAAACCCTCTAACGTTAATGTGCATATGCATCTTTCACATAACAAAATGAATGCTGCTTATTCATGCCTTTGCTACCTCTAGACTTGATGATTCCAATACTCTCCTGGCCGGTCTCCCACCTTCCACCCTCAATAAATTTACGCCAATCCAAAACTCTGCTGCTCATATTCTAATTTGGGCCAAGTCCCATCTTCCCACCACCCTTGTTTTCTCTGACTTACGTTGAGTCCCGCTTAAGCACTGCCTTGTTTTTAAAATTCTCATTCTTGTTTTCAAATCCCTTCATGGCTTCGCCCCACCCCCAACTCCATAATCACCTCCAGCCCCAAAAGCCTCTGCGATCTCTGTGCTCCTCTAATTCTGGCCTCTTGTGCATCCCCAAATTTAATCACTCCACCGTTGGCGGCCTTACCTTCAGCTGCCTGGGTCCTAAGCTCCGGAATTCCCTCCCTAAACCTCTCTACCTCTCTTCCTTGCTTTATGATGCTCCTTAAAACCTAACTGTCGTGTTCAATAGTTTGATTGATCTATGTTTGATTGTGTTAGTTTGTCTGCTGATCAGTATTCACTGTGCTTAATTGCCTAAGCCTAGAATTGATGAAACTAAAGAGACAAGCTGGAAGGTTCTAGCAAACAAAGACTGTTCTGAAAGACATTGTATTGAAATCTTGTAAGTGCTGAGATATTTTAAAGTACTGCAAAACTAGTTGTTGACAGAATTAGTGTCATCTCTGCATTGCTCTGAGATAAATCAGATATATAAAATATCCAGCAAACTGGCAAATACTTAACACTAACACTTTGACCAAGTTTTTGGTCACCTGACCTAATATCTCCTTAAGTAGCTCAAAGTCACGCTTTGTTTTATAATGCTTGTGTGAAGTGCCATGGAACATTGTATTATGTTACAGGCACTGTGTAAATACAAGTTGTTATTGTTTCTTCTGTCTTGAGGTTAAATGCACTGAAATCGCTCTCAAGGATTGCCCTGTCCACAATGATGTCACTGCCACCATTAAGGCTAGCTTCTACACTCACAGTAAATGTTAGGAGTCAACAACAATAACTTGTATTTATATTGCACCTTCAGCATAGTAAAACATCCCAAGGTGCCTCACAGGAGCGATTATCAAACAGAATTTGACACTGAGCCACATAAGGAGATAGTAGGTCAGGTAACCAAAAGCTTGGTCAAAGAGGTATGTTTCAAGGGATATCTTATAGAAGGAGAGGCAGAGAGGCAGAGAGGTTTAGGGAGGGAATTCCAGAGCTTCAGGCCTTGGCAACTTAAGGCATGACCACCAATGGAGGAGCATTAAAATTGGGGAGGCACAGGAGGCTAGAATTAGTTGAGCGCAGATATCTCAGAGGGTGGGGACCACCTGTCTATAGGCTTGTCAACTCTGGTTGAATGTGTTGTCACATAACCTCCCGCCAGTCCCCCCTCACTCAACCATCCCGCCATTGGCTGCCCAACTTGGCTGTCTTGTGGCAATCTGCCCTCCCATGACCAATTGGAAAGCCAAAATAATCCTCGTTATCTGATTAGATGATTCTTGACTGTCAGTCAAACAGTCTATTTTCTCATCTTCAGTATTTTTATAACTAATAAGTGGTACTGCCTGTGCGGAGTTTGCAAGTTCACCCTGTGACTGCGTGGGTTTTCGTCGGGTGCTCCGGTGTCCTCCCACAGCCAAAGACTTGCAGGTTGATAGGTAAATTGGCCATTATAAATTGCCCCTAGTATAGGTAGATGGTAGGGGAATTGTGGGGATGTGGTAGGAATATGGGATTAATGTAGGATTAATATAAATGGGTGGTTGATGGTTGGCACAGATTCGGTGGGCCGAAGGGCCTGTTTCAGTGCTGTATCTCTAAAAAAAAAATACACACACAAATTTCTTTTAATTCCCCTATGACTTTTCTCCCTGGTTGTACCCAGGAGATTAATCTTCAATTCCTGGAAACTCCAGGACAGTCCTACCTGTTTATGGCAACCGTCCAAAATTGGACAACAGGTGCTGGATGCAGACAGGTTTGGCTAAACCATACAAATAGGCATTAAAGACCACATGGCAGAAGTCAAAGACTTGAGAGATACCCTGGTCTAGTTCCACCTTCAATCAATACCATCAGAGGAAAGGATCAACCATCTCATTGTCATTTTGGGATCTTGCTGTGTGAAAAATGGCTTCTGCCTTTGCCCACGTAAATAAGCAGCTCATTGTAGCAGTGTGTTTCATGACTTATTGATTTTGTTTGAAACTGTTCAAAACCTCTCCATTCGTGAGATCAAGAAGTCAAAACATTGGAAGGTTTGCCTAGTGGTGGTCCAGAACGAACTGATTAAAAGACAACGTTACTCTGGGTATTAGGCGTGGATTCCACCCTCAATGATACCACTTGTCTACATCTGCTTGACTTATTTGTGTGCTTAATGGACCCTCACTGAGCTCTACAGAAAAGTCCTTTAAATATTATTTTCAGAGGAAATATCCTGGATGAAACGAAAAGCCACATGGAATCCATCAAAAGAGGCAGGCACTTTCTGTTCAATGTACTTACTTTTTTTCCCCCTCACGCCCCCTCCCTGTTTGAGCTATCTCTTTCAAAAAAATAATCCTGCTATTAGTTTGAAAATAAAAACAGATTTAACAAAATAAGATGAAAGATTTTGTCCCTTAATAAGACACAAATCAAATCCAAACTGCTCGGCCATAGCATGCATTGTAATAAAGAGGAAAATGGCCCTTTCAACCACCCTATAAAAGGTAATTATTTAATTAAATACATACATCCTCATTTCAAGAGCAATCAAGTCTGTATAAACCATATCCCAATACAATCCTAACCCAAAGTTTGGAATTCCAAAGGACTAAAATCATGTCCCATTTCCTCTAAGGAAATGGAAATTCCTCATTCAGCCTGTAGAACTTCAAGGAATTATAGTGCTAATCAAATTCGGCAGTGCTTAATGTACTTAACATTGCCACTTCACTGTCCCAAACCATCTACTGATGATCTGCACCAATATTTTGTACTGCTCCTATGACGTCTATTTCTAAGTTTCCTATTTTATATAAGTGTTTCCTGTTTAGATTCAGCTACAGATTGGGCATCTTGGCTACACAAACCCAATGCCAAAGGACAAGTGACATCAGGTCTGCATAATCCTGGAACTTAATGGGTGAGTGCCATGAGGGATCTAAGGTTGCACAGTCCTAACACCACTTACACATTGGGATCTGAGGTTGCACAAGTTTATTATGACTGCGTAACTCAGAATCCCAATGGGAAAATACATCAGGATTGCCCAAACCATGACCCACATGGGCAAGTAAATCGGGGTCTAATCCACAAAAATGGTGAACTAGTGTCATGCCATCCACTTGCCACAATTTGAATAATTTTTGATTGACCAACTCTTCACAACTCATTCATCCTACAGCACCGATTTGTGAGCAAAAAGTTCCAGTGTTGACAATCAAGTGAAAGATCAAAATGACGCACAAAATGCAAGGCCTTTCTCTCAAAAAACAGTATTTGCATAAATGCAACAACATAAAACATCCTGATCCAAACGTTACATTTCTTGGCAAATTAGGTGGGTCTTTATCAGGATTTAATTGTATTACATCCCTCATTAATCTCTTAAATGCCAGAAGGTCCCATTAGTTTAAATGCCTGTGACATAACATCTCACTATTAGTACTTAAAACATACCACTAATTTCTGGAAGACTGCCAAATCTGTGAAGGAAAACCACAAAGGAAGGGAGGGAGGCCGAGTTGGGTTGCACTCAGCTTCTAAAATCCCTCTGAGATCTAATCCTTTCATCAATGTGTTGCATTTTAAATCATGGGTCTCAGTTCCCCCCCTCCAACATCCCCCTGCACACCACCCCCCACCCCCCCACCCCCTCCACCGTAACCTTACTGTTGGTCTGAGTCCCTTATACCATATAATGTAGGAACTGCAGTTGTGGTGTGTGCATAAAGCCCAGCGTCAAGTTTAAACCTTATTCCTGATTAACTGGCATATAATCTCAAACTGTTGATACGAATAGATCTTGATGTCAGATTTAGAAGTAGGAGCAGGGTTAGGCCATTCAGCCCCTCGAGCCTACTCCATCACTCAATAAGATCATGGCTGAACTTCTACATCCACTTTCCTGCCTCAACCCGTACCCCTCGATTCCCTTAGTGCCCAAGTTTGATCTCAGTATTGAACACCAAGGGGAGGTTATGCTTCAGTTGTACAGAGACCTTGGTCAGACCCCATCTGGAGTAACTGTGTGCAGTTTTGAGCACCCCACCGAAAGGAAAGATATATCAGCTTTGGAGGGGATGCAGCACAGATTCACCAGCTGAAAGGGTTAAATTATGAGGACAGGTTGCATAATCTTGGCTTGGGTTTAGGAGATTGAGAGGTGGTTTGATTGAGGTCTGTAAAATGTTAAAAGGATTCGATAAGGCAATACCAAGAGAGTGAGAGAAATCCAGAACCAAGTGGACACAAGCTGAAAATTAGAGCCAGGCTATTGGAGATGAAAATCAGAAAGTATGTTTTCACACAGTAAAAAATCTGGAATTCTCTCCTCCAAAAGGCTGTGGATGCCGGGGAAACTATTGGAGCTTTTCAAAAAGGAGATAGATTTTTGTTAGGCAATGGCATCAAGGGATATGGAGCTAAAGCAGGTTAGTGAAGTTGAGATAGAAAGCAGCCACGATCTAACCGAATGGTGGAACAGGCTCCAAAGGGCTGAATGTCCTTCTCCTGTTCCTGACCATCAAACTGCTGCAAACATCCTTTTCCAAACCAATCATGTCCCAAAAAATTCAAGCAGGTTAAATCAGCAAGGAAGCAACATAAGTATAAATGGAAAAAAAAAAGTTGCCTGGCTCTTTGCGAGCAGATCTGCCATGGCTCAAGGGCTCATTATCGACCACAGTCACCATTTGGATATAATGGGTTGGATCAGACTAGCCTCAAAGCATAATTATCTTGCTCAAAATAAACTACCTAGCAAAATAGGAGAGACAAAAAACAGTAGGGTTATAAAAATACAATTAGACTGCAGTTATACTGCACTATTGCTCCAAGACTAGTAGCTGTGAAGTATGAAACACAATAAGTAAAACTTGACTTTTATTGTGGGATGTCCATTGGGGGATATACATATATGTATACAGGCTTGTTGTGCTGCCATTTTCACACATCTGAACCCCACACATGGCGATGCAAAAGTGACAGTGTAACTACAGCCTCAGATAATATAGGTTCTTCTCAAAAATATAAGGGAAGCCCAGGTCATTACACACATATACCGTAGCTGACTTAACACTCCAAGCAGATTCCAACACTGAAACGAACCAGACTGTAAATTTGCTACAAATGACAGTAAGGGTTAAGAGTAGTCACTCAGACTGGCAAACGGTGGAAAGTGGGATCAATAGGGATGAATGCTGATACCACTATTGTTCACCATTTACATGAACGATTTGGACTCGAGAATCGGAAAGACAATTTCAAAAGTTGCGGACATACTGAGGAATACTGTGACAAAATACACAAACATATTAACAAGTGTGCAGAATGAGCATGGAATTGGCAAATAATTTCAATATAGGATTTTGTCAGGAAGAATAAAGAGGCCACAAACTGCTTGGAAAAAAAAAGACTCCAAATGAGATAGTGGAACAAAGGGCTCTCGGGGTAGAGAATGCACAAATCACTCGAAGGAGCAACATAGGTTAATAAGGCCATAAACAAAAAGCAAAGCAATCACTGGGTTCATTTTTCGAGGAGTAGAATTGCAAAGCAGAGAAGTTATAATAAACTTGTATCAAACCTAGGCGAGACCACACTTGGAGTCCTGTGAACTTTTCTGGTCTCCATATCTTGATATAGAGGCACTGGAGAAGGTGCAAAAAAGATTCACCATTAAGGTACTGGAACTGAGAGGTTATAATCACAGAATCACAGAATAATACAGTGCAGAAGAGGCCCTTCGGCCCATCGAGTCTGCACCGATGCATTAAAGACACCTGACCTGTCTACCTAATTCCATTTGCCAGCACTTGACTCATAGCCTTGAATATTATGACGTGCCAAGTGCTCATCCAGGTACTTTTTAAAGGATGTGAGGCAACCTGCCTCTACCACCCTCCCAGGCAGGGCATTCCAGACCGTCACCACCCTCTGGGTAAAAAAGTTCTTCCTCAAATCCCCCTTAAACCTCCTGCCCCTCACCTTAAACGTGTGTCCCCCTCGTAACTGACCCTTCAACTAAGGGGAACAGCTGCTCCCTATCCACCCTGTCCATGCCCCTCATTATCTTGTACACCTCGATCAGGTCACCTCTGAGTCTTCTCTGCTCCAGTGAAAACAATCCAAGCCTATCCAACCTCTCTTCATAGCTTAAATGTTCCATCCCAGGCAACATCCTGGTGAATCGCCTCTGCACCCCCTCCAATGCAATCACATCCTTCCTATAATGTGACGACCAGAATTGCACACAGTACTCCAACTGTGGCCTTACCAAAGTTCTATACAACTCCAACATGACCTCCCTGCTTTTGTAATCTGTGCCTCGATTGATAAAGGCAAGTGTCCCATATGCCTTTTTCACCACCCTATTAACCTGCCCTTCTGCCTTCAGGGATCTATGGACAAACACGCCAAGGTCCCTTTGTTCCTCGGAACTTCCCAGTGTCAGGCCATTCTTTGAATACTTCCGTGTCACATTACTCCTTCCAAAGTGTATCACCTCACACTTTTCAGCGTTAAATTCCATCTGCCGCTTTTCTGCCCATTTGACCATCCCGTCTATATCATCCTGTAACCTAAGACACTCCGCCTCACTGTTAACCACTCGGCCAATCTTTGTGTCATCCGCGAACTTACTGATCCTACCCCCCACATAGTCATCTATGTCGTTTATATAAATGACAAACAACAGGGGACCCAGCACAGATCCCTGTGGTACGCCACTGGACACTGGCTTCCAGTCACTAAAACAGCCATCTGTCATCACTCTCTGTCTCCTACAGCTAAGCCAATTTTGAATCCACCTTGTCAAGTTACCCTGTATCCCATGTGCATTTGTTATACCGAACAGGAAAGATTAATCAGGCTGCAGCTCTGCTCTTTAGCAAAGACTGAGGGGTGACCTAGAGTCATAGAGAGATACAGCACTGAAACAGGCCCTTCGGCCCACTGAGTCTGTGCCGACCATCAACCACCCATTTATACTAATCCTACATTAATCCCATATCCCCTACCACATCCCCACAATTCTCCTACCACCTACCTACACTAGGGGCAATTTACAATGGCCAATTTAACTATCAACCTGCAGTCTTTGGCTGTGGGAGGAAACTGGATCACCCGGCGGAAACCCACATAGTCGCAGGGAGAACTTGCAAACTCCACCCAGGCAGTACACAGAACCAAATCTGAGTCACTGGAGCTGTGAGGCCACTGTGCCACTGTGCCAGCCAAAATGACTGTGGTAGGACTCAAACCTACAATCGTCTCATAAACTCATGAAATACACCGAAGACCTGATAGAGATCTTGAAGTTACAAAGGGGTTTGATAGGGTAGGCGTAGAGAAGATGTTTCTACTTTTGGAGGAGATCAAAACTAAGTGCCATAAATATAAGATAGTCACTGTCACACCTCAGGCTGAAGAATCACACTTGAGGTCACAGATTTAACTTTAACAAGTGTTAATAAAAAGACTTCTGTAGAGTTCTTGCTTACTACTGCTCACTGTGGCGACAAAGCCTATCTGACCTTACAACAACCCCCAGATCAAGTGTTTTCCCCAAAGCAGAAAGTTACTTTCAATTTCACTTCCACGTACCATATAGTCTCGAAAACTCAAGCCCACACATGCAATCATGACATTCCTCCCTTATCAGACTAAAACATGTCCATGATTTTTGAACATAATCACAAACACATAATCTTCATATCGTTTTGGTTGTCTCCTCTCACGTCTTCCTGATATCTCAGGAACTCTGGTCACCACCTCAGGATTAGGAAATGTCATTGGTCCCTCTGGATAGCAAGCTGTCTGCCTGCCAACAGCATCACTGGCTTTGACATCTGAATTGCTGGATGTCAGCTTCACCTCAGCGCCTATATCTGGTTCATCTGCTGTTGTGTCTTTCTCACCATGATACTTTTTAACGCATGTATAATTTCTGTCATACAGTAGCCCTTCTGGCAACTGCACAGTCACACTGTTTCCCTTCTTGGCAATAACTGTGTACCTCTGGGATAATATGGTGTATCCATCCTACTCGGACTCTTCCGTCTCAGCAATACTTCATCACTTTGCATCACATCAGACTGTCGAGCTCTCCTTCTCTAATCTGCATAGAACTTTGCAGCACCCTGTTTCTCTGCATCATGATCTCAAACCTCTTGATCAACTCTAACATCCCTTAGTTCTGGTATCTTGGTGTGTATTTTGTGTCCAAATAACAACTCAGCTGTGCTCTTTCTTGTCATTGTGTGTAGTTGCTCTGTACATGACCACATATGACAACAACCCCATCCAGTCTTTACCCTCAGCCTGAACCATCCTCATCCGTTTCTCTAAGGATTGGTTTTATCTTTCCACTTCCCCATTTGCCTGTGACCATTTAGGCCATCTCTGATGGTGAATGCCTGTGACGTACATGTAATCTGCAAAGGTCTGTGAAATGAATTGTGGCCCATTATCTGAATACAAAGTGACTGGTAGACCATGTCTTGCAAATATTTCATTCACTGCAAACACCATTTTCTCTGCTATTGTAGACTTTGTTACCACATACTCATAATAACGGCTGTAATAGTAAATCACCACTAGTATGAACTTTCCTGATGGAAGTGGACCTGAGAAGTGGGAGGCATGATAGGGATATTTGCTGATGACACAAAAATTGGCCGTGCAGTTGATAGTGAAGAGAATAGCCGTAGACTCCAGAATTATATCAATGGTTTGGTGAGTGGGTGGAAAAGTGGCAAATGGAATTCAATCCAGATAAGTGTGAGGTAATTCATTTGGGGAGGGCAAATAAAGCGATGGAAAACACAATAAACGGGAGGATATCAAGCGGGGTAGAAGAAGTGGATGGATGTTGGATGTTCCGGGTTTAGATGTTTCAAAAGGAATAGGGAGGGAGGTAAAAGAGGTGGGGGAGTGGCATTGCTAATCAGGGATAGTATCACAGCTGCAGAAAGGGAGGTTGTCGAGGAGGGTTTGTCTACTGAGTCATTATGGGTGGAAGTCAGAAACAGGAAAGGAGCAGTCATTTTATTGGGAGTTTTCTATAGACCCCCCAACAGCAACAGAGATACGGAGGAACAGATTGGGAGGCAGATTTTGGAAAGGTGCAGAAGTAACAGGGTTGTTGTCATGGGTGACTTCAACTTCCCTAATATTGATTGGAACCTCCTTAGTGCAAATAGTTTGGATGGAGCAGTTTTTGTCAGGTGTGTCCAGGAAGGTTTCCTGACTCAATATGTAGATAGGCCGACTAGAGGGGAGGCTATAATAAAAACAAGAACTGCTGGAACCACTCATTATAGTTCCGAAGAAGGGTCACTGACCCGAAACGTTAACTCTGCTTCTCTTTCCACAGATGCTGCCAGACCTGCTGAGTGGTTCCAGCATTTCTTGTTTTTGTTTCAGATTTCCAGCATCCGCAGTATTTTGCTTTTATTATAGAGGGGAGGCTATGTTGGATTTGATGCTTGGCAGGTCTCTCGGTGGGAGAGCATTTCGGTGATAGTGATCACAACTCCCTGACCTTTACTATAGTCATGGAGAGGGACAAGAGCTGACGGGATGGGAAAATATTTAATTGCGGGAGGGGGAATTACAATGCTATTAGGCAGGAACTGGGGAGCATAAATTGGGAACAGATGTTCTCAAGGAAATGCACGACAGAAATGTGGAGGTTGTTTAGGGAGCACTTGCTGCGACTGCTGGATAGGTTTGTCCCGATGAGGCAAGGAAGGGATGGTAGGGTGAAGGAACCTTGGATGACAAGAGATGTGGAACAGTTAGTCAAGAGGAAGAAGGAAGCTTACTTAAGGTTGAAGAAGCAAGGGTCAGACAGGGCTCTAGAGGGTTACAAGGTAGCCAGGAAGAATGGACTTAGGAGAGCTAGAAGGGGACATGAAAAAGTCTTGGCGGGTAGGATTAAGGAAAATCCCAAGGCGTTCTACACTTATGTGAGGAACAAGAGGATGGCCAGAGTGAGGGTAGGGCCGATCAGGGATAGTGGAGGGAACTTGTGCCTGGAGTCGGAGGAGGTAGGAGAGGTCCTAAATGAATACTTTGCTTCAGTATTCACTAGTGAGAGGGACCTGGTCGTTTGTGAGGACAGCGTGAAACAGGCTGATATGCTCGAACAGGTTGATGTTAAGAGGGAGGATGTGCTGGAAATTTTGAAAGACATGAGGACAGATAAGTCCCCGGGGCCAGACAGGATATACCCAAGGATATTACGGGAAGCGAGGGAAGAGATTGCCGTGCCTTTGGCGATGATATTTGCGTCCTCACTGTCCACTGGAGTAGTACCAGATGATTGGAGGGTGGCAAATGTTATTCCCTTGTTCAAGAAAGGGAATAGGGATAACCCTGGGAATTATAGACCAGTCAGTCTTACATCGGTAGTGGGCAAATTATTGGAGAGAATTCTGAGAGACAGGATTTATGATTATTTGGAAAAGCATGGTTTGATTAGAGACAGGTCAGCATGGCTTTGTGAGGGGCAGGTCATGCCTCACAAGCCTTATTGAATTCTTTGAAGATGTGACAAAACACATTGATGAAGGAAGAGCAGTGGATGTGGTGTATATGGATTTTAGCAAGGCGTTTGATAAGGTTCCCCATGGTAGGCTCATTCAGAAAGTAAGGAGGCATGGGATACAGGGAAAGTTGGCTGTCTGGATACAGAATTGGCTGGCCCATAGAAGACAGAGGGTGGTAGTAGATGGAAAGTATTCAGCCTGGAGCTTGGTGACCAGTGGTGTTCCGCAGGGATCTGTTCTGGGACCTCTGCTCTTTGTGATTTTTATAAATGACTTGGATGAGTAAGTGGAAGGCTGGCTTTGCAAGTTTGCCGATGACACGAAGGTTGCTGGAGTTGTGGATAGTGTGGAGGGCTGTTGTAGGTTGCAAAGGGACATTGACAGGATGCAGAGCTGGGCTGAGAAGTGGCAGATGGAGTTCAACCTGGAAAAGTGTGAAGTGATTCATTTTGGAAGGTCGAATGTGAATGCAAAATACAGGCTTAAAGATAGGATTCTTGGTAGTGTGGAGGAACAGAGGGATCTTGGGGTCCATGTCCATAGATCACTCAAAGTTGCCACCCAAGTTGATAGGGTTGTTAAGAAAGCGTATGGTGTGTTGGCTTTCATTAACAGGGGGATTAAGTTTAAGAGCCGTGAGGTTATGCTGCAGCTCTATAAAGCCCTGGTTAGACCACACTTGGAATATTGTGTTTAGTTCTGGTCGCCTCATTATAGGAAGGATGTGGAAGCTTTAGAGAGGGTGCAGAGGAGATTTACCAGATGCTGCCTGGACTGGAGGGCATGTCCTACGAAGAAAGATTGAGGGAGCTAGGGCTTTTCTCATTGGAGCGAAGAAGGATGAGAGGTGACTTGACAGAGGGGTACAAGATGATGAGAGTGGATAGCCAGAGACTTTTTCCCAGGGCGGAAAGGGCTATCACCAGGGGGCATAATTTTAAGGTGATTGGAGGAAGGTTTCGGGGAGATGTCAGAGGTAGGTTCTTTACACAGAGAGTGGTGGGTGCGTGGAATGCACTGCCAGCAGTGGTAGTAGAAGCAGATACATTAGGGACATTTAAGCGACTCTTGGATGGGTACATGGATGATAGTAGTATGAAGGGTATGTAGGTAGTTTGATCTTAGAGTAGGTTAAAGGTTCGGCACAACATCGTGGGCCGAAGGGCCTGTACTGTGCTGTACTGTTCTATGTTCTATGTTCTAAGTGAGTAACCTTGGATTTCATGTCCACAGGTCCCTGAAGGTTGCAGGACAGGTAAACAGAGTGGTGAAGAAGGCATATGGAATGCTTTCCTTTATTAGCTGAGGTATAGAATCCAAAAGCAGGGATGTGATGCTGGAACTATATAAAATGCTGGTTTGGCCACAGCTGGAGTATTTTGCATACAGTTCTGGTCACCACATTACAGAAAAGACATAATTGCTTTGGAAAAAGTACAGAGGAGATTTACAAGAATGTTGCCAGGGCTTGAAAGTTACAGCTATGTGGAAAGATTGGATCGGCTAGGGTAGTTTTCCTTAGAACAGAAGAGGCTGAGCGGTGACTTAATTGAGGTGTACAAAATTATGAGGGGCTGAGATAGAGTGGTCAGGAAGGACCTGTTTCCCCTAGCAGAGAGGTCAATTACCAGAGGGCACAGATTTAAGCTGATTGGAAGAAGGATTAGAGGGGACATGAGGAAAAACTTTTTCACCCAGAGGGTGGTGGGTGTCTGGAATTCACTGCCAGGATCAGTGGTGGAGGCAGAAACCCTCAACTCATTTAAAAGGCACCTGGTCCTGCACCTGAAGTGCTGTAACCTGCAAGGCTACGGACCAGGTGCTGGAAGGTGGGATTAGATTGGGCGGCTAGTTCTTTCGGCTGTGCAGATATGATGGGCTGAATGGCCTCCTTCTGTGCCTAATTTTTCTACGATTCTATGGTCTATTGCTACATCCTCCTATGGTCCATCCGGTAACAGTGTACTGCATACTGGTTCTAGTGGATTGGCTCTTCTGACAAGTCGACATCCATGACATGTTTTGACAAACTGCTCCACATTTTTCTCCATCCCTGGCCACCATACTTTGGTTCAAAAGTTTTGCTTAGTATCAACCAGTCCCAAGTGATTCTCATGAGCTAGCATCACCGGCCTATGCCTAAGCTTTTGTGGCACTACAAGTCTGTTACCTCTGAGTATATACTTCCTAATTGTGCACAGTTCATCTCGCATAACAATATTTGCTCTGAATGGGCAATCCTCCCAATTTCCAGCTAGGATTCTCTGTCTGATGTCATTCAATTCTGGATCTTTGTCTGACTCTCTTTCAATCTCTCTAATTGCCATTGCTCTGGGTGTAGCATGAATGATTCAGCTTCCATCTCCAGTGAAGATCTCTGTGTTTGCACATCAACTGGCTCTATGATGTCTTGGTCACCCAGTTCCTTGATCATTGTCTCAACTTTCCTTCTCAGACCAAAAGGTGTTCTGCGTACAGGCAGAGCTACAGGCTTCACAGTCTCATCGCTTGTTAATCTCACTTGGCGATTGTACAACTTCCCAATTCCTTGAAACACTGGTCCAAACTCCTCTCGAAGCTCCGCATAGGATTTCACAGAATTCACTTTCAATCCAACGTGCAGCACCCCCAAGGCTTGGGCAGTTTCTCTACCCTGAAGAGCTTCACCATTCTCCTCATTCACTACAAATTGTGCCTCCACACTCTGATCCCCAGCTCTCACACTCGCAATGAAACATCCAACAGTTGGAAGTGGGGTTGTAGATGTGTGAGGATAAAGTTTTTTGACATATTTTTGAGATATGCACTTGATCCTCTTTGTCTTCAGTTCCTCCCACAGTGTTCTGCTGATGACATTACTGTCACTGCCTGAATCTACAATAATACTCACTTCAAAAGGGCAGCACAGTGGCGCAGTGGTCAGCACCGCAGCCTCACAGCTCCAGCGACCCGGGTTCAATTCTGGGTACTGCCTGTGTGGAGTTTGCAAGTTCTCCCTGTGTCTGCATGGGTTTCCTCCGAGTGCTCTGATTTCCTCCCACATGCCAAAGACTTGCAGGTTGATAGGTAAATTGGCCATTAGCAATTGCCCCTAGTATAGGTAGGTGGTAGGGAAATATAGGGACAGGTGGGGATGTGGTAGGAATATGGAATTAGTGTAGGATTAGTATAAATGGGTGGTTGATGGTCGGCACAGACTCGGTCGGCCAAAGGGCCTGTTTCAGTGCAGTATCTCTAAACCTTCTCTGAACTGCTTCCAATGCATTTCCATCCTTCCTTAAATAAGGAGACCAGTACTGTACACAGTACTCCAGATGTGGTCTCACCATTGCCCTGTATAACTGAAGCATATCCTCCCAAATTTTGTATTCACTTTTCCTCGCAATAAACGATAACATTCTATTAGCTTTCCTAATTACGTGCTGTACCTGCATACTAGCCTCATGTGATTCATGCACTCGGACACCCAGATCCCTCTGCCTCTCAGAGCTCTGCAATCTCTCACCATTTAGCTTATATGCTTCTTTTTTATTCTTCCTGCCACTTTCCCACATTATACTCCATTTGCTGGGTCTTTGCCCGCCCGCTTAACCCATCTATATCCCTTTGTAGCCTCCTTATGTCCTCTTCACAACTTACTTTCCTACCTATCTTTGTGTCATCAGCAAATTTAGCAACCAAACCTTTGGTCTCTTCATCCAAGTCATTTATATAAATTGTAAACAGTTGAGGCCCCAGCACAGATCCCTGTGGCACACCACTCGTTATATCTTGCCAAACAGAAAATGACCCATTTATGCCTACTCTCTGTTTCCTGTTAGCTAGCCAATCTACTATCCATGCCAATATGTTACCCCCTGCACCATGAGCTTTTACTTTCCGTAATAACCTTTGATATGGCAACTTATCAAATGCCTTCTGGAAATCTAAGTACAATACTATCTTTGCATCACCCTTTGGATCAAACGGCTCAATTCCCCGGACTGCAGACATATTAGCTCCAGCAAATGTCATGACACATTTCTAAATATCTCCGAATTTACCTCTTCATTCTATCTGTTTATATATACCCTCGTTGCCAATATCACATTTCAGGCTGAAGAATCACCACAGATTTAACTTCAACAAAGATTTAACAGGTATTTAATAAAAAGACTTCTGTATAGTTCTTGCTTACTGATGCTCACTGTGGCTACAAAGCCTATCCGATCTTATAACAACCCCCTGGTCAGGTGTTTTCCCCAAAGCACAAAGCTACTTTCAGTTTCAGTTCCAAGTACCATATAGAATATAATACACAAGCCCACACATAGAATCATGACAGTCACCAATAAATCCAATAGGGAATTCAGTAGAAACATCTTTAACCAGGGAGTGGTGAGAACATGGTACTCGCTACAAGGAGTAGTTGAGGCGAATAGCATAGATGCATTTAAGGGGAATCTTGATAAGTACACGAGAAAGTAATAGATGTTTATGCAGATAGGGTTAAATGAAATGGGATGAGGGGAGGCTCATGTGGAGCATAAACACCAGCAAGGATGGTTGGGCTGAATGCCCTGTTTGTGAGTGGATAATTCTATGTTACAAAATAGGGTAGCCTTGTTGATCATTTCAGGCATCAAAAGTTTTCATGCTTTTATGGCGATGTTATATAGTGTTACAACCCAGTGAGAAAGGGGTCTAGGGTTCCCTCTCAGTCTTTACCTGGTCTTACCGTAACAGGGTTTAATTTTAAACGCACCGTGTGTTTAGCTCCCCCTTGGTGAATACTTGTTCACTGCTTTCCAATTATAAGGCAAAGAAACCAGCACAAACAGGCTTTCTTAAGTTTACAGAAGAAAGGTTGAAATTTATGAAACTTAAACTCTAATTTGGTTAACGTCTACAGATACACGACACGCCCACGCTAGCATGCATACGCGATACACACATGCAAATAGAGACAGAAAAGTGAAGAAAAATAAAGCGGAAAAGTTTGAGGCAATATCCGAAGAGTTTTTGTTACGGTTCTTCAAGCTCACTATAGAGTCCTTGAATGTAGGTAGATCTTACTTTTCATTGGGGCCCAGTTTTCTTCTTAAACCTTGTTCGCTGTTCGAGACTTTTCTCTCTTGGGGTTCATGTGTCTTCAGTGGATTCAGAGACTTGTGAGAAAGAGATGGAAGCAGACAGGAGAGATCTTCTCAGTCCAGGAGCAAACAGTCTTTTCTGAGTTCAAACTCTCTGTGGCTAGTTCAAAAAACCCTGGAACAGCCAGTTAGTCATGAGACCAGCTGGTCCAACCAGTCCTGGCTCCTGTGTATTGCATCACCCCAGCAGGCCCTGGGATGCGCTTCCCCACCCCCTCACTGTCTGGTGATCAACATCCATCGTGGGTTGAATGTGTCAGGGAATGGTACTTTGTCTACACAAGCACTGTCTGTTAGTATGCAAATGTTTTTTTTTCCAGCCACGGCTGATCTGTTCAACAAGTAATTTCCTCGCTCCAGCAACAGTTCAAAATCAATAAAAACAAAATACTGCGGATGCTGGAAATCTGAAATAAAAACAAGAAATGCTGGAACCACTCAGCAGGTCTGGCAGCATCTGTGGAAAGAGAAGCAGAGTTAACGTTTCGGGTCAGTGACCCTTCATCGGAACTGACAAATATTAGAAAAGTCACAGGTTATAAGCAAGTGAGGTGGGGGTGGGGCAAGAGGTAACAAAGGAGGTCTAGATTGGACCAGGCCACATAGCTGACCAAAAGGTCACGGAGCAAAGGCAAACAATATGTTAATGCTGTGTTGAAAGACAAAGCATTAGTACAGAATAGGTGTTAATACACTGAATATTGAACTTGAGCAAGTGCAAACCTGAAAAAAAATAGTGGGTAAGCAAACTGAACAAACTAAGATGAAACGAAAAAAATGCAAAAAAAAGATTGTAAAAAATGTAAAAAAGAATGTAAAAAAAAAGGAAGAAAAAAATAACTAAAAATGAAAGTAAATTGGGGGGCTGTCATGCTCTGAAATTATTGAACTCAATGTTCAGTCCGGCAGGCTGTAGTGTGCCTAATCGGTTGATGAGATGCTGTTCCTCGAGCTTGCGTTGATGTTCACTGGAACACTGCAGCAATCCCAGGACAGAGATGTGAGCATGAGAGCAGGGGGGAGTGTTGAAATGTCAAGCAACCGGAAGCTCAGGGTCCTGCTTGCGGACTGAGCGGAGATGTTCCGCAAAGCGGTCACCCAGTCTGCGCTTGGTCTCCCCAATGTAGAGGAGACCACACTGTGAGCAGCGAATACAGTATACTACATTGAAAGAAGTGCAAGTAAATCGCTGCTTCACCTGAAAGGAGCGTTTGGGGCCTGGGATAGTGAGGAGAGAGGAGGTAAATGGAAAGGTATTACACCTCCTGCGATTGCAGGGGAAGGTGCCATGGGACGGGGACGAGGACGAGGTGGTGGGGGTAATGGAGGAGTGGACCTCCATCACTGGTGATAGGTTGTCTACTAATATCCATTATAAGCCCACCTACTCCCACAGCTACCTCGACTACACTTCTTCACACCCTGCCTCCTGTAAGGACTTAATTCCATTCTCCCAGTTTCTCCGTCTCCGACGCATCTGCTCTGATGATGCTACCTTCCACAACAGTGCTCCTGATATGACCTCCTTTTTCCTCAACCGAGGATTTCCCCCCACTGTGGTGACAGGGCCCTCAACCGTGTCTGGCTTATTCCCCGCACCTCTACCCTCACCCCTTCCCCTCCCTCCCAGAACCGTGACAGGGTTCCCCTTGTCCTCACTTTTCACCCCACCAGCCTCCATATCCAAAGGATCATCCTCCGCCATTTCCGCCACCTCCAGCGAGATGCCACTACCAGTCGCATCTTTCCCTCCCTTCCCCGTCAGCATTCCGAAGGGATCGTTCCCTCCGCGACACCCTGGTCCACTCCTCCATTACCCCCACCACCTCGTCCCCGTCCCATGGCACCTTCCCCTGCAATTGCAGGAGGTGCAATACCTGCCCATTTACCTCCTCTCTCCTCACTATCCCAGGCCCCAAACACTCCTTTCAGGTGAAGCAGCGATTTACTTGCACTTCTTTCAATGTAGTATACTGTATTCGCTGCTCACAGTGTGGTCTCCTCTACATTGGGGAGACCAAGCGCAGACTGGGTGACCGCTTTGCGGAACATCTCCGCTCAGTCCGCAAGCAGGACCCTGAGCTTCCGGTTGCTTGCCGTTTCAACACTCCGCCCTGCTCTCATGCTCACATCTCTGTCCTGGGATTGCTGCAGTGTTCCAGTGAACATCAACGCAAGCTCGAGGAACAGCATCTCATCTACCGATTAGGCACACTACAGCCTGCCGGACTGAACATTGAGTTCAATAATTTCAGAGCATGACAGCCCCCCAATTTACTTTCATTTTTAGTTATTTTTTTCTTCCTTTTTTTTAACATTCTTTTTTACATTTTTTGCAATCTTTTTTTTTCATTTTTTTCGTTTCATCTTAGTTTGTTCAGTTTGCTTACCCACTATTTTTTTTCAGGTTGCACTTGCTCAAGTTCAATATTCAGTGTATTAACAGCTAATCTGTACTAATGCTTTGTCTTTCAACATCGCATTAACATATTGTTTGCCTTTGCTCCGTGACCTTTTGGTCAGCTATGTGGCCTGGTCCAATCTTGACCTCCTTTGTTATCTCTTGCCCCACCCCCACCTCACTTGCTTATAACCTGTGACTTTTCTAATATTTGTCAGTTCCGATGAAGGGTCACTGACCCGAAACGTTAACTCTGCTTCTCTTTCCACAGATGCTGCCAGACCTGCTGAGTGGTTCCAGCATTTCTTGTTTTTAGTTCAAAATCAATGTTCATATGACAAAGCCAACAAGCCTCATTCTTGGCAGGTGGGGGCCTGCGTGACAATAGATAGACTGAAATATCAAACAAGGGAAAAATTCAATCCTCCAACCCAGTGATGACTCTCAACAGCAAGAGTTACAAACAAGAAATTAAGGAAACTGGATAAAGCTGTGGGTTCTCTGTTGCTAGTTTTTGATATAGTCCATTTTAAAAAAAAAAGGGTTGGTGAGAGATTGAAGCTGAGTTGATGCTACGGAGTTTACTCGTTCAGAAGCTACCTGAACTAGGCACGTCTGCAGTGCACTAGGTGGACTATCCTGGCTCATTGATAGGGAGGGCAAGGGTTTCCACTAGGTTGATACTGGTTTCTTCAGCACAATTTGCCCAAAATCGTCCAAACCAGTGTAAAAGACTGTAGAATGTTAAGTGCGAATTACACTCTGTGTAAATTGTGTTACCATTACCTTTTGCAATAGTTAAAAAAAAAAAATCATACTGGAAGATGCCCCCAACCTCAAAACTAGTCACGGCCTCGAGATTTAATTAATAACGATGATAAGCTTCCGCAAACTGTGCCTTTGAGGATGCACTTAAAATTAAGCTTTTTTTGTTTAGGTGCGAGGACTTTAATGGACATGTTAAAAGCTTTTGGAAGTAAATTTAAAAAATATAATTACAAAGAAACTGACTCCTGCTGCAACCAACAAATGGCTTTGTACATTTTTAACATCATTTTCGGTTATTTAAACCAGGTTATTCACAGGTGGTAAATTGACACTCTGATTGAAAATGCTTATTTTTTGTGATAAACCCATTTAATCAAACTGCAAGGAGTATTTTTTAAAAGCGAAAACTTTTTCAAATCAATTACCTTCTAAAATGCGGCCAGATTGTGCTTGCTCATGACAGATTTTATGTTTGGTGATATGTAAATGAGTTTGAGCAGAAACTTGAGAGAGAAAAATCATCTTCTCAAAACTAATGCAATTTTGGGCAAAATTTGCATCCGGATCACGGATCATGCCCAAAGTGGAAACTCCAGACCAGGATCTGGAGGAGTAAACCTGTCTTCTCGTCCATATGCTTCCCAAATGGCCCTGGGTAACCCAGCTGCTCAAGGAGGGGAAGGGTAACGGCATGGGGAGGTGGTGTGTGGATGGTGTGCTGTAACGTAGAAGTGATATTGGTGGACTAGCAATCCAGAGAATGTGGGTTCAAATCCCATCTTGCCAGTCTGAGAGCTCAGTTAAAAGTCCATTACCTTGGCCTCTGAAGTATCCTGGCAAACCACTCAGCAGTAACTACAACCAGCAGTTTAAGAAGGCAACTCACCAACACCTTTGCATGTTTTTTTAAACATATTAATTCATGGGATGTGAGCTTCACTGGCTAGGCCGGCATTTATTGCTCATCCTTAATTGCCCATGAGAAGGTGGTGGTGAGCCGTCTTCTTGAACAGCTGTGGTGTATGTGGTGTAGGTACACTCACAGTGCTGTTAGGGAGTTCCAGGATTTTGACACAGCGACAGTGAAGGAACGGCGATATAGTTCCAAGTCAGGATGGTGTGTGACCTGGAGGGGAACTTGCAGGTGGTGGTGTTTCCATGCATCGGCTGCCCTTGTCCTTCTAGGTATTAATCTAGAGATGACCAGCAAGTGCTGGTCTTGCCAACAACATCTGAATCTTGTGAATAAATTAAAAAGAAAACAGAGCTGGGTTTTAAATGCAGGGATAGAAGCAGCAGTGATATCTTGGATAAGTCTACTGGAACAGTGAGAGAAAAGTACTTCACTGTCCAATCTACGCAGTTCATTGCATATGTAGGGCTGGAGAATGGGGAGGTGGTGATGTAATGGTAATGTCACTAGACTAGTAGACCAGAGTCCAGGCTAATGCTCTGGGTTCAAATCCCACCAGGGCACATGGCAAAATTTGAATTCAATTAATAAATCTGGAATTAAAAGCTAGTCTAATGGTGGCCGTGAAACCATTGTCAATTGCTGTAAAAACCCATCTGGGTCACTAATGTGCTTTAAGGAAGGAAATCTGCCATCCTTACCTGGTCTGGCCGACATGTGATTCCAGACCCACAGCAATGTGGTTGACTCTTTTAAAAAAAAGCCCTCTGAAATGGCCTAGCAAGACACTCAGTTCAAGGGCAATTAGGGATGGGCAATAAATGCAGGCCTAGCCAGCGACACACACATCCCACAAAAAAATAAAAAAAGATTCCCTCCAACTAGTCTGTGTGTGGGGGGCGAAAAGCACCTGCAGTAACCAGCCTGCTGCAATCGCTGTGGTGTACTCTATATGAACCCCACCCGTGCTAACTCGCATCTGCAAGCTTTGCCAATAAGACTGCGAGAAAGTGCTCGATCAATTTCCTGTCTGATTTATATTAACAAAATAACAAACAAGCCCGTTGATTCAGAATTATCCAACAGATTAATAATACATTTCAAGTAATTAGTATATAGCCCAAGGTCTGTGTTGTTTAATAAAACATCTCCTTTTGATGAACATTACGAGCAAACAATAGGGGGAAAAAATGTGAATTTTTGCAATAAGACACCTGGGTTCTGTGGATTTGAAGAATTCATACTTAAAAGCAGGCATCATGTAAGGAAAATGTCTCACAGCATTTAATGAGGGGGCAGATTAGCATCCCAGAAGTGGGTAGTGAGAGAAAAGTGTTGATGGCTTGCAGTTGTGAGCAGCTTGAATTCAGCGTCCGTGCAAAGCTGATTCACTCTGATGTTAAACATGTTGCGCAAGGTGCATCCACAGACACATAGACAACAGAAGGCGCATCAAGGCAGGGTGCTGTGGCTTGGGTGCAGCAACAGGTGCATAGCTCAATCTCAAGGACACAGCTTGCACTTAAAACTTTCAGACTGGTTAGCCGTGGAACAGTGGGTAGCACTCCTATCTCGGACTCACAAAGGTTGTGGGTTCAATCTAGTCTAACGAAAGCTAGTCTCTGTAATGGTGATCATGAAACTATTATCAATTGTCATAAAAATCCATCTGGTTCACTAATGCTCTTTAGGGAAGGAAATCTGCCGTCCTTACCTGGTCTGGCCGACATGTGACTCTAAACCCAGGGCAATGTGGTTGACTCTTAACTGCCCTCAGAAATGACTGAGGAAGGCATTCAGTTCTCAAAGGCAATTAGAGATGGGCAACAAATGCAGGCCCAGCTGGTGACACCTTCATTCCATGAAAGAATTAAAAGAAAACCCACTCCAGGAAACCTGAGCACAAAATCTAAGCTGGCATACCACAATACATTACAGATGGAGCACTACACTGTCAACAATCTTTCAGATGAAATATTAAACTGAGGCCCTGCCTGCCCTCTTGGGTGAATATAAATGAGCCCTGGCACTATCTTGAAGAATAGCAGGGGAGTTCTCCCCAGTGACCTGGTCAATATTTATCTGTCAACCAATATTACTAAATCAAGTGATCTGGATATTTATCGCATTGCTGTTTGTGGGGTCTTGCTGTGTGCACATTGGCTGCCATGTTACAACAGTGAGGACGTCCTGGTGTAACGAAAAGGTAGTTCCATGGTCACCATTACTGGCACTAGCTTTTTTTTAAATTGCAGATTTGTTCAATTAACTGAATTTAAATTCTCCAGCTGCCATGACGGGATTTGAACTCATGTCTTCGCGTAATCAGTCCATCCCTCTGGATTACTAGTCCAATAACATAACCATTATGCTACTGTACCTTGCAGCAATCCCCAAGTCTTAAAGATGAAGCTCCAGGACTCTGCTGCAAGCAACCCAAGAGAAAAATCATAAGGGGCATTGAACAAGACTGTCTTTTCTAATTTCTTTGAACACTTTTCATTAATTAGTTGAACAAAGAAAATTACAGCACAGGAACAGGCCCTTCGGCCCTCCAAGCCTGCGCCGATCCAGATCCTCTATCTAAACCTTTCGCCTATTTTCTAAGGGTCTGTATCTCTTTGCTTCCTGTCCATTCATGTATCTGTCTAGATACATCTTAAAAGACGCTATCGTGCCCGTGTCTACCACCTCCGCTGGCTTCTTGCTATCCACCCTGTCTATACCTCTCATGATTTTGTACACCTCAATCAGGTCCCCCCTCAACCTCCGTCTTTCTAATGAAAATAATCCTAATCTACTCAACCTCTCTTCATAGCTAGCGCCCTCCATACCAGGCAACATCCTGGTGAACCTCCTCTGCACCCTCTCCAAAGCATCCACATCCTTTTGGTAATGTGGCGACCAGAACTGCACGCAGTATTCCAAATGTGGCCGAACCAAAGTCTTATACAACTGTAACATGACCTGCCAACTCTTGTACTCAATACCCCGTCCGATGAAGGAAAGCATGCCGTATGCCTTCTTGACCACTCTATTGACCTGCGTTGCCACCTTCAGGGAACAACGGACCTGAACACCCAAATCTCTCTGTACATCAATTTTCCCTAGGACTTTTCCATTTATTGTATAGTTCACTCTTGAATTGGATCTTCCAAAATGCATCACCTCGCATTTGCCCGGATTGAACTCCATCTGCCATTTCTCTGCCCAACTCTCCAATCTATTTATATTCTGCTGTATTTTGTAAAACTTTTGGCGTTGGGATTAATAGTCGAGATTAATCCAATGAGTTTTTCCCTTTCCAATTGGCCATGTGCCTGGAGAATGGACCAATGGCGAGAGTATGGTCATGGGGTGACTTAAGGCAGGAGAACATGTGGTGAAACCTCCAGGAATACACCCAGAGTTGGCAACCCAACTGGAAGGGAGAGGGAAGAATCAATTGGGCTTTCGTTCCCAACCTCCACGTTTGGTGGCACTACATCTTGACTTACCTCCTCTTCTCTTTTATCCTTTTTAATCTCTATGGCTTTTCTCTTCCATAGCCTCAGTGTAAAATAGAACAAAGGTAACAGCAGTTCTAGAATAATGTCAGCTCAGTGAGACATAGGTGGTTGCATTCTTAGGAGAAGCTCATTCTAGATCTTTGTCTTGGTGACATGCTTTCTAAGCTAAGCAGTGAACCTGTGCTGTGGCCGGAGATAGGCAGCTCACTGACCAACACACCAAGACTGATGGAGGTTCATGAGACTAGTTCATAAATATAGGATAGTCACTAATAAATCCAAAAGGAATTCAGGAGAAAAGTCTTTATTGAGAGTGGTCAGAACCGGGTACTCACTACCACATGGAATAGTTGAGGTGAATAGCATAGAAACATTTAAGGGGAAGGTAGATAAACATATGAGGGAGAAAGGAATAGAAGGATATGTTGATAAGGTTATATCAGGAGAGTGGAGGGAGGCTTGAGCAGAGCGTAAACACCAGCATAGGCCTATTGGAGCAACTGGCCTGTTTCTGTGCTGTGGTTTCTATGTAATTCTACGCACGACACAAATATGAGGTAAAGAACATACTGCTTTAGCACAAACACCTTCTGCCCAGATTGCAAGATAACCTTCTTCTGTTTGTTAGTATCATCAACTGGTGCGATTAATAGAATTTGGGATGCTGCTACTTCCTTGTGTCCTTTTCCTTATATTCCGATTAAATGGCTCAGGGAAATCACCTGATCATAGAATCATAGAAAGTTTAAGGCACAGAAAGAGGCCACTTGGCCCATCGTGTCTGTGCCGGCTGAAAAATGATCCACCTATTCTAGTCCCATCTTCCAGCATTTGTTGTGTAGCTCTGCAGATTACAGCACTTGAGGTGCATATCCAGACTCCTTTTGAATGAGTTGAGGGTTTCTGCCAGACCCACACCACCCTCTGGGTGGAAAAGTCTAATATTTCTACCAATCACTTTAAATCTATGGCCCCTCGTCACTGACCGCTCTGCCAAGATGAATAGACCCTTCACCTCCACTCTATCCAGGCCCCTCAAAATTTTGTACATTTCAATCAGATCTCCCCTCAGCCTTCTCTGTTCCAAGGAGAACAACCCCAGCCTATCCAATCTTTCCTCATAGCTGCATTTTTCCAGTCCCCGCAACATCCTTGTAAACCTCCTCTGTACCCTCTCTAGTGCAATTACATCCTTCCTGTCATGAGGTGACCAGAACTGCACACAGTACTCAAGTTGTGGCCTAACCAATGATTTATACAGTTCCAGCATAACCTCCCTGCTCTTATATTCTATACCTCGGTTAATAAAGGAAAGGATTCCATATGCCTTCTGAACCACCTTATCGACCTGTCCGGCTATCTTCAGGGATCTGTGGACATTCACTCCAAGGTCCCTCACTTCCTCTACACGTCTCAGTATTCTCCCATTAATCGTGTATTCCTTTGCCTTTTTTGACCTCCCCAAATGCATCACCTCACACTTCTCCAGGTTGAATTCCATTTGCCACTTTTCTGCCCATCTGACCAGACCATCAATATCTTCCTGCAGCCTACAGCTATCCTCTTCGCTATCTACTACATGGCCAATCTTTGTGACATCTGTAAACCTCTTGATTATGCCCTTTACATTTACGACCAAATCGATAATATATACCACAAAAAACAGGGGACCCAGTACTGAGCCCTGCAGAATACCACTGGAAACAGCCCTCCAAATCGCTAAAACACCCATCAACCATTACCCTTTGTTTCCTGCCACTGAGCCAATTTTGTATCCACCTTGCTGCATTTCCCTGGATCCCATGGGATTTTATTTTTTTAAATAGTCTGCCAGGTGGGACCTCATCAAAAGCCTTGCTAAAATCCATGTAGACCACATCAACTGCACTACCCTCATCTATCTTCCTTGTTACTTCTTCAAAAAATTCGATCAAGTTGATCAGACAAGATCTTCCCTTAACAAATCCATGCTGACTATCCTAGATTAATCTGTGCCTTTCTAAGTGACAGTTCATCCAGTCTCTCAGATTGGATTCCAATAATTTGCCCACTACTGAGGTTAGACTGACTGGCCTGTAATTATTCAGTCTACCCTTCGCTCCCTTTTTAAACAGAGGTATGACATCAGCAGTTCTCCAATCCTCCGGCACCACATCTGTATCCAGTGAGGACTGGAAAATGATGGTCAGAACCCCTGCTATTTCCTCTCTTGCTTCTTTTAACAGCCTATGATACACTTCATCTGGCGCTGGTGATTTATCAACTTTAAAGGATGCTAATCCTATTAATACTTCCTCTCTCCCTATGTTTATCACATCCAATACTTCACACTCCTCCTCCTTAAATACAATATCTGCATCGTCCCCATCTTTTGTGAAGACAGACACAGGTATTAGATACTAACATCTTCCACCCCTACACATAGGTTACCTTTTTGGTCTTTTATGGGCCCTACTCGCTCCTTAGTTATCCTCTTACGCTTAATGTATTGATAAAACATTTTTGAGTTCACCTTGATTTTGCTTGCCAATATTCTTTCATGCCCTCTCTTTGCTTTCCCAATTTCCTTTTTGATTTCACCCCTCCACTTTCTATACTCCTCCCAGCTTTCTGTAGTATTGAGTTCTCGGTGTCCTATTGAGTTTCCTTTTCTGCCTTACCTTAGCCTGTAGGTTCCTTGACATCCATGGAGCTCTAGATTTGGCCGCCTCACCCTTTTTGTTTGTGGGAACACCTTGAATCTCCACTTTGAACGCCGCCCACTGCTCTGACACTGATTTACCTTCAAGTAGCTGTTTTCAGTCCACTTTCACTAAATCACTCAGTTTAGTAAAATTGGCCTTGCCCCAGTTGAGAACTCTAACTCCTGTTCTATCCTTGTCCTTTTCCATAATTATGTTAAAACTGACTGAATTATGATCACTACCACCAATGGCCAGGTACTTCTCTTCCTGTTGTGTTCCTTTCTCCTTTACAATACATGATACATAGATTGCACTTCAAGAGTCATTTAACATTCGTAGCACACAAATGCCAGGCAATAACCATCTCCAATAAGAGAGATAACTGTCTCCCTTTGACATTCAATGGCATTACCATCGCTGAATCCCCCACTATCAACATCCTGGGGGTTATTATTGACCAGAAACTGAACTGGAAAAGACAGATAAATACTGTGGCTACAAGAGCAAGTCAGAGCTGGGAATTCTGCAACGACTACGGCACCTCCTGACTCCCCAAAGCCTGCCCACCATCTACAAGGTACAAATCAGGAGTTTGATGGAATACTCTCCACTTGCCTGGATAAGTGCAGCTCCACCATCACTCAGGAAGCTCAACACCATCTAGGACAAAGCAGCCCACTTGATTGGCGCCCCATCCACCACCTTAAACATTCACTCTCTCCACCGACGTACAGCGGCAGCAGTGTGCACCATCTACAAGATGCAATGCAGCAACTCACCAAGGCTCCTTCAACAGCACTATCCAAACCATGACCTCTTCCACCTAGAAGGACAAAGGACAGCAGATGCATGGGAACCACCACCTGCAAGCTCCCCTCCAAGCCACACACCATTCTGACTTGGAACTATATCGCCGTTCCTTCACTGTCACTGGGTCAAAATCCTGGAACTCCCTTCCTAACAGCACTGTGGGTGTACCTAGCTCACATGGACTGCAGCGGTTTAAGAAGGAAGCTCACCACCACCTTCTCAACGGCAATTAGGGATGGGCAATAAATGCTGACCTAGCCAGCGACACCCACATCCCATGAAATATAAAAAACATGGTAGAACAAACAAGGAATGATACCCAAGCTCTGGAATTCCCTCCCTCAACTCCTCTGCCTCTCTCTCTGCCTTTAAGACACTCCTTGCAACCTCTTTCAAACATTTGTTAACTTGTCCTAATATCTCCTTATGTGGTTCGGTGTCAAATTTTGTTTGATCATTACTGTGTTTTATTATGTTAAAGACTATATAGAAATGCAAGTTACTGGCGCTGCTTGTCCGGAAAAAATCTGTCTTCTCGAGTGTTCCAAGCCCTTTGGATCACAAATTACCGAACAGACTAAAAATAAGTAAGCAAAATGAAGAAAGCCAACCAGCCAGTTCCTGCACTTATCCTGATCTAGGGACAACCTGGGCGGGTTAGAGAGAAGCCAAGCAGTCACTAATCTGGAGAAACGTCCAACAACAATTTACCTCAAATTAATCTCAGGACCTATTTAGATGACTCATATAATCTACAGCACAAAAACAGGCCATTCAGCCCGATCCCTCGCCATCAAATTCCATCAGCCCTAAACTTCTCTTCCTTTCTCTGTCATGTGTTTATCTAGCTTCCCCTTAAATGCATCTCTGCTATTCACCTCAACCACTCCTTGTGGTAGCAAGTTCCACAGGGAATACTTTAGGCAATGGGCTTAAAGGTTCAGACCAGGGTAGCTGTTAAACATTATGTCCCACAGACCAGTCTAACAGTGAGAAACAGCACAGGAGAGCAGTTAATATATACAAAAACATTTTTTTTAAATGAACAATCGCAGCATCCCTTCACCAATCCACCAAACAGTTTCATTTTTTAAAATTGTTCCCACTGACTGAAGGGTCAATAACCAGGGGACACGGGTTTAAGGTAATTGGCAAAAAAGATAGAAGTGAGATGAGAATTTTTTTTTTCATGCGAGTTATTGTGATCTGAAATACATTGCTTGAAAAGGTGGTGGAAGCAGATTCAATAGGGAATTGGATAAACACTTGAATGGGAGATAATTGTAGGGCTAAGGGGAAAGAGCAGGGGACTGAGATTAATTGGACAGCTGTTTCAAAGGCCTGGACTGCAATGATGGGCTGAATGGCTTCCTTCTTCTGCAGTGTAAGGTTCTATGTTTCTATCTTTTTATATACATTACTCTGCATCTTTTCAGTTTGCCTTTAAGGGGGTTGGGAGAAAGAGGAAGGGGAAAAATGAATTGGATTAGAGGAACTTTAAAAATAATATATTTAAAGCCTTTAACAAACATCATTTTGAGGTTTTTTTTAAAAAAAACTATAATTAACAACTCGACACCCTCACCCCCAAGAAAAACTCCAGCACATAATGTCACAGATTTTGTGATGCCCTTCTGATATTTTTCTGCAGTGTCATTTTTATTGAGAAAATATCAGACTTACATCACAGATATCAATCTAAAGGCAAAGCATAAAATGCAATCTTAAGAAACATGGTTTTTGAGGTTTTGGAGAGTTTTACCAGCTCTTTAAATAGTGTTCTACACTGCACATTATACAAAAAAAAAAACTGCAAATGTCTAATCTCACAATATATACAGTAGAAGGCAGCATTTAGAGGTGAGGATACATATATATATATTATATTATTTTATATGACACACAAACATTGATTCCAGAACAATTTTGCTCTCATAGCTAGACTGCATTCCTAATTCCTTAACACAGAAGAGTCCATTGTACAGGCACAATTCTCTCGTGTCTATCTCTGTCTTCTCCACTTTGCTGATACAGTACATTTTATTTAAAAAGTAAAAATAAAATTTACATTTAAAAGGGGAGGGGAAGAAAGAATGAATGAATGCCTCGTCCTATTTGCTCAAAGTGTAGTGGCACTGCGCACACACAAACACAGTCTCCCGTTGGGCATCTGGCGCTGGAAGAGAGAGAAAAAGATTATAACACGATATAATCTGTGGCCAACATTTTCTCGGTGGGCAGAGTCATACATTTTGCTGTTTCCTCTCATTCAGCCTGGAGGGTGGAAAGTCTTGATTGTAAATCCCAGTACAGATTCCTGTCAACATTGTCCATTAGCAGGCTCTTTCCAGGAAGATGACATCCCCTCCAATCAAGATGTATAAATAGAGTGTTGGGCCCAATTGAAAGGCACTACATCGGACATCTCATCTGAGAAACAGGCAAACTTCCACACTGAAGGAAAATGGGGGCCTGGGTTCGAAATCAACTCAATCAGAATAGAGTGGAAGCGATCTCAGGATGAACCTCCCAAGAAATGAGTTTAGGCAGTCTCAATGGAGTGTCAAATGGGCATGCAACCCAAAATTGGCCCTTAATCAATGGTCATTGGAAACCTTGTTCAGAGAAGTTGCAGGTGGGAAACAAAAACTCCTGCAATATGGGTTCTAAAGTCTATTGTTCGGGTAAATGAGCAAAAGGAGCTTTCAGTTGCATGATATCTGATCTTCGCTGCCAATGCTGGGAGCCTCAAGTTGAAAGTGCTCCATTCCCCAGCACTTGCATCTCATTCCGATGAGCATCAAAAGTCAGATTTTTGGTTTAAAAATAGGTGAGTCAAAACTTCAATCTGAACCTGGCGGAGAGTTTTGTGTTGTTACAGCTATACAAAGCCCTGGTTAGACCACACCTGGAGTGGCGTGTTCATTTCTGGGCATCACACCTTAAGAAGCTTACATTGGCCTTCAAGAGACTGCAACACAGGTTTACCAGAATGATGCATGGACTCCAAGACTTAAATTACAAGGCGAGATTACACAAATTAGGGTTGTATTTCCTGAAATTCAGAAGATTAAGGTGTGACCTGGTATTAAGGAGAACTGATAAGGTAGATAGAGAGAAATTGTTTCTGATGGTTGGGGAGTCTAGAACTAGGGAGCAGTCTAAAAGTTAGAGCCAGGCCTTTCAGGAGTGAAATTCAGAAGCACTTCTACACACAAAGGGTGGTAGAAGTTTGGAACTTGATTCTGCAAATGGCAAGTGATGCTGTGTCAATTGTTAATTTTAAATCTGACATTGGTAGATTACTGTTAATCAAAGGTATTAAGGGATTATGGGGTCAAGGCAGGTATATGGGGTTAGGTCGCAGAACAACCATGATCGTATTGAATGATGGAACAGGCCCAAGGGGCTAAATGACCTGCACCTATGTTTCTAAGTAAGGACAAGGAGGTTGCAGGATTCTATCTGAATTGGAAGTTTAGTAGTGAGGTGCTGGAACCACAAAGCTGTTAAGACTATTCTTCATGCACATGGAACATTCAGTTGGCACTTGCAGTGGAGTTATTTTTATTTTACTGCAAATATTTACTGGAACTAAAATATTTTAATAGATGAAACAAACCAGGCATACTGCATACATAGGTTTGAAACATTTGGTTCAGCGAAGAAATTAAGCCAAAATTCATCCATAATTAGCTTCACAGATGCATGTTTTTTTGCTCTCAGTTTTCTCTACTCTTCTCAAAGAGGTGACACATACTGCGGCCAGCTCCGTAGGCAGTGGCCCCACTCTTTTTGTAGGAGTCTACACAATTTCATCTCAGTATTTCCTAAGTGGTGAGAGGCTGGAAAGTGTTGAACTTCAAAGGGACTTTGGTGTCCTTGTTCATGAGTCACTGAAAGCTAACATGCAGGTACAGCAAGCAATTAAGGTAAATGATATGTTGGCCTTTATTAAAAGAGGATTTGAGTATAGGAGTAAAGATGTCTTACTACAATTATATAGAGCCTCAGTGAGACTGCACCTGGAGTATTCTGTGCAGTTTTGGTCTCCCTTACCTAAGGAAAGATATACTTGCCATCGAGGGAGTGCAACGAAGGTTCACCAAACTAATTCCTAAGATGGAGAGATTGTCCTATGAGGAAAGATTAAAATAGACTGGGCCTTTACTCTCTGGAGTTTAGAAGAATGAGAGGTGATCTCATTCAAATGTGCAAAATTCTTACAGGGCTCGACAGGGTAGACACAGGAAGGATGTTTCCCCTGGCTGGGGAGTCTAGAACCTGGGAACGCAGTCTCAGAATAAGAGGCAGGCCATTTTAGGACTGAGAGGGAGAGAAGTTTCTTCACTCAGAGGGTGTTGAATTTTTGGAATTCTCTGCCCCAGTGGGCTGTGGAGGCTCAGTCATTGATTTCGTTCAAGACCAAGATTGATGGATTTCTACATATTAAAATCATCAAGGGATTCGCGGGTAGTGCAGGAAAATGGTGTTGAAGTAGATCAGTCATGATCGCATTGAATGGCGGAGTGGGCTTGAAGGGATACTCCTGATACTATTTCTAGTATTCTTGCACACAATGAGTGTCCACAGGCACTTTGAGCTGGAGAGGGGTGAAGGGGGCAGGAGGGATATTACACCAAGTCCAATCATGTCCAGACAAAAGAGGTTCACTAGATATCAACCAGGAGCTGGAAACGTAACTGCTTTTTCCCTTACCAAGCCCAGACGCACTAAGGTTAGTCACAGGACATATATGTGTCACCCACAAAACTGAGATCAGAAAACTCAGCACAGTCTGAGGATCACACCTAGGACTTTCTGGGCCTGCAGTAGTACACTAGGCAGTGCAGTCTCCCTCTGAATCAGCAGGGAGCTTCCTTGACTTGATTTTGTGCTCAAAGTACAGAAGCAGTTGCATATATATTATATGCTGATGGTGAATTAACTTTGCTAAATTTTTAATTGAAAATCGAAAGACACAAAAAGACACAAAAAGACAAGAGAAATAGTAACAGTCATAATTACCAGTTGCTCCCATTGATGATTTGGGAACTTTGAATGAACAGCATCTCGAGCAATAGCTGTTCCCGCAGTTGCTGCAGTTACGCTAAGCATGGGCAGAAAAAAGAATTGTGATGAAAGGAGCAGGTACTTAACACATACCCGGTATATTAGCAGTATTAAATACCAATATGTTGTCTATACAACATTAATAATTGATCCATGCATTCCACTGATCTGATCCATATGCAGCACTAGCTATCAATACGCAGCTCTGTACACAGCTTTAACTACGTGATATCCAGTCTGTACACAGCAATAACTATTGGTACCTAGTCTGTAGATGGCACTAACTATTGATACCCTGTCTGTACACAGCACTAATTCAGTCCATGCAAAACTCTAATCTATACATAGCAATAAGCTGGGAGAGTGAGGGAGCAGTCGGCGGGTGGGAGGGGTGAGGTGGGGAGCATTGTCAGCAAGGTAATTACAGTTGGGTACCCAGAACAGAGATTTAAGAAAGGTTTGTGAAAGGGGTAGTGGACTAAAATGTACCCAAATGCCCCATAGGAAAAATGAAAATGATGGCGAGTAAAATAAATGAATAAGACCTCAGATATTATGGCTCAACAAAATGCAGTAATGGCCACGATGTTATCTATGGCGCCTTTCACGGCTTCAGGACATCCCAGAGTGCAGCCAATGAGGTGTAGTCACTGTTGTAATGTAGGAAACGTGGCAGACAATTTGTGTTCAGCAAGCTTGCACAAACAGCAATTTTTTTTTTATTCGTTCATGGGATGTGGACATCACTGCCCATTTATTGCCCATCCCTAATTGCCCTTGAACTGAGTGGCCATTTCAGAGGGCATTTTAAGAGTCAACCACATTGCTGTGGATGTGGAGTCACATGTAGGCCAGACCAGGTAAGGACGGCAGATTTCCTTCCCTAAAGGACATTAGTGAACCAGATGGGTTTTTACAACAATCGACAATGGCTTCATGGTCACACTAGACTAGCTTTTGAATTCCAGATTTATTAATTGAATTTAAATTTCACCATCTGCCGTGGTGAGATTCGAACCCACGTCCCAATGTGATAAGGATAATAATAACAGGAAATGCTGGAAATACTCAGCAGGTCTGGTAGCATCCATGGAGAGATAAGCAGAGTTAACGTTTCAGGTCAGTGACCCTTCATCAGAACTGGCAAAGGTTAGAAATGTAAAAGGTTTTAAGCGGAGATGGGGCAAGAAATAACAAAAGGGAAGGTGTTGATAGGACAGAGGGTCACAGAGAAGAAATGACCAGCAGGTCATGGAGCAAAGGCAAATGGTATGTTAATGGTGTGTTGAAAAACAAAGCGTTAGTGCAGAGAGGGTGTTAATGGACAGAAAAATGAACAGCCCTGGCCCAAAGCACAATCATGAAAAAAAGTGGGCAGGCACATGGTAAGAATATGAATGATGAAACAAACTAAAATAAAATGAAATAAAAAGAAAAATGAAAAAAGAACTGAAAATAAAAAGGGGGGGGGGGGGGGGGGGGGGTGCCTGTCATGCTCTGAAATTATTGAACTCAATGTTCAGTCCAGCATGCTGTAGTGTGCCTAATCGGGAAATGAGATGCTGCTCCTCGAGCATTGATGTTCACTGGAACACTGCAGCAAGCCCAGGACAGTGATGTGGGCATGAGAGCAGGGGGTGGTGGTGGTGTTGAAATGGCCAGCAACCAGAAGCTCGGAAGTGTTCCACAAAGCATTCACCCAATCTGCATTTGGTCTTCCCAATGTAGAGGAGACCACATTGTGAGCAGCGAGTACAGTATACTAAATTGAAAGAAGTACAAGTAAATCGCTGCTTCACCTGAAAGGAGTATTTGGAGCCTTGGATAGTGAGGAGGGAGGAGGTAAACGTGCAAGTATTACACCTCCTGCGATTGCATGGGAAGGTGCCGTGCGAAGGGGACGAGGTATTGGGGGTAATGGAGGAGTTGACCAGGGTGTCACAGAGGGAATGATCCCTTTGGAATGCTGACAGGGGAGGGAATGGGAAGATGCCTTTGGTGGTGGCATCACGCTGGAGGTGGCGGAAATGGTGGAGGATGATCCTTTGGATGTGGAGGCTAGTGGGGTGGAAAGTGAGGACAAGGGGAACCCTGTCGCGATTCTGGGAGGGAGGGGAAGGGGTGAGGCTAGAGGTGCGGGAAATGGACCGGATACGGTAGAGGGCCCTGTCAACCACAGTGGGGGGGAATCCTCAGTTGAGGAAAAAGGAAGACATATCAGAAGTGCTGCAGTGGAAGGTTGCATCATCAGAGCAGATGCGTCGGAGACGGAGAAACTGGGAGAATGGAATGAAGTCCTTACAGGAGGCAGGGTGTGAAGAAGTGTATCGCAGGAGGTGTAATACCTGCACTTTTACCTCCTCTCTCCTCACTATCCAGGGCCCCAAACACTCCTTTCAGGTGAAGCAGCAATTTACTTGCACTTCTTTCAATTTAGTATACTGTATTCGCTGCTCACAATGTGGTCACCTCCACACTGGGGAGACCAAACGCAGATTGGGTAACCGTTTTGCGGAACACCTCCGCTCAGTCCGAAAGCATGACCCCGAGCTTCCTGTTGCTGGCCATTTCAACACTCCCTGCCTGCTCTCATGCCCTGTCTGTCCTGGGATTGCTGCAGTGTTCCAGTGAACAGCAATGCAAGCTCGAGGAACAGCATCTCATTTACCAATTAGGTACGCTACAGCGTGCCAAACTGAACATTGGGTTCAATAATTTCACAGCATGACGGGCCACCCTTTTTCTTTTCAGTTATTTTTTCTTTTCTTTTATTTAGTTTGTTTCATCATTCATTTTCTTACCATGTGCCTGCCCACTTTTTTTCATGTCCGTGCTTTGGGTTAAGGCTGTTCATTTTTCTGTCCATTAACACCATCTCTGCACTAATGCTTTGTCTTTCAGCACACCATTAACATACCCTTTGGCTTTGCTCCATGACCTTCTGGTCAGTTATTCTCTGTGACCCTGTCCTATCAACACCTTGCCTTTTGTTATCGCTTGCCTCATCCCCGCTTTATCTGCTTAAAACCTATTAGATTTCTAACCTTTGCCAGTTCTGATGAAGGGTCACTGACCTGAAATGTTAACTCTGTTTCTCTCTCCACGGATGCTGCCAAACCTGCTGAGTATTTCCAGCATTTCTTGTTTTTATTTCAGATTTTCAGCATCTGCAGTGTTTTGCGTTTATATAAATGTGATAAGGAAATCTGCTTTCAGTGATATTGATTGAGGGATATTTGCCTGGAATATTGGTTTAGGAGAATTACCTGCTCTTCTTCAAAATAGTGTAATGGAATAGTTTACATCCACCATATAGGTCAGAGGGGGCCTCAGGTCAATGTCTCAATTAAAAACCAGCACTTCCGACAGTGCAGCATTCCCTCAGTACTCCCCGTCCGACAGTGCAGTCCTCCCTCAGTACTGCATCCGACAGTGCAGTCCTCCCTCAGTACTGACCCTCCGACAGTGCAGCGCTCCCTCAGCACTGACCCTCCGACAGTGCAGCGCTCCCTCAGCACTGCCCCTCAGTGCAGTGCTCCCTCAATACTGCCCCTCCGACAGTGCAGCGCTCCCTCAGCACTGCCCCTCCGACAGTGCAGCGCTCCCTCAGCACTGCCCCTCCGACACTGCAGCGCTCCCTCAGCACTGCCCCTCCGACACTGCAGCGCTCCCTCAGCACTGCCCCTCCGACACTGCAGCGCTCCCTCAGCACTGCCCCTCCGACACTGCAGCGCTCCCTCAGCACTGCCCCTCCGACACTGCAGCGCTCCCTCAGCACTGCCCCTCCGACACTGCAGCGCTCCCTCAGCACTGCCCCTCCGACACTGCAGCGCTCCCTCAGCACTGCCCCTCCGACACTGCAGCGCTCCCTCAGCACTGCCCCTCCGACACTGCAGCGCTCCCTCAGCACTGCCCCTCCGACACTGCAGCGCTCCCTCAGCACTGCCCCTCCGACACTGCAGCGCTCCCTCAGCACTGCCCCTCCGACACTGCAGCGCTCCCTCAGCACTGCCCCTCCGACACTGCAGCGCTCCCTCAGCACTGCCCCTCCGACACTGCAGCGCTCCCTCAGCACTGCCCCTCCGACACTGCAGCGCTCCCTCAGCACTGCCCCTCCGACACTGCAGCGCTCCCTCAGCACTGCCCCTCCGACACTGCAGCGCTCCCTCAGCACTGCCCCTCCGACACTGCAGCGCTCCCTCAGCACTGCCCCTCCGACACTGCAGCGCTCCCTCAGCACTGCCCCTCCGACACTGCAGCGCTCCCTCAGCACTGCCCCTCCGACACTGCAGCGCTCCCTCAGCACTGCCCCTCCGACACTGCAGCGCTCCCTCAGCACTGCCCCTCCGACACTGCAGCGCTCCCTCAGCACTGCCCCTCCGACACTGCAGCGCTCCCTCAGCACTGCCCCTCCGACACTGCAGCGCTCCCTCAGCACTGCCCCTCCGACACTGCAGCGCTCCCTCAGCACTGCCCCTCCGACACTGCAGCGCTCCCTCAGCACTGCCCCTCCGACACTGCAGCGCTCCCTCAGCACTGCCCCTCCGACACTGCAGCGCTCCCTCAGCACTGCCCCTCCGACACTGCAGCGCTCCCTCAGCACTGCCCCTCCGACACTGCAGCGCTCCCTCAGCACTGCCCCTCCGACACTGCAGCGCTCCCTCAGCACTGCCCCTCCGACACTGCAGCGCTCCCTCAGCACTGCCCCTCCGACACTGCAGCGCTCCCTCAGCACTGCCCCTCCGACACTGCAGCGCTCCCTCAGCACTGCCCCTCCGACACTGCAGCGCTCCCTCAGCACTGCCCCTCCGACACTGCAGCGCTCCCTCAGCACTGCCCCTCCGACACTGCAGCGCTCCCTCAGCACTGCCCCTCCGACACTGCAGCGCTCCCTCAGCACTGCCCCTCCGACACTGCAGCGCTCCCTCAGCACTGCCCCTCCGACACTGCAGCGCTCCCTCAGCACTGCCCCTCCGACACTGCAGCGCTCCCTCAGCACTGCCCCTCCGACACTGCAGCGCTCCCTCAGCACTGCCCCTCCGACACTGCAGCGCTCCCTCAGCACTGCCCCTCCGACACTGCAGCGCTCCCTCAGCACTGCCCCTCCGACACTGCAGCGCTCCCTCAGCACTGCCCCTCCGACACTGCAGCGCTCCCTCAGCACTGCCCCTCCGACACTGCAGCGCTCCCTCAGCACTGCCCCTCCGACACTGCAGCGCTCCCTCAGCACTGCCCCTCCGACACTGCAGCGCTCCCTCAGCACTGCCCCTCCGACACTGCAGCGCTCCCTCAGCACTGCCCCTCCGACACTGCAGCGCTCCCTCAGCACTGCCCCTCCGACACTGCAGCGCTCCCTCAGCACTGCCCCTCCGACACTGCAGCGCTCCCTCAGCACTGCCCCTCCGACACTGCAGCGCTCCCTCAGCACTGCCCCTCCGACACTGCAGCGCTCCCTCAGCACTGCCCCTCCGACACTGCAGCGCTCCCTCAGCACTGCCCCTCCGACACTGCAGCGCTCCCTCAGCACTGCCCCTCCGACACTGCAGCGCTCCCTCAGCACTGCCCCTCCGACACTGCAGCGCTCCCTCAGCACTGCCCCTCCGACACTGCAGCGCTCCCTCAGCACTGCCCCTCCGACACTGCAGCGCTCCCTCAGCACTGCCCCTCCGACACTGCAGCGCTCCCTCAGCACTGCCCCTCCGACACTGCAGCGCTCCCTCAGCACTGCCCCTCCGACACTGCAGCGCTCCCTCAGCACTGCCCCTCCGACACTGCAGCGCTCCCTCAGCACTGCCCCTCCGACACTGCAGCGCTCCCTCAGCACTGCCCCTCCGACACTGCAGCGCTCCCTCAGCACTGCCCCTCCGACACTGCAGCGCTCCCTCAGCACTGCCCCTCCGACACTGCAGCGCTCCCTCAGCACTGCCCCTCCGACACTGCAGCGCTCCCTCAGCACTGCCCCTCCGACACTGCAGCGCTCCCTCAGCACTGCCCCTCCGACACTGCAGCGCTCCCTCAGCACTGCCCCTCCGACACTGCAGCGCTCCCTCAGCACTGCCCCTCCGACACTGCAGCGCTCCCTCAGCACTGCCCCTCCGACACTGCAGCGCTCCCTTAGCACTGCCCCTCCGACACTGCAGCGCTCCCTCAGCACCGACCCCCCGACAGTGCAGCGCTCCCTCAGCACCGACCCTCCGACAGTGCAGCGCTCCCTCAGCACTGACCCTCCGACAGTGCAGCGCTCCCTCAGCACTGACCCTCCGACAGTGCAGCGCTCCCTCAGCACTGACCCTCCGACAGTGCAGCGCTCCCTCAGCACTGACCCTCCGACAGTGCAGCGCTCCCTCAGCACTGACCCTCCGACAGTGCAGCGCTCCCTCAGCACTGACCCTCCGACAGTGCAGCGCTCCCTCAGCACTGACCCTCCGACAGTGCAGCGCTCCCTCAGCACTGACCCTCCGACAGTGCAGCGCTCCCTCAGCACTGACCCTCCGACAGTGCAGCGCTCCCTCAGTATCGCACTGCGACTGCCAGCCTAGATTTTTGTGCTCAAGTCTCTGGAATGGAACTTGTACCCACAACCTTCTGACGCAGAGGAGAGCGCTACTCACTGAGCCACGGCTAACACCGCTGTATAACTACTCTGCTTTCTTAATTTTATTTCTTTTTTTTAAAAAAAGACAGGCATTTTGCTTATTGACTTAACAAAGGAATGAATTACTTTTTTTTTTAAATACTCACTCGCTTCTTCAGGACTGAAAACGTGGCACTGCAGCTGTTACAATTTCCTGAAATGAAGGAAAAAAAAGTGCAATAAAAACATAAATTAAAAAGCACAGCTATTAAAACAAAGCTTCTTCCACACTGACTCTGCATTCCTTTTTCTGTTATTGCACTCTTGATTGCCACAGCATGCTCTGGAACAACTAAATATTAATTCACCAGAAATGCAGTTGACATAATAGGTCTCTCGCTTTGCCCCTTTTTTTCAGGCAAACATTGCTGAACTGTATCAATTTAAATAAAAATCACAGGGTTACATTTTCCAGAGAAATGCGGTGCACAAATAACAGGCTTTTGAGCGAAAATGACTGCTTATTGTAGGAAGAGGAACAAAAAGACATAAATGGTGGTGGAGGCGGTGGGGGGGGTGGGAGAGGAGGGCGGCGCGGGGGCGGGGGTTGTTGCAGCTCCTCGATAATCTGCTGCACATCTTAGCTTTGTGATGGCCAATTAGCCTTTGCCCTCTAAGTGAGCAAATAAAACCACGGCTTCACCTCGTACCGATCTGTTGGATGAATTCCTGGCCCCACACATTCCACTGCAGTACAACAATAGCTTGCATTTACATAACACCTTTAATGTAGTAAAACATCCCAAGGCACTTTACAGGAGCATTATCAAACAAAATTTGACACAGAACCACGGAAGGAAATATTAAGAAGGATGAGCAAGAAGCTTGGTCGAAGAGGTAGATTTTCAAGGAGCAGAGAGAAGGGTGGAGAGGCAGGGAGGGAATTCCAGAGTTAGTCCTTGGCAGCTGAAAGCACAGCCGCCAGTGCCGGAGTGATGTGAATCGGAGATGTGCTGGAGGTCAGAATTGAAGGAGTGCAGAGATTTTGGAGGGTTGTAGGGCTGGAGGAGATTACAGAGACAGGGAGAGGCAAGGTCCTGAAGGGATTTGAAAAACTAGGAGAATTTTGTTTGAAAACAAGGACACCAGGCCAATTTCATCCTAAACCCAAGCCAGCCTCAATGTAAACATATTCTCAAACACTGGAGGAAATTCACAGGTACCACTAATACTTTAGAATGTCATTAAAAAGAAAAACCAGCACATTAACCTAAACAGATCTCTATTAGCAATTTTGCAAAAAAGTGAAAGAAGTGATAAGACATAATTCAGTGGGTTTATCGTTTATTTGTAATTCACTTTAACCCTTCAAACCCAGGGAAATTCCTCACTCTCTGGACCAACCATTTTATAAATTTTGCAGCTCACAAGCCGTTAATATTGCAACAATCAAACAACTCATAGACCAAGATTAGCTTTATTACGGGGCTAGTAATTTAAAATCCAATTTTAATTAAAAAATAATAAAATTTAAGCTGTTTTTCTGTTCGCCCTTTTATCCCTTTCTCTCCTACTTCACATCCTCTCCAACTCCCTTTCAGTCACTTTTCCTTTTTGTTACTCTTTCGAGTTTTACCTTTTTTCCCCAAACAAAGCTACCTTTTCAAATCACTGTAAAAATTATCACCTTCCCCACCAACCCCCCACCCGCCCCGTCTCCTCCGGTCCATTTTAGAGACGTGAAACACTTTCAAATACCCGAGTTTTCATTGTTTCAAAACTGCTCAATTGGATTGCTCTCCAACCAATCTAAAGCTTAGAATGTAAAGACTGAAGTTGTCACATCAGAGGTTAATTTTTGGGAGTACAGAAACACATAACAGAAAGGTCTCTCAAAAGCTGCACTGCCTATGAGTGTAAAGGACCAGAGGGCCAATTTCTGGCTGGCTTGAGCTTTTGAAAAAATTCAATATGTTATCCTTCAGCACTGTAAAACATCCCAAAGTGTTTCACAAAAGTGTTATCAAAAAAAATTAACACGAGCCAAAAGGAGGAGATAGTATGACAGAAGCTCAATACCATCCAGGACAAAGCAGCCCGCTTGATCAGCACCCCATCCACAAACATTCACTCCCTCCACCACCGACGCACAGTGGCAGCAGTGTGTACCATCTACAAGATGCACTGCAGCAACGCACCAAGGCTCCTTACACAGCACCTTCCAAACCCGTGACTTCTACCAACTAGAAGGACAAGAGCAGCAGATCCATGGGAACACCACCACCTGCAAATTCCCCTCCAAGCCACAAACCATCCTGACTTGGAACTATATCGCGGTTCCTTCACTGTCGTTGGGTCAAAATCCTGGAACTCCCTTCCTAATAGCACTGTGGATGTACCTACCCCACATGGACTGCAGCAGTTCAAGAAGGCAGCTCACCACCACCTTCTCAAGGGCAATTACGGATGGGCAATAAATGCTGGCCAAGCCAGCGATGCCCACATCCCATGAATGAATAATAAAAATGACCAAAAACTTGGTCAAAGTTTGCTTGTTGGTGTCATCTTCCCAGAAGGTTGACTGGGAAAAGGTATAGGTTTTAAAGAGGGAGAGAGGTAGAGAGGCTTTGGGAGAGAGTTCCAGAGCTTAGGGCCTAGATGGCTGAAGGCACTGTCACCACTGCTGGTGTGAAGGAGTGGGTGTGGATAAGAAGCCAGAATTGGTGGAATTCATAGCTCTCGGAGGGTAGTAGGGCTGGAGCAGTTACAAGGATAGGGAGAGGCGAAGGCATGATTTGAAATGTGCATGAGGATCTTAAAATGGAGGCATTCAAGGACCGAGAGCCAATGTAGGTCAGCAAACAGAAGGGTGATGGATGAATGGGACTTGGTTCACATCCTTCTTCCATTTGCGCTCCTAATTACCTATCCAGTTCCCAGTTCCCAGTGAAATTTGCTGGCCCTACTAGACAGTGGCTCTCAGAAGTCAACAGTAATTTATACAGCTCTGTGGCTATATTTATTCAAACAGCTCCTCATGCATGTACAATGCAGAGGAGTATTGCTAACCCTTCCAACAATTTGAATCCAAAGTTAATCCTGGAAATATTAAAAAGAGAAGCACAATCAAGAATAATTTCTCTCCTCTACTTTAGAACCTGAAAACATTTGAAAAAACTTTCCAGATCAGTTCAAACCAAGACCTTTGGCTAATTTGAATTCATCCTTCAAGAAACCAACCCTACAGACTACCTGTTAAAGCTCTAGTGCCCACCTGAACAGGTAAATGGAGCCTGGGTTCAACATATGGGGGGAGAAAAGAAAAATGTAGTAGTAATAAGGGATAGCATAGTTAGGGGAATAGATACTGTTCTCTGCAGCAAAGACAGGGAGTCCCGAAGGCTGTGTTGCCTACCTGGTGCCACAATTAAGGACATCTCTTCTGGGTTGGAGAGGAACTTGGAGTGGTAGGGGAAGGATCCAGTTGTCATGGTCCCATGTTGGTACCAACGGCATAGGTAGGACTAGGAAAGAGGTTCTGCTGAGGGACTATGAGCAGCTCGGGGTTAAATTAGAAAACAGAACCACAAAGGTAACAATCTCCGGTTACTACCTCAGCCACGTGCAAATTGGCATAGTGTAAATAAGATTAGAGAGGTAAACGTGTGGCTCAAAGATTGTGTGGGAGAAATGGGTTCTGATTCATGTGGCACTGGCATCAGTACTCGGGAAGGACAGAGCTGTTTATTTATTTATTTAAAGATACAGCACTGAAACAGGCCCTTCGGCCCACCAAGTCTGTGCCGACCATCAACCACCCATTTATACTAATCCTACACTAATCCCATATTCCTATCACATCCCCACCTGTCCCTATATTCCCCTACCACCTACCTATACCAGGGGCAATTTATAATGGCCAATTTACCTATCAACCTGCAAGTCTTTGGCTATGGGAGGAAACCGGAGCACCCGGCGAAAACCCACACAGACACAGGGAGAACTTGCAAACTCCACACAGGCAGTACCCAGAATTGAACCCGGGTCGCTGGAGCTGTGAGGCTGCGGTGCTAACCACTGCGCCACTGTTCCGCTAGGAAGGGCTCCATTTGAACCATACTGGGACCAGTGTCCTGGTGAATCGTATAACATGGGTTGCAGATAGGACTTGAAACTAATTAGTGCGGGAAGGGTTCAATTGAAGGGAAGTTTAAAAAATCAAAAAGAAACTAGAGAGCAGAGGTGCAGGGTAGTGAAGAGGCGAACGGTAATCAAAGTGTGACAGGAAGGGGCAGAAAATATAAGAAGAGTGCAGCAGAAATTAGAACCAGAATGAGTAATAACGGCAAAAAGTCAAAGCTTAAGGCTCTTTATCTGAATGGATGCAGCATTTGTAACAAGATAGATGAGCTAACAGCACAAATAGAAATTAATTAGTATGACTTGATAGCTATTAGAGGCGTGGTTGCAGGGTGACCAAGACTGGGAACTCAATATTCAAGGGTATTCAACATTCTGGAAAAATAGGCAAAAAGGAAAAGGAGGTGGGGTAACTTTGTTAATAAAGGAAGGTATCAGTGCAGTGGTGAGTAGTGATATAGGTGCAATAGATCATGATGTGGAATCAGTTTGGGTGGAAATAAGGAATAGCAAGGGGAAGATGTCATGGGTGGGAGTCGTCTATAGGCTCCCGAAGAGTTGCCTCACTGTAGGACAAATTACAAATCGGGATATAACGGAGGTGTGTAAGAAGGGCGCTACAATTGTCATGGGTGATTTCAATCTGCATATTGACTGGACAAGTCAGATTGGCAGAGATAACATGGAAAACGAATTTGTAGAGTGCATCAGGGATTGTTACTTAGAGCAATACATTGCAGAACCTACCCGGGAACAGGCTATTTTAGATCTAGTAATGTGTAATGAGGTAGAATAAATAAGAGATATCGTAGTTAAGGATCCTCTGGGGGTAGCGATCACAATCACAGAATAATACAGTGCAGAAGAGGCCCTTCGGCCCATCAAGTCTGCACCGATGCATTAAAGACACCTGACCTGTCTAACTGATCCCATTTGCCAGCACTTGGCCCATAGCCTTGAATGTTATGACGTGCCAAGTGCTCATCCAGGTACTTTTTAAAGGATGTGAGGCAACCTGCCTCTACCACCCTCCCAGGCAGTGCATTCCAGACCGTCACCACCCTCTGGGTAAAAAGGTTCTTCCTCAAATCCCCCTTAAACTTGTGTCCCCTCGTAACTGACCCTTCAACTAAGGTGAACAGCTGCTCCCTATCCACCCTGTCCATGCCCCTCAATCTTGTACACCTCGATCAGGTCATCCCTCAATCTTCTCTGCTCCAGCGAAAACAATCCAAGCCTATCCAACCTTTCTTCATAGCTTAAATGTTCCATCCCAGGCAACATCCTGGTGAATCGCCTCTGCACCCCCTCCAGTGCAATCACATCCTTCCTATAATGTGACGACCAAAATTGCACACAGTACTCCAACTGTGGCCTTACCAAAGTTCTATACAACTCCAACATGACCTCCCTGCTTTTGTAATCTAAGCCTCGATTGATAAAGGCAAGTGTCCCATATGCCTTTCTCACCACCCTATTAACCTGCCCTTCTGCCTTCAGAGATCTATGGACAAACATGCCAAGAATTAGAATTAGAATATTACAGCGCAGTACAGGCCCTTCGGCCCTCGATGTTGCGCCAACCTGTGAAACCATCTGACCTACACTATTCCATTTTCATCCATATGTCTATCCAATGACCACTTAAATGCCCTTAAAGTTGGCGAGTCTACTACTGTTGCAGGCAGGGCGTTCCACGCCCCTACTACTCTGAGTAAAGAAACTACCTCTCACATCTGTCCTATATCTATCACCCCTCAACTTAAAGCTATGTCCCCTCGTGTTTGCCATCAACATCCGAGGAAAAAGATTCTCACTATCCACCCTATCTAACCCTCTGATTATTTTATATGTCTCTATTAAGTCACCTCTCCTCCTCCTTCTCTCCAACGAAAACAACCTCAAGTCCCTCAGCCTTTCCTCGTAAGACCTTCCCTCCATACCAGGCAACATCCTAGTAAATCTCCTCTGCACCCTTTCCATAGCTTCCACATCCTTCCTATAATGCGGTGACCAGAACTGCACGCAATACTCCAGGTGCGGTCTCACCAGAGTTTTGTACAGCTGCAGCATGACCTCGTGGCTCCGAAACTCGATCCCCCTACTAATAAAAGCTAACACACCATATGCCTTCTTAACAGCCCTATTAACCTGGGTAGCAACCTTCAGGGATTTATGCACCTGGACACCAAGATCTCTCTGCTCATCTACACTACCAAGAATCTTCCCATTAGCCCAGTACTCTGCATTCCTGTTACTCCTTCCAAAGTGAATCACCTCGCACTTTTCCGCATTAAACTCCATTTGTCATCTCAGCCCAGCTCTGCAACCAAGGTCCCTTTGTTCCTCGGAACTTCCCAGTGTCAGGCCATTCATTGAATACTTCCGTGTCACATTACTCCTTCCAAAGTGTATCACCTCACACTTTTCAGCGTTAAATTCCATCTGCCACTTTTCTGCCCATTTGACCATCCCGTCTATATCTTCCTGTAACCCAAGACACTCAACCTCACTGTTAACCACTCGGCCAATCTTTGTGTCATCCGCGAACATACTGATCTTACCCCCCACATAGTCATCTATGTCGTTTATATAAATGACAAACAATAGGGGACCCAGCACAAATCCCTGTGGTACGCCACTGGACACTGGCTTCCAGTCACTAAAACAGACGTCTGTCATCACTCTCTGTCTCCTACAGCTAAGCCAATTTTGAATCCACCTTATCAAGTTACTCTGTATCCCACGTGCATTTGCTTTCTTGATAAGTCTCCCATGTGGGACCTTGTCAAAGGCTTTGCTGAAATCCATGTAAACTACATCAACTGCACTACCCTCATCTACACACCTGGTCACATGCTCAAAAAATTCAATCAAATTTGTTAGGCATGACCTCCCTCTGACAAAGCCATGCTGACTATTCCTAATCAAATTTTGCCTCTCCAAGTGGAGATAGATTCTCTCCTTCAGACTTTTCTCCAATAGTTTCCCTACCACTGACGTGAGACTCACTGGTCTCTAGTTCCCTGGCTTATCGCTACAACCTTTCTTAAATAGTGGGACCACATTAGCTGTTCTCCAGTCCTCTGGCACCTCCCCCATGGCCAGAGAGGAATTAAAAATTTGGGTCGGAGCCCCAGCAATCTCCACCCTCGCCTCCCACAGCATCCTGGGACACAAATTGCCCACTTTTAAGCCTGCCAAAACCTCCAATACCTTGTCACTCCCTATGACAATTTGCTCAAGAACCTCACAGTCTCTCTCCAAGTTCCATATCTACATCCTCATTCTCTTGGGTGAAGACAGATGTGAAGTATTTGCTCAACACCCTACCGATGTCCTCTGGCTTCACCCACAGATTTCCCCCTTGGTCCCTAATGGGTCCTACTCTTTCCATGGTTATCCTCTTCCCATTGATATACTTACAGAATATCTTGGGATTTTCCCTACTTTTACCAGCCAGAGCTTTCTCATATCCCCTCTTTGCTCTCCTAATTGCTTTAAGCTCCATCCTCTACTTTCTGTACTCCACTAATGCTTCCGTTGATTTGCTCTCCTTGTATTTGCTAAAAATCTCTCTTTTCCTTCTCATCGTACCCTGAATGTTTCTGGTCATCCATGGTTCTCTGGGCTTGTTGCTCCTTGCTATTACCCTCGAGGGAACATGTTGGGCCTGTACCCTCCCCATTTCCTTTTTGAATGCCCCCCACTACTCTTCTGTAGATTTCCCGACAAGTAACTCTTTCCAGTCTACCTTGGCCAGATCCTGCCTTATTTTACTAAAATTCGCTCTCCCCCAATCCAAAACCTTTTTTTGCAACTTGTCTATTTCTTTCTCCATAACAAGCTTAAATTGTACCATGTTGTGGTCGCTATCACCAAAATGCTCCCCCACCAACACATCAACCACCTGTCTGGCTTCATTCCCCAGAATTAGGTCCAGCACTGCACCCTCCCTTGTTGGATCCTCTACATATTGAGCTAAAAAGTTCTCCTGTATACATTTTAAGAACTCCACTCCATCTAAACCCTTAACATGATGACTATCCCAATTGGGAAAGTTGAAATCACCTAATATAATTACACTATTATTTTTACACATCTCTGCGAATTGCGCACAGATTTGCTCCTCAATTTCCCGCTGACTATCTGGGGGTCTATAATAAACACCTAGCAATGTGGCTGTCGATTTTTTATTCCTAAACTCTACCCATAAAGCTTCATTTGATGCCCCCTCCAAGATATCATCTCTCCTTACTGCAGTAACTGACTCCTTAACTAATATTGCAATGCCCCCTCCTCTTTTACCCCCTCCTTTGTCTCACCTGAAGATTCTATATCCCGGGATATTGAGCTGCCAATCCTGCCCCTCCCCCAACCATGTCTCCGTGATGGCTACTGTATCACAATTCCACGTGCCAATCCTTGCCCTTAACGCATCTGTTTTACCTGTAATACTCCTGGCATTAAAGTAAAGGCCATCCATCCTGGTCTTACTCTTTTGAAACTTACTTCCGCTGTATTCCCTCTGACTTGTTTGCTTTCCTGTGTTCAGCTGTGTCCCTATTCTGCTAGGAGTCTGCGTCCCCTCCCCCTGCCAAATTAGTTTAAACTCCTCCCAACAGCACTAGCAAACCCGCCAGCAAGGATGTTAGTCCCCCTCTGGATCAGACTGTCCCGCTTGTACAGGTCCCACCTTCCCCAGAAACGGTCCCAGTGGTCCAGGAATCTAAAACCCTCCCTCCTGCACCAACTCTTAAGCCACGCATGGTAGAATTTCAAATTCAGTTTGAGGGCGAGCATCTCAGGTCTCAAACCAGTGTCCTCAACTTAAACAAGGGCAATTACAGAGGTATGAAGAAAGAGTTGTCTAAAGCGGGCTGGGAAAATAGATTAAGGGGAAGGTCAGTGGATGAGCAGTGGCAGACATTTAAGCAGATATTTCATAACACTCAGCAAAAATTTATCCGGGTCAAAAAGGATTTCGATGAGAAGGATGAACCACCCGTGGTTAACAAAGGCGGTCAAGGAGAGTATCCAATCAAAAACTAAGGCATACAAAGCAGCGAAAACTAATGGCAGGCCGGAGGATTGGGAATAATTTTTTTTAGGAACCAGGACCTGATGACCTACATCCAAGGGTTTTAAAGGAGGTGGCTGCAGAGATAGTGGAGGCATTGGGCAAAATATTGCAGAACTCATTGGATTCTGGGAGGGTCCCAGCAGATTGGAAAACGACTAATGTGACACCCCTGTCCAAGAAGGGAGGGAGACAAAAAGCAGGAAACTATAGGCCAGTCAGCCTAACATCGGTCACTGGGAAAATGCTAGAGTCCATTATTAAGGAAGAAATAGCAGGGCATTTATAAAAGCTTAACGCAATCAAACAGAGTCAATGTGGTTTTGTGAAAGGGAAATCATGTTTGACAAATTTGCTAAAGTTCTTTGAGGATATAACAAGCAGAGTTGATAAAGGGGAACTGGTAGATGTAGTGTATTTGGATTTCCAGAAGGCATTCGATAAGGTGCCACATAAAAATTTATTGCACAAGATAGGAGCTCACGGTATTGGAAGTAATGTATTAGCATGGACTGAGGATTGGTTAACTCATAGAAGACAGAGAGTCAGGATTAATGGGTCTTTTCAGGTTGGAAAGACATAACTAGTGGGGTGCCACAAGGATCAGTCCTAGGGCCTCAATTATTTACTATCTATATTAATGACTTGGAGGAGGGAGCAGAGTGCAATATATCCAAATTTGCTGACGAAACAAAAATAGGTGGGAGGGCATGTTGTGATGAGGACATAACAAATCTGCAAGGGGAGATAGATAGGTTGAGTAAGTGGGCAAAAACTTGGCAGATGGAGTTTAATATAGGAAAGTGTGAGGTCATGCACTTTGGTAAGAAGAATCAAAAGGCAGACTATTATTTAAATGGAGAGAGACTTCAAAAAAGTGCAGCACAGAGGGATCTGGGTGTTCTTGTGCATGAAACACAAAATGTTAACATGCTGGTGCAGCAAGTAATTAAGAAGGCAAATGGAATTTTGGCCTTTATTGCTAGGGGGCATTGGAGTTTAAAAATAGGGAAGTCTTGTTACAACTGTACAGGGTGTTGGTGAAGCCATACCTGGAGTACTGTGCACATTTTGGTCCCATATTTAAGAAAGGATATACTGGCATTGGAGGCAGTTCAAAAGAGATTCACTCGGCTGATTCCTGGGATGAAGGGATTGACTTATCAAGAACGGCTAAACAGGTTAGGCCTTTATTCATTAGAGTTTATAAGAATGAGGGATGATCTTATTGAAATGTTCAAGATTCTGAGGGGGCTTGACAGGGTAGATGTTGAGAAGATGTTTCCACTAGTGGGGGAATCTTGAACTAGGGGACATAGTTACAGAATAAGAGGACACTCATTTAAAACTGAGATGCGAAGGAATTTCTTCTCTCAGGAGGGTAGTAAATGTCTGGAATTCTCCACCCGAGAGAGTTGTGGAGGCTGGATCACTGAAAGTATTTAAAGCGGTAGATAGATTTTAGAAATATCACGGAGTTGAAGGCTATGAGGAGCTGGCAAGGAAGAGGAGTTGAGGTCTGGGGCAGATCAGCTGTGATCTTATTGAATGGCGGGGCAGGCCTGAGGGGCCGAATGGCCTACTCCTGCTCCTATTTCTTATGTTCTTATCTCACTCGAAAGACGATACCACCCTCAGTGCCACACTAGAGTATAAACCTAGGCCATGAGTCCAAGTACTGGTGTGGGGTTTGAACACTCACCTTCTGTGGTGAGAGTCCTACCAATGTAGCCAAGCAGGTGTGAGATATTGCTACTCGTTAAGAATTTGGCTTACCTCCACCCAACTTTTATTGGAAATCAGCTTGCCCTCTGCTGCTGGCCCAGATCTTCCATTTCAGGCCTTGCAAATTAGTGGGGAAATGTCTTGCCAATGTGGGTCAGCAGGCACAAGGAGCTACAACAGGCGCTGTAGCAACGAATGGGTTAATAGAAGAGAACAACTGCGTCAATATCACATACTTCCTTGCTGAATACTAGTTACCCCAACTGATAATGCTGAGAAGGAGAAATTTGCAGAGAATCATTTTTTCCAGATGTGATTGGATAGAAAGCATGTTTATATTCTGAAAGATCCATCTGTTTAAATGTGACTCTGTATAAAGTTCCCAGCAACATTTGCTGAACATGCAAAAAAGTGCTGAGGTTATCAAAACACAGGTCAACGAACAGTTAGGTCACAACCCTGAGTTAAAAGCAAATGTCTTAAACATGCCCTTTTTCAGAAATTGAGCTAATCCCACAAATAGTAAGAGTTCAGATTGTTGAATTTTGTTTTATCCATTTCTTTTTCTCCCCCAATAATGGTGAGTTTGGAGGAGTTCAGGGGCTGGCTGAGGTTTATGGCACTGCACTATTAAAACCTGGGTTTGAATACATCTCCAAATGAATGAAAGTCACCTGCCCTTGGTGATAATGCCAAAACACACGCTGTTGTATGATCGCTTCAAGAGTGATGTCCCTTTAAGAACTCAGCATGCTAATGAGCTAAGTACCTGTGGCAACAAACTGACTTTTTAAAAATTCACTCATGGGATGTGGGCATCGCTGGCTATGCCAGCATTTGTTGCCCATCCCTAATTGCCCTCGAGAAGGAGGTGGTCAGCTTCCTTCTTTAACTGTTGCAGTCCCTAGGGTGTAGGTACACCTACATTGCTGTTAAAAAGGGATTTCCAGGATTTTGACCCAGTGACAGTGAAGGAACAGCAATATAGTTCCAAGTCAGGGTGGTGTGTGGCTTGGAGGGAAAATTGCAGGTGGTGGTGTTCCCATGCATCTGCTGCCCTTGTCCTTCTAGATGACAGAGGTCGCAGGTTTGGAAAGTGCTGTCAAAGGAGCCTTGGTGCGTTGCTGCAGTGCATCTTGTAGATGGTACACACTGCTGCCACTGTGCGTTGGTGGTGAAGGGAGTGAATGTTGAAGGTGATGGGATGGGGTACCAGTCGAGTAGGCTGCTTTGTCCTGGATGGTGTCGAACCTCGAGTATTGTTGGAGCTGCATCCATCCAGGCAAGTGGAGAGTATTCCACTCTTGACTTGTGCCTTGTAGATGGTGGATAGGCATTGGGGGGTCAGGTATTAGGGTGGGGGCGGTCAGGTGGTGAGTTACTCACTGCAGAATTCCCAGCCTCTGACCTGCTCTTGTAGCCACAGTATTTATGTGGCTGGTCCACTTCAGTTTCTGGTCAATGGATGTTGATAGTGGGGGATTCAACGATGGTAATGCCATTGAACATCAAGGGGAGATGGTTAGATTCTCTCTTGTTTGAGGAGATCATTGCCTGGCACTTGTGTGACACAAATGTTACTTGCCACTTAGCCCAAGCCTGAATGTTGTCCAGGTCTTGCTGCATCTGGACACAGGCTGCTTCATTATCTGAGGAATCGTGAATGGTGCTGAACATTGTGTAATCAGCGAACATCCCCACTTCTGAACTTATGATGGAGGGAAGGTCATTGATGAAGCAGCTGAAGATGGTTGGGCCTAGGACACTACCCTGAGGAACTCCTGCAGCGATGTCCAGGGACTGAGACAACTGACCTCCAACAACCACAATCTTTGTGCTATGTATGACTCCAACTAGCAGAGAGATTTCTTCGATTCCCTTTGACTTCAGTTTTCCTAAGACTCCTCGATGCCATACTCTGTCAAATGCTGCCTTGATATAAAGGGCAGTCACTCTCACCTCACCTCTGGAGATCAGCTCTTTTGTCCATGCTTGGACAAAGGCTGTAATGAGGTCAGGGGCTGAGTGGCCCTGGCAGAGCACAAACTGAGCAGTGAGCAGGTTATTGCTGAGTAAATGCCGTTTGGTAGCACTGTAGATGACCCTTTCCATCACTTTGATGATTGAGAATAGACTGATAGGGTGGTAATTGGCCGGGTTGGATTTGTCCTGCTTTTTGTGTACAGCCTGCAGAGGTTCTCAAAATGAAAAAGGTTTTTGGGCCAATCTCAATCCTCTCACAATGTGATATCTATCCAATGGAGCAGAGACAGACAAAAGCACAGGTCACAGACAGAGGGGGCCAGAGGCCAAGTCTCTCAGTACGCTAGCTGATGCAAGTTACTCATACAGTGTGAGCAGTTATTACCAGGGCAAGTGACTTATTTGATCAATCCAGGAGTTTTTTGTATACAGTGCGATTTGTTGTCCAAGGATCAGAAATTTCCTTAAAAGGTGGCAACAGCAGTGAAAATACTGGTTTCTGAGACCATCAGTTTGGTTTGGTTGGTAGCATCCCTAGGTGAGTCAACAGCTTGAGGGCAGTAGGCCAAGGTTGAAAGTGGGAATAAAGGGGACCTGGAAGTCTAATACTTTTTGCGAGCACATTGTTTAATATGTTAAAATAAAATTTCTTTGTACGCCAGTTCAAAGTCGTCACATATCATCTGAGCTCAGTTTCTAACGCTTTCACCTCACAGTCAGAAGGTGCGGGTTCAGGCCGCCCTCCAGACTTGAGTCTAGGTTGATACTACAATGCAGTACTGAGGGAGTGTTGCATTGTTAGATGTGCTGTCCTGCAGATGAGATATTAACATCGAGTCCTTATCTGTCTCAACAGTTCAGTTGAAGATCCCTTGGTATTTGAACAAGAACAGGAAGTTCTTATGTCCTGCCAAACATTCTGCACTCAGCCAACAAATAGGGGGTGAGTCACCTCACTGCCACTTGTGCTATGTGGAGAACGGCCGCTGCATTTGTCTACATAATGACAATGATGGAATACTCATTACTTTCTTGGATGGATGCAGTTGTAACACCAGCTACGAAGCTCAACACCATCCAGGACAGAGCAGTTTGCTTCACTGTTGTCCTTGCCACTGAACGCAATGTTCATCCCCTCAATCACTGGCATAGAATACACTCTACTAATTCACTGAGGTAGTGCTCAACCCAGCGGTCCATTTGTTTGTGTTGGTCAGTGATTATGTCCCCTGATTTAGATTTGAGGGGGGCGATCTTCTTGATGGTTGGCCCAAGAGCTCTCTTCATGCCATCATACATTCCTCTGATGTTTCCGGTGTCTGAGGCCAGCTGAAAATGACTGCATAGGTGTTGTCAGTAGTCGTTTGCGCAGCGCCTGGCTGTTCTTTGTGCAGTGCTTCTGGCTGCTTTAAGTGCAGCGGATGTTAAATCGCTGGGGGCTTTCTTGTAGTTCAACAGTGTTCTAGGTTCACTACCTAGAACTGTACTCCAGGGAGAATGCTGTCACTGAGACTGCCCTCAATGCAGCCCAGCCTCTACCAGTCATGGATGAGCTGGACATACAGCCAACCAAATCGGAACTCAGTGATGCCATTGATTCTCTAGCCAGCAGAAAAGCCCCTGGGAAGGACAGCATTACCCCTGAAATAATCAAGAGTGCCAAGCCTGCTATACTCTCAGCACTACATGAACTGCTATGCCTGTGCTGGGACGAGGGAGCAGTACCCCAGGACATGCGCGATGCCAATATCATCACCCTCTATAAAAACAAAGGTGACCGCGGTGACTGCAACAACTACCGTGGAATCTCCCTGCTCAGCATAGTGGGGAAAGTCTTTGCTCGAGTCGCTCTGAACAGGCTCCAGAAGCTGGCCGAGCGCGTCTACCCTGAGGCACAGTGTGGCAGAGAGATCGACCGTTGACATGCTGTTCTCCCTTTGTCAGATACAGGAGAAATGCCGTGAACAACAGATGACCCTCTACATTGCTTTCATTGATCTCACCAAAGCCTTTGACCTCGTCAGCAGACGTGGTCTCTTCAGACTACTAGAAAAGATTGGATGCCCACCAAAGCTACTAAGTATCATCACCTCATTCCATGACAATATGAAAGGCACAATTCAACATGGTGGCTCCTCATCAGAGCCCTTTCCTATCCTGAGTGGCGTGAAACAGGGCTGTGTTCTCGCACCCACACTTTTTGGGATTTTCTTCTCCCTGCTGCTTTCACATGCGTTCAAGTCCCCTGAAGAAGGAATTTTCCTCCACACAAGATCAGGGGGCAGGTTGTTCAACCTTGCCCGTCTAAGAGCGAAGTCCAAAGTATGGAAAGTCCTCATCAGGGAACTCCTCTTTGCTGACGATGCTGCTTTAACATCTCACACTGAAGAGTGCCTGCAGAGTCTCATCGACAGGTTTGCAGCTGCCTGCAACGAATTTGGCCTAACCATCAGCCTCAAGAAAACGATCATGGGGCAGGATGTCAGAAATGCTCCATCCATCAATATTGGCGACCACGCTCTGGAAGTGGTTCAAGAGTTCACCTACCTAGGCTCAACTATCACCAGTAACCTGTCTCTCGATGCAGAAATCAACAAGCGCATGGGAAAGGCTTCCACTGCTATGTCCAGACTGGCCAAGAGAGTGTGGGAAAATGGCGCACTGACACGGAACACAAAAGTCCGAGTGTATCAGGCCTGTGTCCTCAGTACCTTGCTCTATGGCAGCGAGGCCTGGACAACGTATGTCAGCCAAGAGCGACGTCTCAATTCATTCCATCTTCGCTGCCTTCGGAGAATACTTGGCATCAGGTGGCAGGACCATATCTCCAACACAGAAGTCCTCGAGGCGGCCAACATCCCCAGCTTGTACACACTACTGAGTCAGCGGCGCTTGAGATGGCTTGACCATGTGAGCCGCATGGAAGATGGCAGGATCCCCAAAGACACATTGTACAGCGAGCTCGCCACGGGTATCAGACCCACTGGCCGTCCGTGTCTCCGCTTTAAAGACGTCTGCAAACGCGACATGAAATCCTGTGACATTGATCACAAGTCGTGGGAGTCAGTTGCCAGCGTTCGCCAGAGCTGGCGGGCAGCCATAAAGATGGGGCTAAAATGTGGCGAGTCGAAGAGACTTAGCAGTTGGCAGGAAAAAAGACAGAGGCGCAAGGGGAGAGCCAACTGTGCAACAGCCCCGACAAACAAATTTCTCTGCAGCACCTGTGGAAGAGCCTGTCACTCTAGAATTGGCCTTTATAGCCACTCCAGGCGCTGCTTCACAAACCACTGACCACCTCCAGGCGCGTATCCATTGTCTCTCGAGATAAGGAGGCCAAAGAAGAATTCACTAAGGTGACTGTGATAATACCTCCTGCCCCTGTGTCCTCTCCCATTGAGGACAATAGCAGCAATGTTGTGGGAACACCAAACTCCCTATGTGATGGAATCATGGGGTAAACCACTGTATGCTGGCACACTAACATGAACTTCCCATTTCTCAATACTTCAAGTTGGATCTGCAGAAAAGACATGTGACACATCTTGTGTTGCTGTATTTACAGAGAAGCATCAAGTGATAAAATTTGGATAGGTGGTAATAAATTAGGTATTGGATCAACAAAAAAATCCACCTTGGAGTGCATTTTTCTCCCTCCCAAATAGACAGGGCATAAATCGTGGCAATCTAACCCTGCCAATTTTTCTCAGAGACTCTAAGAATCTGCTGGCTGCAGTAGTTAATTAATAAGCCCTCATGATCAAGCCATTTTGTTTTCCTTGGAGCAGAGGAATTCAGCATTCCCTGGTGGGGAACGCAAGACAGATGGGTCTGGCCGAGCATTTGAGTCTTGAGGATGCTCTGGAAACTGCATCCCCGCCTGCTCCTAACATGTCACATCTAAACGTCATCAATGCGATCCGGGGGCAGAGGAATGTTTTGGATTCGTTTAGTACATTTGTGCCCTCTGGGTGGAACTTTGTTCAAACTAAGGACACAGTTGGTTCATGCCAATATAAGGTGAAAGGTGCAGCAAATTGCCTCAGTGTATTTATTCCTTTATGGTCATGTGCAGAAAAGGGAGAAAAGTCATATTTCTACAGACAGACAGGATTGTACCTGGTCTGTGGAAGGAATGGAATATGGGCTGCATGTGCCATAAGGAAAGGCCAGTTCTTAAATCATATCAACAAATCAACCCTCCATAAACTAATGTGTTTTCCATCTATATCATTTACACTGGATAATAAAATTAAAAACTCCGTAATATCAGAGCCCCTCAATTGTTTCTCATTTCTCATTTTGAATTTAATAGCGCAACCTCATGATCCCAATCCTAAAAGGTTATAAAGCAGCAGTGTTCAAGATTTTTGTCTCTGTGGGCCATTTGCCATACAGCTTGAAAGGACAAATTTAAAGTCCTATTCCATACTTCCATTAACATGCATAGATGTCCAACTACCAACGAAGGAGCCGCCTTTCTGATGGCAGGTTAAACCAAGGCCATGTCTGCCTTCTCAGGCAGAAGACACTATTTCGAAAAAGAGCAGAGGAGTTCTCCCAGGTGTGCTGGTCAATACTTATCCTTCAACCAGCATTACTTATATCTATTAAAAAAATCAGTTAACCAGACATTTATCACATTGCTGTTTGTGGGATCTTACTGTGTGCAAATTGGCTGCAGCGTTTTCCTACATTATAACAGTGGCCACACTTCAAAAAAGTAGTTGATTGGCTGTAAGGTGTTTTGGGGTGTCTGAAGTCATGAAAGGCGCTATATAAATGCTAACTGATCTTGGAGCTCTGATTCAGGATTCATCCACAAATTAAGCAACAGTGCTAAGAACAAACTATTTCCAAATTTCAGGCCTAGGGTATTCAAGCAGGAGCAACCAGTGAGAGATAGGAATGCAAAGAGATAGGAGTTGCCTGGGTTGCGTGTGTTGTCCATATCCCATTTTTATTCTGCTAGGTAGACCTGGTTGAAGAAGGAGCAAATTCTGAATGCAATGGCTGTTCCAAGGCCTGTCCCTACCCTAGGAATGGCTAGGGTTGCCACCTCTGGTCGAATGTATTACTGGAGGTTTCGTCATATGGCCTACCCCCACCATTGCTCGTGGCCAATTGAAAAATGAAAGAACTCTACCATTATCCAATCGGATGATCCTTGACTATCAGTCAAACAACTTTTTCTCCCCTCCCCCACCAATTCCATTATTTCTACAATTCATAAACAAAGGTGTCCAAAGAAAATGAAAAACTTTTTTTTAAAAAAAGAAAACCACAATGATTTTTTCCCAGCATGTTTCTTGCAGCAGTGCCCTGGAGATTAATCTTCAATTCCTGGAGGGCTGCAACCCTAACAATGGCCAAGTCATAACTACGATGAGTGAAAGACACTGGCCAGTGTACAGGCATCATTGTAAATTATGTGACTAGGCCTTTTTGGGAAAACTGCAATTTTCTGAAGACAGAGACCCCTGTATCAATTTCTTTATAGGCTATGCCTCCCAGGAAGCAGACAATGACTTCAACAGAAGTGATATGGGTCAAATGTTAGTGAGCAAAGAAAAACACCCTTCCTTCCAACAGCCACATGCACAGGCCCAATTTTAGGCCTCAGTTTACATGGCTCACAGTAAAGGCCTGCTCGGGTCTGCAAATGAAACCTGACCCGAGCCCAAAAGAACCACATCCGACCCGAGCCCTACCTGGCCCGAGTCCTTACATTTTTTCCCGCGCCTGACCCAACCTGACCACCAGAATAAAGTTGATTAGATTAAAGAGGTTGTGCTCTACCTTGGATAGAATCGCTCACTGCAGACCAGTGCAGACTGTTTCCTGCCTTGACTGTCACTGTGTGCGACCAGGCTCGACCCAACCTGAGCCCGAATGCCGGACCCGGAAGAGCGACCTTACCCGAACCAGACATGGCGTCGGATCCCGTCGGGTTTGGGTTGGGTAGCTATGCTCTAGCTCACAGAGGGATGGGGAGGGGAATGCCTGCTCCCCTCACAGCTGCATGACTGTATTTGTGAACTTCGGGAAGAGTTGGAAGGGTGAAGGAATCATACCTGCCTCCCAACTTTCTGTTTGGGCTTTCCATCCTCCCAGGGATTTGCATTTGTTGTCAGGCTCAAAATTGCAGCATACACAACAGGGAGATACCAGAGTTTTAAAGGGAGGTGTTTCCTCCCTTTTCCTTAGGAAATCTCAATGTTGTTCAACTGCAGCATGGTGCAAACTCGTCGAGTCACTATGCACTCAGAGCTGTACTGTAAACAGGAAACTAGCTGCAGCTGCCACAGAGGAGTCCTGGCACTCCAGACTCAAACAGACCGAAGACACAGGTGATGAAAACATAATAATCCTGCATTCCTTATGCGTATGCATTGAATTTTAAACTAAAGAACAACAGCAGCGTAAAGAGCTAAACCAAGCTAATATCAGACAATGAGGCTACACTATAAGGTGTTTGGCAATATACATTTTAGCAAATCTCTTCTGTACTCTCTCCAAGGTCTTTACATCCTTCCTAAAATATGGTACTGAGAATTGAACACAATACTCTAGCTGAGGCCTAACCAGAGTGTTATAAAAGTTTAGCATAACTTCCTTGCTTTTGTACCCTACTCCTCTATTAATAAAGCCAAGGATCCCAGATGTCTTTTTAACAGCCTTTTCAACTTCTCCTGCCTGATTTCTGTACATACACTGCCAGGTATCTCTGTTCCTTCACCCCCTTTAAAACTGCCTCTCCGCATTCTTCTTTTCTGCGTTAAATTTCATCTGCCATGTGTCTGTCCATTCCACCAGTCTAGGTCTTCCTGAAATCTGTTGGTACCCACCTCATTGCTTACTACATTTCAGAGTTTCGTACCATCTACAAATTTTGAAGTTAAGCCCTACATCCAAGTCCACTTGGGCCGAATGGCCTGTTTCTGTGCTGTAAGACTCTTTAAAAATAGACGCAAGATTTACAGACTAAACTAATAGCTTTATTTACAATTAATCAGTAAAGCAAAACATATTTAAACTAGGGGGTATAAATATGAGATGGTCACTAATAAATCCAATAGGGAATTCAGGAAAAATGTCTTTACCCAGAGAGTGGTTAGAATGTGGAAGGCTCTACCACAGGGAGTGGTTGAGGCAAAGAACAGATGCATTTAAGGAGAAACTGGTGTGAGGGAGAAAGGAATAGAAGATATACAAATATGAAATGAAGTAGGGTTGGTGTGGGCATGAATATCAGCACAGATTAGTTGGGCCAAATATGCTGTAAATACAATGTGATGTAATTCATTTTTCCTTTATGAAAGATTGTTTTTTACCTTATTTTTTCCCCCCACTTTGGCAACATTCACTGGACTCCAGGGCTGCTGGTTTCCTCAGCACTTTACCCCAGATCAGTCAGAGCTACAGCAGAGGAAATAAAACTTGCTGCTTATTCCTTCTCCTCCCTCCCCAATACAGCAGAGGTCCACATTGCAGCCCCAGCCCTGACAAGCTGGTCTGCTAAGTGCTGGCAATGCAGTTAAAAAAAAACTTGCATTTCTATGGTGCCTTTCACAATCACAGGATGGCCCAAAACATTTTACAAACAATGAAGCAGAATCATGGAATGACAACATAGGAGGCCACTTGACCCATCGTGCTTATACTGGCTTTTTGAAAGAGCTATTCAATCAGCTCCCACTCCACCTGCTTTTTTCCGATAGCCTGTAAATGTTTTCCCTTCAAGTATTCATCCAATTCTCTTTTGAAAGTTACTACTGAATCTGCTTTCATCAGCCTTTCAATCACTGCATTCCAGATCATCACTACTCTCTGTGTAAAAGGAAGAACCCTCATCTCACTTCTGGTTCTTATGTTAATTATCATAAATCTGTGTCCTCTGATTACTGGTCCTGCTATTATTGACGGAGGGGGTGCGGTCCCTGGGAGCAGATCAACATTGACAGGGAGGTGGTCACCAACACAGAAAATTTGAAAGCCGCTTCTGTGCACAGTGGGATGTTGACCCCTCTATCAATTTTTATTTTTATATAGATCAGGTTACAAGAAATAGCTGTGTCCATGTGAGTTTGAGTTGATGTGTTAACCTCAATATCCAGCAGGAAAGCAAAGTTTTCATGGCTAAATTCATTCCACATTTTAAAAAAAAATCAGCTACAGAAAAATCTTGGGCTTGTAAATATTGCTGAATTTCCTGGCAGATTCTGCAAAGACAATTTTGACAGCAATGTTTTTAAAACAATAGTGTATTGATAACAGATATCAAAAGCAGAACAACTCATATTAAGTGCCACAAAGTACAATACAGAGAAGTATTGGACACCGAACAGAGGCAGAAGTGACCGAAAACACACAACCACAGAATCATACAGCACAGAAGGCGACCATTCAGCCCATCATGTTTGTGCCAGCTCTTTGAAAGAGCTATTCAGTTAGTCACACTCCTCTGCTCTTTCCGCTTAGCCCTGCAATTTTTTTGTCCTTTTGTTTATCCAATTATCTTCTGCAAGTTATTAATTGATCAAAGAGATGTTCTCAGGAGTCCCGAAAAGCCCGAGTGTGTGTTAACTGGCAGGAGGTGGTGGGGTGGGGGGGTGCAGCTGTGTCATCAAAGGTGGAGTAGGGAGAGGGGAGAGACTCAGAAGAGATCAGAGGGGTGAGGCTAAAGGGCACGGGCTGGTGAATTTGGGTAGAGGAGTCTACAGAATTAGCATGGGTTGAAGCTGTGGAAAGATTTGCTTTTAATGTGGTGGGAAGCTGATGGTCACCGGAGGTTGGTAAAGACAGGGGTAATAGGCAAAAGAAGTTGCAGGGATGGACAGCAATGCAACAAAATCACTTTCTTTTCTGATTTTCTCAGTAATCCTTTCTTCATCCCCAACCTCCTCTCCTGAAGGCACTGCCTCCCAGCTAGGAGATGGGTTCCAGACGTGCCCTCTGATAACTCTCCCAAGTGACCACTGTTTATTTATAAGCCTCAATACCAATTGGCAGCAGGGGAAAACTGGTTGTCGCCTTGTGTCCACATATGACACATTTCCAGCACAATTCACTGGAGTGCCACCGGGAACCGGAACGCTGGTAATCCTCTGCACACAATCCCAAGGATCTGGAGACAATTTACAGCTTCCCTACCACTGCCCTGTTTGTGAAGCCACTACACGCTACTTCAGGAACTGTGCACTCTGTTAAGCCCAGAGTTAAACTATGAAGAGGAGATATAAGGGAAAAAAAATTAGACGGTGAATTTACTCAGCTGCAGCTCTGCGAAGATATCCAAGGGCCACATTAATGGTGGCTTGAGTAAAAGTCAGCTACCTCATACCCAAGAGGTGTGCAACTTTGTTTTTTTTGGGAGTGTGGGGGGGGTGGGCAGGGGAAGATGTGGGAGGGGAGGGAAATACTGCAACAGCTGTCAACACCATCATGTAGAAACCAATGCAAGGCAGTTCACAAGAGGACAAATGGATACGGAGCATTGGTTGAAGAGTTAGGTTACAGAAGAGTGAGGAGGCTTCTGAAGGGGTGAGACAGAAAGGTTGGCACAGACAATGCCAGAGGGATGGGTCAAGAAGGTTGAAGGCCATGCCAGCTTTGGGGGTGTGGAGGAAGGAGGTAAATGTACAAGGAGGCCAGAGTCAAAATGGCATGGGTTGGAACCAGGGGTTACTGGCTAGAGGGAGCTGCAACAGAAGAAATTCAATATGGAAAGAGAGAGGCATAAGATACACACCACAAAAAAAATTGCCTGTCAGCCAGCCAAGTCTAAAACTTTGTATATGAATGTTTTTCACTGTAGCAAACCAGATCTATTTTTTCTATAAGTTGTTCCCCTATATATAGTAAGATTCTAAACCTTGCAAATCTCCAGCTCTTACTCACTCCTTAAATACATTTGCCAGACGATCCACAGTGGACCCTTGGGACACGTTTAGGTAATTACAGCAACCACTAAAATGTCAACTGAAATAAATATTTCCACTATCTCAATTATTCACTCAGGCAATCTCAAATGTACACACATTGCTGAATTCTACCCCAACAAAGGATTTTTCTTTTGGCTATTGATTATGAACCATCTTTCCTGTCTGGGATAATGTCCTATAAACAAAACTCCAACTCAACATGGCCTCTTCAACATAATAGAAAAAGTGCAATTTTTAAATCATACAAGTTTCTTTTCTTAAAAAAAAAAATTAGTCTCTGATTTCACATTGCATTATACATCGAGAGTCAAGACCAAATTTTCAGCTGAGTGGGGTTAGAGGGAAGGGAATAATTGAGTCATAATTGTGTCCTCATTGAGACTATGCATTCTGCCCTTATTTTTTTAAGGTTTCTATTATAAATTCTTGGAGGCAATTTTGAGGTTGGACAATAAGAAAAAACATGAGTGATATTGAATCAGTCGCCCGTTAATTCACCATCATCCAAAGTTCAAATTACACTCCCAATGTTTGCACTAATAATAGGTACTCCCTATATAAACTGGCCACATTGTAATTATACCCTCCTTGCCAGTAGTGGCATTGTTGTCTCTCTATGGGGAAGGGGAGGTGGAGGGGGACATAACAGCGTGACAAGTTTACATAGGTATTATAAATACGGACACAAGAATTTATACTGGAAAAAGTTGACAGGTAATTTGTACATGCAAGTTTTTATAGATTACAATTTTTGAAAAGATTTTCCTTTTGACGAGCCAGCCATTTGAGAGTAATTTGCAGCATGGCTTAACATAATCAGCGATTTTGCGTAGTATAGGAATGAACCCATTTGTAAACTGATTTCAAACAGTACAATTTAATCCCACTAGGATTTCAGAGAGTCATTAAATGTTACAGCACAGAGATAGTCCATTCACATCAAGATTGTGCACCATGCTTTCCTCCTGGCCATCTAGTCTAATCTTGCTCTCCCGTTCAGTCCCCAAACTTTTTATAGATTTGTTGCGATGCAAACATTCTTGTTTTCATAAGAGTTTAAAGTTTTTATTTGTTCACTCTCCCTAAGTCGAGTGCTGGAAAATAAAAACGTACTTTTTATAATCCAAAAGGATATACTTTTCTTTATCACTCATTCTTGATTACTTCTGTACTACTCATTAACCCCCACTGAGAAGACAGTTATTCAACTGTCTCCATACGTATGTGAGTGTTGCAGACACACACATTCCACTGGATAGCAATCAGAAACCCTGGCTGACTCTTCCCTCCCTCTCCCCCGAGGAGTTACAATCAAGCAGTGCAGGTTGGGCTACAACCTGGGACCTTCTTCATCTTTATGACTCAATGATACCTTTGGACAGAGCCTTTAACAACTGGTTCATTGGGAGAGGGGCACTGAGTTACTTTTAAGTCAATTTGAATTCAACAAGCTGGATGGATAGACTTATGCCAAAAGGTATATGTGGAGCTTCACCAGTAACATTCTTTGCAGACTTTTCAAATGGATACAGAATTGTCACATGTTCCTATGTAGTTGTCTGAAACCAATATTTACCTGAAAATGGCTCTATAATTTGAACATACCCCTTACTAGATTCATCCTGTCTATTTGTCAATCTCCTATTAGATGGAGACTAACGACCATTTGTCTGCTGTTGTGGAGTGGAAGCCCATCACTAGAGTTAATGGGAGTGCTGCAATATAAATGTAATGGCACCAATCCATGAACAATTATGGAAGTTTAAACACACAGTATAGTCAAATCTTAGCACTCTCATTTGGAGAATGCTGTGGGTTCTCAAGCCCCACACCAGAGGGCAAAATCTCATTTGGTACTCCCAGTGCAGTACTGAGGGAATGCTGCACTGTCAGAGGTGCCTTCTTTTGGACAAGATGTTAAACCCAGGCTCCTTCTGCCCTCTCGGGTGAATGGAAAAGACTCCATGCCACTATTTCGAAGAAGAGTAGAGGAGTTCTCCCCGGTGTACCCGGATAATATTTATCCCTCAATCACCATCACTAAAAAAATGATCACGTCTTCATCACATTGCTGTTTGTGGTTCCTTTCTGTAGCTTTAATGGCTGCTGCACTTCCTACAACAGTGGCTACACTTGAAATGTAATTTATTGGCTGCAAAGAACTTTGGGACCCCTCGTAGTTGTTAGAAGTGTGACATAAATGCAAGACTTTGTGTTTTACTGCAGTAGCTTTCTGATTTAAACAAGTTAGCACAATGTTCTCACAAATGCTCTGATGCTAAACATTTTCTTATACTTTTGCAACCTTGCCTACCTCTGTCACAAATATCAAATCTACACCTTCCTCAACTCAAGCAGAGACTTTTTGAAAAATTGGTCTCTTAGCTAGCCTCACTCCCTCAACCTTCATGTCATCCAAAATGTTATATTCCCCATCCTCACCAACACCAAGTCTCTCACTCCCATCATTCACTAAGCTCTATTGGTCCCCAGTAAGCGGACTAGAAACTTATCACTTTTGCCTTCAAATCCCTCCAAGGCTTCAACTGCCTTGGTCATCTCCTCCAGCCTTCAGTCCTTGCTTCTACTTACTACTCTTCTAAAATGGGTGTTCACTTTGTTCCGTACTCCTAGCAGCCACTCTTTCAGCTATTCCACACCAGTCCCCCTTTCCAATTCTTTCCTCATTACTGCCTCCCTCACAATTTTCATAAACCTCCCAAAAACACTTCTATTTAACAGTGTCTTTGGTTCCTGTACCCAAACCTTCTTGCAAGCTCAAAGGTAATTAAGGGTAGGCAGTGGTGTAGTGGTATTGTCACTGGAATAGTAACCCAGATACCCAGGGTATTTCTCTGGGGACGTGAGTTCGAATCCCACCACAGCAGAAAGTGGAATTTGAATTTAATTAATAAATCTGGAATTAAAAAGCTAGTCTAATGGTGGCCATGGAACCATTGTCGATTGTTATAAAAACCCATCTGGTTCACCAATGTCCTTTAGGGAAGGGAATCTGCTGTCGTTACCTGGTCTGGCCGACATGTGACTCCAGACCCACAGCAATGTGTTAACTCTTACATGCCCTCAAATGGCCGAGCAAGCCACTCAGTTGTATCTAACCGCTACAAAGTCGATAAAAAGGAATGAAACCGGGCAGACCACCCGGCATCGACCTAGGCACCGGAAACGACAATGGCAAACCCAGCCCTGCCGACCCTGCAAAATCCTCCTTACTAACATCTGGGGGCTTGTGCCAAAGTTGGGAGAGCTGTCCCACAGACTAGTCAAGCAACAGCCTGACATAGTCATACTCATGGAATCATACCTGACAGACAATGTCCCAGACACTGCCATCACCATCCCCGGGTATGTCCTGTCCCACCGGCAGGACAGACGCAGCAGAGGTGGTGGCACAGTGGTATACAGTAGGGAGGGAGTTGCCCTGGGAGTCCTCAAGATCGACTCCGAACCCATGAAGTTTCACGGCATCAGGTCAATCATGGGCAAGGTAACCTCCTCCAGATTACCACATACCACCCGCCCTCAGCTGATGAGTCAGTACTCCTCCATGTTGAACACCACCTGGAGGAAGCACGGAGGGTGGCAAGAGCACAAAATTTACTCTGGGTGGGGGACTTCAATGTCCATCACCAAGAGTGGCTCGGTAGCACCACTACTGACCGAGATGGCTGAGTCCTAAAGGACATAGCTGCTAGACTGGGACTGCGGCAGGTGGTGGGGGAACCAACACGAGGGAAAAACATACTTGACCTCATCCCCACCAATCTGCCTGCCGCAGATGCTTCTGTCTATGGCAGTATTGGTAGGAGTGACCAACAGACAGTCCTTGTGGAGACGAAGTCCTGCCTTCACATTGAGGATACCATCCATCGTGTTGTGTGGCACTATCACCGTGCTAAATGGGATAGATTTCGAACAGATCTAGCAATGCAAAACTGGGCATCCATGAGGCGCTGTGGGCCATCAGCAGCAGCAGAATTGTACTCATCCACATTCTGTAACCTCATGGCCCGGCATATCCCCCACTCTACCAATACCATCAAGCCAGGAGACCAATCCTGGCTCAATGAAGAGTGCAGGAGGGCATGCCAGGGGTAGCACCAGGCATACCTCAAAATGAGGCATCAACCTGGTGAAGCTACGACCCAGGACTACTTGCATGCCAAACTGCATAAGCAGCATGCGATAGACAGAGCTAAGCGATCCCATAACCAACGGATCAGATCTAAGCTCAGCAGTCCTGCCACATCCAGCCGTGAATGGTGGTGGACAATTAAACAACTAACTGGAGGAGGTGGCTCCACAAATATCCCCATCCTCAATGGTGGGGGAGCCCAGCACATCAGTGCTGAAGGTGGCGACGCAGGTAAATAGAGTGGTCAAGAAGGCATACGGCATGCTTTCCTTCATCAGACGGGGTATTGAGTACAAGAGTTGGCAGGTCATGTTACAGTTGTATAAGACTTTGGTTCAACCACATTTGGAATACTGCGTGCAGTTCTGGTCGCCACATTACCAAAAGGATGTGGATGCTTTGGAGAGGGTGCAGAGGAGGTTCACCAGGATGTTGCCTGGTATGGAGGGCGCTAGCTATGAAGAGAGGTTGAGTAGATTAGGATTATTTTCATTAGAAAGACGGAGGTTGAGGGGGGACCTGATTGAGGTGTACAAAATCACGAGAGGTATAGACAGGGTGGATAGCAAGAGGCTTTTTCCCCAGAGTGGGGGATTCAATTACTAGAGGACACGAGTTCAAAGTGAAAGGGGAAAAGTTTAGGGGGAATATGCGTGGAAAGTTCTTTACGCAGAGGGTGGTGGGTGCCTGGAACGCGTTGCCAGCGGAGGTGGTAGATGCGGGCACGATGGCGTCTTTTAAGATGCATCTAGACAGATACATGAATGGGCAGGAAGAAAAGAGATACAGACCCTTAGAAAATAGGCGACATGTTTAGATAGAGGATCTGGATCGGCGCAGGCTTGGAGGGCCAAAGGGCCTGTTCCTGTGCTGTAATTTTCTTTGTTCTTTGTTCTATAAGGCAGAAGCATTTGCAACAATCTTCAGCCAGAAGTGCCGAGTTGAGGATCCATCTCGGCCTCCTCCTGAAGTCCCCAGCATCATAGATACCAGATTCACTCTGCGTGATATCAAGAAATGACTGAAGGCACTGGATACTGCAAAGGCTATGGGCCCTGACAATATTCCGGCAATAGTACTGAAGACCTGTGCTCCAGAACTTGCCGTGCCCCTAGCCAAGCTGTTCCAGTACAGCTACAACACTGGCATCTACCCGGCAATGTGAAAAATTGCCCAGGTATGTCCTGTACACTGAAAGCAGGACAAGTCCAACCTGGCCAATTACCGCCCCATCAGCCTACTCTCAATCATCAGTAAAGTGATGGAAGGTGTCATCAATAGTGCCACCAAGTGGCACTTGCTTAGCAATAACCTGCTCAGTGACACTCAGTTTGGGTTCCGCCAGGGCCACTCAGCTCCTGAGCTCATCACAGCCTTGATTCAAACATGGACAAAAAACAGCTGAACTCAAGAGGTGAGGTGAGAGTGACTGCCTTGACATCAAGGCAGCATTTGATCGAGTATGGCATCAAGGAGCCCTAGCAAAACTGAGGTCAATGGGAATCAGGGGGAAAACCCTCCACTGGCTGGAGTCATACCTAGCACAAAGGAAGATGGTTGTGGTTGTTGGAGGTCAATCATCTGAGCTCCAGGACATCACTGCAGGAGTTCCTCAGGGTAGTGTCCTAGGCCCAACCATCTTCAGCTGCTTCATCAATGACCTTCCTTCAATCATAAGGTCAGAGGTGGGGATGTTCGCTGATGATTGCACAATGTTCAGCACCATTTGTGACTCCTCAGATACTGAAGCAGTCCGTGTAGAAATGCAGCAAGACCTGGACAATATCCAGGCTTGTGCTGATAAGTGGCAAGTAACATTCGCGCCACGTAAGTGCCAGGCAATGACCATCTCCAACAAGAGAGAATCTAACCATCTCCCCTTGACAGTCAACGGCATTACCATCGCTGAACCCCCCACTATCAACATCCTAGGGGTTACCATTGACCAGAAACTGAACTGGAGTAGCCATATAAATGCCGTGGCTACAAGAGCAGGTCAGAGGCTAGGAATCCTGAAGCGAGTAACTCACCTCCTGACTCCCCATAGCCTGTCCACAATCTACAAGGCACAAGTCAGGAGTGTGATGGAATACTCTCCACTTGCCTGGATGGGTGCAGCTCCAACAACACTCAAGAAGCCCGACACCATCCAGGACAAAGCAGCCCGCTTGATCAGCACCCCATCTACAAACATTCACTCCCTCCACCACCGACGCACAGTGGCAGCAGTGTGTACCATCTACAAGATGCACTGCAGCAATGCACCAAGGCTCCTTAGACAGCACCTTCCAAACCCGTGACCTCTACCAACTAGAAGGACAACGGCAGCAAATGCATGGGAACACCACCACCTGCAAGTTCCCCTCCAAGTCACACACCATCTTGACTTGGAACTATATCGCCGTTCCTTCACTGTCGCTGGATCAACATCCTGGAACTCCCTTCCTAACAGCACTGTGGGTGTACCTACCCCAAATGGACTGCAGCGGTTCAAGAAGGCAGCTCACCACCACCTTCTCAAGGGCAATCAGGGATGGGCAATAAATGCTAGCCTAGCCAGCGACGCCCACATCCTATGAATAAATTTTAAAAAAGGAGGAAGGCTATTTCGCCCACCTTAGTTCATGATTGCATCAATTAGTTTTAAAGCAATTTCATGATTTTCACCTTCACTACTCTTTAAGGGAGGCCTTTCCAATCTGTTCAGTCAGCGTTATACAGCACAGAAACAGGCCCTTCAGCCCATTGCGTCTGTGCCGGCCATCTGTATGTTGAATACTCCCATGAGTGAAGAACCTCCTGACATCATTCCTAAGTTTCCCTTTTGCTAGTTTGAATCTGTTGCGCTTTGTCCTACTCTTGACAATTTAATTTGATGTAATTTTTCAAATCTGCCCTTTTAACCATACAAAGAAAGTAAAAGAATTTTTTTCGTACATAGAACATGGCATCTTTTATTTCAAGCAGCTACTGGAGCAGGAATTACATTATTTAAATGCATTTTACATACCTCTAGAAGATTACCTTCCAGAGTCTTCCTTTCAAGGTCAAAGTTTTCTACAGTCTTTCCTAATAACTGAGACCCGACAGTGGGGGAAATTAGCCTTGTAGCTCCTCTCTGCACTGCCTCCAAGTGAGTGAATGGCTACCTTGTGGCTCAGTGAAACTGGATGCAGCATTCAAGGTGTGGTCAGAGCACTGTATAATTTGATCATGGCTTCCTCTGATTTGTATTCTGTTGTGTTAGCGAAAAAAGTTCAACATTTTACTTTTCATCTTCTGTTCAGCGCACATTGCATCATTTCCCCTTTAATGTAACATGTTTTGAGAGTGCCCTTGAGAGTAGTCATCGACTGTACTTTTCTATGGGGAATATGACATTGCTGCCTGGTTAGAAAGCCAACCCTGTTCAGATAGCTTATGGTCCCTTTATATCAATTGCATATGGTGGCACCACTATTCCTGGCCAGAATGGAGATAATTGGGCAATTCCCTCGTCAATCACGCTTGGAGACCGCACGGTGAGTGATTGGGATTGATCTTATGCAAATAACTTGTACATAACCATTCTCCACTTACTATGTTTTGCTGAAGAAATAGCCAATTTGCAGAAATGACCTTATTTTTAATCAGGAGAAATTGCTGTAGTTTTGAGCAAGAGTTCTGTTTGCTGTATTTCAAGGAAACACTTTTAAACAGACTCTGCAGACGGTTTGCTGTAGTGCACTGTTTAAATAGATTGTTTGCTGAGTAAATAGGCTCAGAGTCCTGCTGGTCTCCTACTCATCGGCTGACACAGTGGTGTTTGCAAACATCCTGCTTTATATCATGGAGGGGCTTTGAGTAGAAGGTAGTGTGTAATAGACAGGATTTTCTGATGCTGTGGGGCAGATTTGACAGCATCATCCACAACACAACAACAGTTTAAGGGCAGGTTTGCACATGTGCAGTTGTATGAAGCCTGCACAATCCTATTTTTAGTTCTGGCCAATGGACCTGCCCTGTATGGGGTAGGCTATTCAGAACATCATGCCTGTGCTGGCTCTCTGGAAGAGCTCCCAATTTGTCTCACTCTTCCTGCTCTTTCCCATAGTCATGCAAATGTTTCCTTTTTAAGTACTTATCCAAATCCCTTTTGAAAGCTACTATTGAATCTGCTTCCACCACACTTGCAGGTACTGCATCCCACATCACACAGCAGAACAAAGTCTCCATCTCCCTCAGCACCCCCCAACAACTTTTCACTAATTATTTGTAATCTGTGGCCTCTGGTTACAGACGAACCTCCTGCCAGTGCAAGCAGTTTCAATATTGTTATATATTTACACATACATACAAAAATGCACATGACCAGAAGAGACCATTCCAGTCCACCTGGTGTACCAAAGTTTGACAAATAGCATGCGTCACCCAGATTCTCTTCCTGACGATAACACAATTTATATCCCCAGAAAATATCTTTCAAGTTTCTCAGTCTGCTGTGGGTTCAATATTGCCAGCCTCCGAAACAAGCCATAAGTGCAATGCCAGAAAAGATGAGCAGCAGGTAGCACAAGCATCAGAAATGGTGTGCTTTAGTGGGTCAAACCCAGTCAGTGTTCACTCCAATCCTTAAGAAATATGTACCTAAAATAACAAGTGACTGTTAACAAGCAAGTGTGAGAAAATATGTCTTAGTAAGTGGTGCCCTAGACTCGCATTGAGTGATTGATGTATTGTTATTCCCAATGTAAAACATTTCTAGCCGTTTCCCTCCAGCCAGACATTCCACACGTAGCTTGCTGAAATGGGGGTGTCAACGAGAGCAAATCTCAGAACATTTGAAAGAGAACTACTGCACAGTTCAAACTATCTCACGCCAAATCTATCGCTGTCAGAACAGGCGGACGACATTAGAACACAACATTAATTCCATTAATATAATGTAACATGCATGTCAAGCTGCCTACAGGAACAGCCACAAGTATGTGCTCTAATATCTAGGAAGGGTCAGTTATTTCAACTGGTCAATTGTTTCAAATGAAAAACTTGGAGCGAAGACAGACAATAATTGCATTGAATTTATAGCACAGAGACAGGCCATTCAGTCCAACCAGTCTATGGTGTTTATGCTCCAAATGAGTTTCCTCCCACTCTATTTACTTTTTAAAAAATTTGTTTATGGGGATGTAGGTGTCGCTGGCTAGGCCAGCATTTATTGCCCATTCCTAATTGCCCATGAGAAGGTGGTGCAGAGATGCCTCCTTGAACCGCTGCAGTCCATGTGAGGCAAGGGAGGAGATTACAGAGGCTGTGACACAAATTTTCAAACCCTCTCTGGCCACAGGAAAAGTACCAGAGGATTGTAGGACAGCGAATGTGGTACCATTATTCAAGAAGGGTAGCAGGGATAAACCAAGTAATTACAGGCTGGTGAGACTAACATTAGTGGTAGGGAAACGATTGGAAAAAATTCTGAGGGACAGGATTAATCTCCACTTGGAGAGGCAGGGATTAATCAAGGGTAGTCAGCATGGCTTTGTCAGGGGGAGATCATGTCTAACCAATTTGATTGAATTTTTCAAGGAGGTGACTAGGTGTGTCGATGAGGGTAAAGCAGTTGATGTAGTCTACATGGACTTCAGTAAGGCTTTTGATAGGGTCCTGCATGGGAGATTGGTCAAGAAGGTAACAGCCTATGGGATCCAAGGCAATTTGGCAAACTGGATCCAAAATTGGCTTAGTGGCAGAAGGCAGAGGGTGATGGCCGAAGGTTGTTTCTGCGAGTGTTGTACAGCAGGGATCGGTGCTGGGACCCCTGTTTGTAGTGTACATTAATGATTTAGACATGAATATAGGAGGTATGATCAGTAAGTTTGCAGATGACACGAAAACTGGTGGCGTCATAAATAGTGAGGAGGATAGTCTTAGATTACAGGACGATATAGATGAGCTGGTAAGATGGGCAGAGCAGTGGCAAATGGAATTTAATCCTGAGAAGTGTGAGGTAATGCATTTTGGGAGGACTAACAAGTCAAGGGAAACTACAATGGATGGTAGGACCCTAGGAAGTACAGAAGGTCAGAGGGACCTTGGTGTACATGTCCATAGATCACTGAAGGCAGCAGCACAGGTAGATAAGGTGGTTAGGAAGGCATATAGGATACTTGCCTTTATTAGCCAAGGCATAGAATATAACAGCAGGGAGATTATGATGGAGCTGTACAAAATGCTAGTTAGGCCACAGCTGGAGTACTGTGTACAGTTCTGGTCGCCACACTATAGGAAGGATGTGATTGCACTGGAGAGGGTGCAGAGGAGATTCACCAGGATGTTGCCTGGGCTGGAGCATTTCAGCTATGAAGAGAGACTGGATAGGCTAGGGTTATTTTCCTTAGAGCAGAGAAGGCTGAGGGGGGACCTGATTGAGGTATACAAAATAATGAGGGGCAAATAATAGGGTAAATAGGAAGAAACTTTTTCCCTTAGTGGAGGTGTCAGTAACCAGGGGGGATAGATTTAAGGTAAGGGGCAGGAGGTTTAGAGGGGATTTGAGGAAAACGTTGTTCACCCAGAGGGTGGTTAGAATCTGGAACACACTGCCTGAAGGGGTCGTAGAGCCAGGAACCCTCACAACATTTAAGAAGTATTTAGATGAGCACTTGAAACTCCATAGCATACAAGGATACAGGGCAAGTGCTGGAAAATGGGATTAGAAGAGATAGGCTTGATGGTCGGCATAGACACGGTGGGCCGAAGGGCCTGTGTCTGTGCTGTATAACTCTCTGACTCTCTGTGGGGTAGGTACACCCACAATGCTGTTAGGAAGGGAGTTCCTTTGCGCTAGGTATGCCTCCAACCAGCGGCGACTTTCCCCCCGACTCCCATTGACCCCAATTTTGCTAGGGCTCCTTGATGCCACACTCGGTCAAATGCTGCCTTGATGTCAAGGGCAGTCACTCTCACTTCACCTCTTGACCTCTTGTGTTCAACTCTTTTGTCCATGTTTGAACCAAGGCTGTAATGAGGTCAGGAGCTGAGCGGCCTGGGAGGAACCCAAACGGAGCGTCACTGAGCAAGTTTTAAGGTAAGGGGCAGGAGGTTTAGAGGGGATTTGAGGAAAAGAATTTTCACACAGAGGGTGGTTGGAATCTGGAATGCACTGCCTGAAGAGGTGGCACAGGCAGGAACCCTCACAACATTTAAGAAGTATTTAGATGAGCACTTGAAACACCATAGCATACAAGGCTACAAGCCAAGTGCTGGAAAATGGGATTAGAATAGTTAGCTGCTTGATGGCCGGCACAGATACAATGGGCCCAAGGGCCTGTTTCTGTGCTATATAACTCTATGACCCTAGGATACTACTAAGCAAATGCCACTTGATAGCACTGTCGATGACACCTTCCATCACTTTATTGCTGATTGAGGGTAGACTGATGGGGCGGTAGTTGGCCAGGTCGGATTTGGACATACCTGGGCAATTTTCCACATTGCCTGTTAGATGCCAGTATTGTAGCTGTACTGGAACAATTTGGCTAGGGGCGCGGCAAGTTCTGCAGCACAGGTCTTCAGTACTATTGCCAGAATGTGGTCAGGGCCCATAGCCTTTGCAGCATCCAGTGCCTTCAGTCATTCCTTGATATCACACGGAGTGAATCGAATTGGCTGAAGTCTGGCATCTGTGATGCTGGGGATTTCAGGAGGAGGCAGAGATGGATCAACTCGGCACTTCTGGCTGAAGATTGTTGCAAATTCTTCAGGCATACCTTTTCCACTGATGTGCTGGGCTCCCCCATCATTGAGGATACTTCACCTCATCTTATCAACATCTTCTTCCATTCCTTTCTCCCTCACATACCTATCTACCTTCCCCTTAAATGAATCTACGCCATTTGCTTCGACCACTCCATGTGGCCTTGACAGCACCACTAACATCCCAAGACCAAATAAAAACAAAACTCCAGAAAAGCCTTGGAGAGGGTGCAGAGGAGATTTACCAGAATGATACCAGGGATGAGGGAGTTCAATTTGGTGTGGAGTCTAGAGAAGCTGGCATTGGTGTCCTTACAGCAAAGAAGGAAAAGAGGAGAGTTAATAAAGATGCTCAAAATTTTGATCGAATAAATAAGGAGAAACTGATTCCACTGGCAGGAGTGTCAGTAACCAGACACAGATTTAAGATAAAAGCAAAATACTGCAGATGCTGGAAATCTGAAATTGAAAACAAGAAATGCTGGAAATACTCAGCAAGTCTGGCAGCATCTGTGGAGAGAGAAGCAGAGTTAACGTTTCAGGTCAGTGACCCTTCATCAGAACTTGACCTGAAACATTAACTCTGCTTCTCTCTCCACAGATGCTGCCAGACTTGCTGAGTGTTTCCAGCATTTCTTGTTTTTAATTACAGATTTAAGATAACTGGCAAAAGAACCAGAGGAGAGAGGAGGAGAACTTACGTTCTAGAATATACTGCCTTAAAGGGTGGTGGAAACAAATCCAATAGTAACTTTCAAAAAGGAATTGTATATATACTTTAAAAAGGAATTAGCTGCCGGACTAAGGGGAAAGAACGGGGGAGTGGAACTAATAGGACAGTTTTTTCCAAAGAGTTCACACAAGCATGATGGGGAAAATGGTTTCTTTCTATGAAAACTGCTCGTCCATCCTAGAAGACTTATAAACAAGTGTCACGTATTGTCACTAAGAGATCAGTGAAGTGTCGAAGTGGCTGTGTGAATCACCCAGAGGCATATTTGTAAATTGTAACCTTCTCGAACTGGGAAATGTATGTGGGTGTATGAGCATAATGAGGTGGACTAACATACTAGTGAGTCCAGGTCTTTCACTAGTGTGGTCAGTGCTGCGAATAGTTTGAGTATTGCAGCAAAATTAGAGTGTACAATATTAAAGTAAACTTTTTCTTTTATTCATTCATGGGATGTGGGCATCGCTGGTTATGCCAGCAGCTATTGTCCATCCCTAACTGCCCTCGAGAAGATGGTGGTGAGTCACCTTCTTGAACCGCTGCAGTCCATGTGGGGTAGGTTCACCCACTGCACAGTTAAGAAGGGAGTTCCAGGATTTTGACCTAGAGACAGTGAAGGAACGGCGATATAGGTCCAAATCAGGATGGTGTGCGACTTGGAGGGGCACTCGCAGGTGGCGGTGTTCCCATTCAACTGCTGTCCTTGTTCTTCTAGGTGGTAGAGGTCATGGGTTTGGAAGGTGCTGTCTAAGGAGCCTTGGTGCATTGCTGCAGTGCATCTTGTAAATGGTACACACTGCTGCCACTGTGCATCAGTGGTGGAGGGAGTGAATGTTTGTGGATGGGGTGCCAATCAAGTGGGCTGCTTTGTCCTGGGTGGTGTCGAGCTTCTTGAGTGTTGTTGGAGCTGCACCCATCCAGGCAAGTGGAGAGTATTCCATCACACTCCTGACTTGTGCTTTGTAGATGGTGGACAGGCCTTGGGGAGTCAGCAGAATTTCTAGCATCTGATCTGCTCTTGTAGCCACAGTATTTATATGGCTACTCCAGTTCAGTTTCTGGTCAATGGTAACCCCCGGGATGTTGATAGTGGGGGATTCAGCGATGGTAATGCCATTGAATGTCAAGGGGAGATGGTTAAGTTCTCTCTTGATTTTAATTAAGTACAATGTTTCCTACATAGACTGCTGGTCATACAACTGTAAAAGAAAAGTTTCAGATGTAAGCTTAAGACAACAACTATAAATATACCTTATGCACAAAAAAGAGCTTATGATAGAGAAGTTAAAACAATAAAACACTCTTTTTACAGTTATTTAACCTGCACTATGTATGCCAATTCACCTCAATTACTAGCGCTCCCAGCTAAGAGTGAGAAGGTTGCGAGAGTCTAGCTTCATAAACTGTGCACAAAATCTCAGCTAACACGCCAGTGCGGCACTAAGGGAGTGTTCCTGTGGCGAGATGTGAAACCAACTCCATGCTTTCCTGTTCCATTGGATCAAGTGGATGTGCAAAACCCCACATTACTTGAAGAGCATCCCACCTTCACCAACAGCATATTGGAAGCAGGCGACCCAACCAATCATCTGACTGCTGTTCATAGGACAATACCAGTATAGAATGGACATGACACTGATGTACATAGCAACAGTCAATTGTTTTCCAAAGTACTGTGTGCAAAGGATGCTTTATTATTTTCCTACTCAAAACATCATAATCTCTTTTGAAGTTTCTGTATGGGGAAATCCCTAGAACTCTGGAAGGTATCTTGCCCTGTAATGCAAAATAACAGCTGGAACAGGGGATGAATTAAATTAAAATGCATAATTGTTGGCTCTGAGCTCGCGTAAGGCCTGGGTAGCATGCTGCATACCAACCATATCCACCATTCTACACATCTTAAGCTGTCAAACTGGGAGCTGTGAGCAGAGTCCAGGGAGATCAGCAAGGTGATCAGATCTCAGTCCTTTCTGCAGACAGGTATTTTGCAGGCCACAAGCGCATTCTCCACATTTTTCCTCTACTGACATATTATAGAAAAAAAAGAACGGCTTGCATTTATATGACCACATGATGTCTCAAAGCACTTCAGAGCCAATTAAGTATTTTTGAAGCATAGTCACTGTTGCAGGAAAATGCAGTAGACAATCTACACACAGCAACGCTCAACATACAGCAATGTGATAAACCACCAGAATATCTGTTTCAGTGATATTGCTTGAGGAATAATATTGTCCAGGACACCTGCTCTTCTTTGAATAGTGCCACAGGATCTTTCAGTATACTCGAGTGGGCAGACATCTCATCTGAAAGCCGGCACCTCCGACAGCGCAGCACTCGCTCAGTACTGCACTGAAGTATCAGCCTAGAGTTTACACTCAAGTCTCTGAGGTGGGACTTGAACCCACAACCTTCAGGCACGCGGCTCCCGCTGAGCCACAGCTGACTCTTATTTTTGTTGCTTTGGACTAGAGCAAAAGAAATTCTGTACTGAAAGCACTGCTAATCTTTTGGTAACTGACGCGGTCTTTCAGAGGTTAGGACAGGAGATCCCTGGGCAGGTGAAGATACTTGCAGACTTTCTCACACAGAGAACAGTTTTAAAACCACTATTACATTTGGTACAGCCTCACTAATTGAACCCTGTTGAGCTTTTCCCAGCAGTTTCCCTGCTAATTCTGCTTGCGGGAACATTTTGCAGATTGGTTTAAACTCAAACAACTTATATTTTGATAACTTTGATCTACCTCAGAGTATAGGCGAAAGTTATAATTGGTCATGCATGTCTGATATCAGTATGCAATGACTGGGGGGGGGTGGGGTGTGAGACAGAACCTAGGGCTCAAAGACATGGCGGTAAAACAACAACTTGAATTTATATAGCACCTTAACGTAGTAAAAACATCCCAAGGTGCCTCACAGGACAGTTTAAAAAAAATTGACATCAAGTCACAATGAAATATTAGGACTGAGGTATGTTTTAAAGGAACATCCTAAAGGAGAGAAAAATAGAGAGATGGAGAGGTTTAGGGAGGGAATTCCAGAGCCTAGAGCCCAGGCAGTTGAAGGCACAGCCACCAACGGTGAGGTGAAAGAAATCAGGGATGCACAAGAGGCCAGATTTAGGGGAGCGCTGAGATCTTGGTGAGTTGGAGGAGATTACAGAAATAGGGAGGGCAGAGGTCATCGAGGGATTTGAAAACAAGGATAAGAATTTTTAAATTGAACCAGATCAGCAATCAATGTTGGTCAGCGAGCAAAACAATTGACATTCAAATAATATAAAATATTCCCTTTCCCTCCAAAAAAACAAATTCTCAGAAGATGTAAAATGTAGCCCCACCCAGGATATAACAAAATCGCACATGGGCCAGTCTTGATATTGGTTACTTGCTTTGGCTACAAAGAAACATTATTAAATGTCCAGGATCTGATCATCAGCCTTGCTCTTGCTCAATAACACACTTATGTGGAAATATTAACACCATAAAAATTGCCCCAAAGTCTTACCTGCTTAATTTCTCCCAGGAAACTTGTAATTAATACAATTCTTTCCCACCACCCAAACCCATATCAGCTTGACTCAATTGGTAACTCTCTTGCTTTTGAGTTAGAAGCTTGGCAGTTCAAGCCGCACCACAGGATTTGAGCACACAATCTAGGCTGGTGGGCCAGTGCAATACCCAGGGATTGCTGCATAGTTGCAGGTCCCACTTGTTTCAGGCAACATGTAAAGCCGAGGCCCTGGGCCGGTTGGGTATAGCAGATCCTATGGCGCTGTGACAAAAGAGCAGTGAGTTCGCCTGATGTCTCGGCCAACATTCCTTCCTGAGCCAACACCACCTGTAATAACACAGAATGGTCACTCAGCTGTGTGCGTATTTTATTAGCTCAGAAATGGATGCAATGTTTGCCTACGTAACAACAAACTCCACTCTCCAAAGGAAAAGTAACATCGTGTGAACTTTCCTGCATTGTTTCTACGTGAGAAGCTGTACCTAAATGCAAGTATTTCCTCTTGATCAGCTTTCTCTGTAGAAACAGAAGGATTTATTTTCTTGACAATGTAGTAAATGTAGAGAAAACCCAGAACAGACTCTGCAATATGAATGTAATATCCTTGCCAACCCTGCAAGGAAGGCATTGTATATTTGTAATAGAAAAAGAATCACTTAGCATATCAAAAGCTGACTCGTACACTCTATCCTTTCAGCATGCTTGCCAGCTATGTGTGTTAATTATTCAAAGAATTTGTTTGCGTCTTGCACATGTGAACCAAATCATTTCTTGGCGTCTCTTTCTATAAATATTCATTTATCTTCAGAGCCACGGCATCCCTTCATGTCACAATCTATACATGTGAGAATCATTTACGAAAGAAAAACAAAACAAATCCACAAAATTCATCGGTTTTGAAATCCTGCGGTGGGGCCACTGCTGCTCACTCCCACCCCTCAACCTTCTCCCCTGCTCTCTTAACGCCACTGGTTTATTTGGGAAACGGGTCTCCTGGTACTGCCCCCCCCCCAAACACCCCCCTCTCCCAACACCCCCCTCTCCCCACCGTCCCCCACCCCCCCCCCCCCCCCCCACCCCTTGGTGGTCATTCTAAGCAGAGAAACGGGTTGGGGAACCAATCCTGAACCTGATCTGGTTCTCATGTATATACTTGCACACGCAGACACCTTGACATAGGCAGTCACTGGACAGTGATTAGAAACCTGGCTGATCACCACCCCTTTCACTCCCCCGGCTCAGCGATGCTGTGGCTAACTGTAGTGCCCTTGGCTGATGGCATCAACTAGCTCAAGCCAAACAAGAGACTGAGATTTTTTGTTGCTGACATTCTGGGTGTAGTCTGGAGACATGGAGCTTCAATGTGCAAGGTCTCCTTTGGGCAAGAAATGAGTGTTTATTTTTTAAAAAAACATAAGGCTTTTTGTTTAACTAAATGCGGAAGTAGTGTAAAAAACAGTACCACTTTAGACTTTCATCTTTTAACTAAATTGTTCAATAGGTAACATGCTAGGAACAATGTTTAAAGGTCACCTGAATTTCTGTAACTAAGCATTCCTATATGTATACTTGAGTGTGCACGTATGTACACACAGACACAGACATACCCTTATAATACCAAACAGAATAATGTATTAACTCAAATTGTCTAGAAAAAGCTACAATGCTGTCTGCCAGGACCTCATGACTTGGAAACAACAAAATTGTAAACTGAGGCACTCGCCAGATGACACATTTGTGTCTTTCTGATGGACTGAATAACATATCACTCCACCCAACAAACTGATTGTGAGAGTTTAATCCATGATGTGTGCTCATGCGTGTATATTTTGGACGTCCTGCTCCTATCTACACAAACACAAGTAATGGATACAGATCTAAGTGCCTGGGTGGTTTGGAGTTTGACATCTAAACATGCGCGATATGTTCTGATATGCATTTGCTTGCATCCATGATTCTGTAAAGCATACCACTTCTCTGCAAACCTTTGCCCAGGGAGTTGGGACTTGGTTATTTAAACATACAAGAATGTGCTTTACTTTAATTTCACTACGCACTGAGTCTCAAATCCCACAAAGCACACAATTTATCGTTTGACCAACTTCAATGCTTGGAGTTGCATGTACACAAGGAAGTGCTGCACCCACGCTGTCTTGCACCAATCTAAAACCTCAAACTGAGAAGGTGGATTCACTCACTATTTATATCCCCCCTTCAAATTGGAGCTCAGAGTTGACAGACTGCAGTTGCCAGGGAAGAGACGGTTTTCCATTGCTTACTGATAAGTGGCAAAGGGATATAGAGAGGTTAAGTGAGTGGGCAAAAATTTGGCAGAGGTTGTCCACTTTGGCGGGAAGAATAGAAAAGAAGAATATTAATTAAATGGAGAGAGACTGAAAAATGCTGTGGTACAGAGGGATCTGGGTGTCCTCGCACATGAATCACAAGAAGTTAGCATGCAGGTACAGCAAGTAACTAGGAAGGCAAATGGAATGTTGGAATTTATTGCAAGAAGAATAGAGTATAAAAATAGGGAAGTCTTGCTACACTTGTACAGGGCATTGGTGAGACCACATCTAGAGTACTGTTTACAGTTTGATCTCCTTATTTAAGGACGGATATACTTGTATTGGACGCAGCTCAGAGAAGGTTCACTAGGTTGATTCCTGGGATGAAGGGGTTGTCTTATGAAGAAAGATTGAGCAGGCTGGGCATATACTCATTGGAGTTTAGAAGAATGAGAGGTGATTTTATTGAAACAGAAGATTTTGAGGGGGCTTGACAGGGTAGATACTGAGAAGATGTTTACCCTCCTGGGGGAATCTAGGACTAGGGGACACAGTTTAAAAATAAGGGGTCTCCCATTTAAGATAGAGGAGGAATTTCTTCTCTCAGAGGGATGTGAATCTTTGGAATTCTCTTCCCCAGAGGACTGCAGATGCTCAGTCATTGAGTATATTCAAGACTGAGATCGATAGATTCTTGGACACTGAAGGAATAGGGCCGGAATGTGGAGTTGATGTAGATGTCCAGCTGTGACCTAATTGAATGGCAGAGCAGGCTCGAGGGGCCGTATGGCCTACTTCTGCTGCTACTTATGTTCTTACAAATCTTCAGTGATTGGTATTATCTCCTCCTCGTCTTTGGAAGTGGCAGAACACTACATTAAACTTTGAATGATAGGTTACAGATGTTGCCAGACCTGTTGAGTATTTCCAGCATTTTCTGTTTTCATTTCAGATTTCCAGCATCTGCAGTATTTTCCTTTTGTTCTCTAAACTTTGATTTGGGGTGCAACTGTCAAACAAAATTACTGAACAATAAAACAACAAAATAGCAGCATAACACAACAGATTTTTCCTAAAACTGTAGTCAATAAGCTTAGTTAATTCCTCGAGTGAGTTAGGAACAATAAGCACTTACTGACTGCTGTGCCAAAATGCGACATCAGTAATATTCTTATAGTGGCTCTTTTGTCGCAGCGTCTATGGAAGTTAGCTAGCTTGACTACCTATTTGGCAGTGACCAAAATCAGGATACAATGGCATCACTTTAAGCTGGGACATGGTGTCTGTAAATACAGCTGGTATTTAATCCATTATGTGCCCTGATATAAAGAAAGGAGTCAAAGAGCTTGCTGGATAGTGTATATGAAAAGAGTAAAAACTAAAAGGGGCATCAAGAAAGGAAGTAAAAAGAATCTGCAGTGATATAGCACCTTTTATGATCCCAGCATGCCCCTGTGCTTTATAGCCAATGAAGCATTGTTATTTCTGTGGCAAAAATAGAGAATGGTAAGAAAGCTGGTAGGGAGAGAGGGGTTGGAAGCTAGAACTGGGAGAGGACTCACCCATGGACTGAAATCCCCCCTGCCACCCCCATCCTGTGTCCTTTCCAGCAACATGTAAATTAGAGGAACCTTTCCCTACAACAGGGCTGCATTCAATTTTGGAAGGGCTCAGTGTTTAGTAGCGGTTGATACAGATGCAAATGTACTGGAAACTGGTTTAACACTGGTCAACTCATTTCATGTCTCTCTTTGGCCTCCTTGTCTCGGGAGACAATGGGTAAGCGCCTGGAGGTGGTCAGTGGTTTGTGGAGCAGCGCCTGGAGTGGCTATAAAGGCCAATTCTAGAGTGACAGGCTCTTCCACAGGTGCTGCAGAAAAATTTGATTGTCTGGGCTGTTACACAGTTGGCTCTCCCCTTGCGCTTCCGTCTTTTTCCTGCCAACTGCTAAGTCTCTTCGACTCGCCACACCTTAGCCCCGCCTTAATGACTGCCCGCCAGCTCTGGCGAACGCTGGCAACTGACTCCCACGACTTGTGATCAATGTCACAGGACTTCATGTCGCGTTTGCAGACGTCTTTGAAGCGGAGACATGGCCGGCTGATGGGTCTGATACCAGTGGCGAGCTCGCTGTACAATGTGTCTTTGGGGATCCTGCCATCTTCCATGCAGCTCACATGGCCAAGCCATCTCGAGCGCTGCTGACTCAGTACTGTGTATAAGCTGGGGATGTTGGCCGCCTCGAGGACTTCTGTGTTGGAGATACGGTCCTGCCACCTGATGCCAAGTATTCTCCGAAGGCAGCGAAGATGGAATGAATTGAGACGTCGCTCTTGGCTGACATACGTTGTCCAGGCCTCGCTGCCATAGAGCAAGGTACTGAGGACACAGGCCTGATACACTCGGACTTTTGTGTTCCGTGTCAGTGCGCCGTTTTCCCACACTCTCTTGGCCAGTCTGGACATAGTAGTGGAAGCCTTTCCCATGCGCTTGTTGATTTCTGCATCTAGAGACAGGTTACTGGTGATAGTTGAGCCTAGGTAGGTGAACTCTTGAACCACTTCCAGAGCGTGGTCGCCAATATTGATGGATGGAGCATTTCTGACGTCCTGCCCCATGATGTTCGCTTTCTTGAGGCTGATGGTTAGGCCAAATTCATTGCAGGCAGCCGCAAACCTGTCGATGAGACTCTGCAGGCACTCTTCAGTGCGAGATGTTAAAGCAGCTTCGTCAGCAAAGAGGAGTTCCCTGATGAGGACTTTCCGTACTTTGGACTTCGCTCTTAGACGGGCAAAGTTGAACAACCTGCCCCCAGATCTTGTGTGGAGGAAAACTCCTTCTTCAGAAGACTTGAACGCATGTGAAAGCAGCAGGGAGGAGAAAATCCCAGAAAGTGTGGGTGCGAGAACACAGCCCTGTTTCATGCCACTCAGGATAGGAAAGGGGTCATGTGGAGCCCCCAAAAGCTGTTAGAGAAAGGAGACTTAATTTCACTTGCATGGGCTATATTCAAACCCACAGTTCAAACATAAGTACATAACACGAGAAGTAAAGGAAGGCTGTTCTGCCCATTGAATCCACACCCTCAGCAAAAATGAGTGACATTCACAGACTCTGCCCCGGTTACTTAAATTTTGGACAGGGAAAATGAGAAGCTTCTCCCCAATTCCCCAAGGAAATCAAACAAGATTTTAGGATATCAATCTTGACAGTGCAAACTAGATTGTTCATCTCTATGGTCCCAGCAGCATAAAAACACAAGATTTGAACATGCATCTGATATCCAGTAACCATCACCAATTATCTACCGTGCAGCCACACAAGGTTCTTATAAAGTTTTACTTCAGAAATGACTCTTTACTCTGAGTAACATGGTTAAAATGTGCTCATTTGTGGAGTTTGGGTGAAAGGAAGAAATACTTACATTAATGCTTTATCGCAAATTGTTTAGTGCAGTGCCTGTCACGGAGGAAGCATGACAGCCATTTTGGACACAGCAGGATCCCACAAAGAGCAATGGTCAATGTTGTGGTGTTGACTAGTATCCTCTCTCCCTGGGGCGCTGAGTTCAAATCTAGATCAGACTAATGGGAATGAAAGTTTCTTTCTAAGGTTGGAAAGCTCCTGAGTGAATTGAGTGTGAGGCAATCTCAGTCAAGTTCTCAAGAGACAGTACATTAAAATGCCCACACTTCAGCACCAACCAGCATTAGACTGTCAATCTTACTTGAAAAGGCCACGAAGACTGGCAGATGTGAGAAATGAAAATAGTCAACACACACAACACATATTTTGTGTTAAACATATGGCATAGATTATATCCAGGATAATAGATGGTTGAGGGGCTTTAATGATGTCAATAAGCAGTGAAATCAAAGCCCAAGCAGTTTACATCATCACATGCCTTCCAGTCAATTACTGCCTCGTATCGGTAGGCTGCATATCCTTTATAAAAACATTGGCTGATCATTCGTGGCATTTCTTGTAGCTAGTCTACATTGTAAGTGAGTTAACTTCAAATAGTACTTCATTGACTGTTAGGTCATGAAAGGCTCTATATAAATGCAAGTTTTTTTTTTAGTCTGGGGAGTGGGGCAGTTTGAGACATTTAGCCATTAGTAGCGATTTCAGGTGGACTGTTCCTCTTAAGGACATTACTTAGGTATGCCCTGTGACAAAATTGTTCACATAACTACAAGTAAAGATTAGATGTTGAGCAGAAGTTTCCGCAGGTTGGCAGCTACCTGTAAATCCTTGGCTCCTGTTCTGGGGAAAAATTATAGGTCATCACAGTCAGCAAAACCAACAGGAAGAAAAAAAAAGTTTTTCAAAAAAACACTTTTTGCATTCTGAGCATGAAGTATGAAGTGTGATGAATTCCCATATGCAGAGGGACTGTTTAGTAATTATCAATGAAGTTTTCTGTTACGAATTCGGGCCAGCCATAGAAAGCTTCTGGGTTCAGTGGTGTCAGTCACTTGTGAAAGTATCTAAGAATCTTACTTTTAAGTCACGCTGCCCTATATTTACTTGTACAATAGCTGGATCTGAAACCGTAACAATGAATCTTTCTTGTGTGATCTGAATTGGATCCCCATCTCTTTCCCACATGTATTTCTTCATTCTGACCGAAGATAGGCGGAGTTAAACACTGGGTGAGAAAAGACTCAGTTTGAATTGTTAAGTGGGTTTATTCCACAGTGAGGTGAATGTATCGAGCAACAGATCAAGTTCACTTTGTTTAATCAGCAAAACTTATCTCAACATAATGATATAAAAATTATGAATGTGTGACACTTGTCAATTTGGGTGGGTCATCTTATTTAAATAGAATAACTCCTCTGCATCTGGCTTACATTCCAAGGCACCAGCAACCCCCAACCACCCCCACCCCACTCCTCCGCCCTCCAGCCTCATGGCCTGCGCACATTGATTTTTGTTGCGTTGCTACGTCATAAGAACATAAGAAATAGTAGCAGGAATAGGCCATAGGGCTCATTGAGCCCTCTCCACCTTTCAACAAGGTCATGGCTGATCCTCGACCTCCACTTTCCCATCTGATCTCCAAATGATTCCCTTAGAATCTAAAAATTTAATCGATCTCAGCCTTCAATATACTCAATGATTGAGTTTCCACATCCCTCAGGGTAGAGAATTCCAAAAATTCACAACCCTTTGAGTAAAGAAAGTTCTAGACTCTCCAGCCAGGGGAAACAGCCTCTCATCATCTATCCTGTCAAGCCCTCTCAGAATCTTACATCTTTCATTGAGGTCGCATTCTTCTAAATGCCACAGAGTATAAGCCCATTCTACTCAATCTCTCCTCATAGGAGAGCCCTCTCATCCCAGCAATCAATCAAGTGAACCTTTGCTGCACCCTCTCTAAGGTAAGTATATTCTTCCTTAGGTACATAGGACAAAACTACACACTACTTCAGGTGCGATCTCATCCAAACTCTGTACAATTGCCGCAAGACTTACTTACTCTTGTACTTCAATCCCCTTGCAATAAAGGCCAACATGCCATTTGGCTTCCAAACGGTTTGCTGTACCTGTATGTTAACTTTCTATGTACAAGGACACCCAAATCCCTCTGGACATCCAAATCTCTCTGAACACCAACATTTAATAGTTCCTCACCATTTATAAAATTGCTTTTCAATTCTTCCTACCAAAGTGAATAATGTCACAATTCCTCATATTATACTCAGGCAGGCATCCCAACTGCTCGGATCGTACTTTACCAAGGATAAGGAACTACAGTTATGAGGAGAGGTTGGAAAATTTAGGGCTGTTCTCATAGAGTCAGAGAGTTATACAGCACAGAAACAGGCCCTTCGGCCCATTGCGTCTGTGCCGGCCATACAGCACCCAACTATTCTAATCCCATATTCCTGCACTTGGCCAGTAGCCCTGTATGCTATGGCGTTTCAAGTGGTCATCCAAATACTGCTTAAATGTTGTGAGGGTTCCTGTCTCCACCACCTCTTCAGGCAGTGCGCTCCAGATTCCAACCACCCTCTGGGTGAAAAAATGTTTCCTCAAATCTCCTCTAAACCTGCTGCCCCTTACCCTAAAATCTATGCCCCCTGGTTTTTGACCCCTCCGCTAAGGGAAAAAGTTTCCTCCCATTTAACCTATCAATGCCCCTCATAATCTTGTACACCTCAATCATGCCCCCACCAACCTCCCCCCCCCAGCCTTCTCTGCTCCAAGGAAAACAACCCTAGCCTTTTCAGTCTCTCTTCATAGCTGAAATGCTCCTGATGAATCTCCTTTGCACTATGTCCAGTGCAATCACATCCTTCCTATAGTGTGGTGACCAAAACTGTACACAGTACTCCAGCTGTGGCCCAACCAGCGTTTTATACAGCTCCATCATAACCTCCCTGCCCTTATATTCTATGCCTCGGCTAATAAAGGCAAGTATCCCATATGCCTTCCTAACCACCTTATCTACCTGTGCTGCTGCCTTCAGTGATCTATGGACAAGTACACCAAGGTCCCTCTGACTTTCTGTACTTCCTAGGGTCCTACCATCCATTGTGTATTCCCTTGTCTTGTTAGTCCTTCCAAAATGCATTACCTCACACTTTTCAGGATTAAATTCCATTTGCCACTGCTCTGCCCATCTTACCAGCCCATCTATAGCGTCCTGTAATGTAAGGATTTCCTCCTTACTATTTACAACATCACCAATTTTTGTGTCATCTGCAAACTTACTGATCATACCTCCTACATTCACGTCTAAATCATTAATGTACACTACAAATAGCAAGATTCCCAGCACCGATCCCTGTGGTACACCACTGGTCACAGGCTTCCAATCGCAAAAACAACCCTCGACCATTACCCTCTTCCTCCTGCCACTAAGCCAATTTTGGATCCAATTTGCCAAATTGCCCTGGATCCCATGGGCTCTTACCTTCTTAACCAATCTCCCATGCAGGACCTTATCAAAAGTCTTACTGAAATCCATCTATACTACATCTACTACTTTACCCTCATCGATACAGCTAGTCACTTCCTCGAAAAATTCAATCAAATTTGTTAGACACGATCTCACCCTGACAAAGCCATGCTGACTATCCCTGATTATTCCCTGCCTCTCCAAGTGGAGATTAATCCTGTCCCTCAGAATTTTTTCCAATATTTTCCCAACCACTGATGTTAGACTCACCGGCCTGTAATTACCTGGTTTATCCCTACTACCCTTCTTGAATAATGGTACCACATTCGCTGTCTTCCAGTCCTCTGGTACCTCACTTGTGGCCAGAGAGGATTTGAAATTTTGTGTCAAAGCCCCTGCTATCTCCTTCCTTGCCTCACATAGCATACATTTCATCTGGGCCTGAGGATTTATCTACTTTTAAGCCCACTAAAACAGCTAATATTTCCTCCCTTTCAATGCTAATATGTTAGAGTATATCACAATCCCCCTCCCTGATCTCTACACCTACATTCTCCATAGTGAACACCGATGAAAAGTAATCATTTAAAACCTCACCTATGTCCTTTGGCTCCACACAAAGATTGCCAAGTTGGTCCCTAATGGGCCCTACTCTTTCCCTGGTTATCCTCTTACCCATAATATACTTACAAAACGCCTTGGGATTTTCTTTTATCTTGCTCGCCAGTGTTTTATCACGCCTCCTCTTGGCTGCCCTAATGACTTTAAGAGCCACCCTACACTTTCTATACTCCTCTAGTGCCTCAGTTGTTTTCAGCGCTTGGGATCTGCGGTAAGCCTCCTTTTTTTTCCTGATCCAATGCTCTATATCCCTCGACATCTACGGTTCCCTGGGCCAGTTAGTCCTACGCTTCATCTTAACAGGTACATGTTGGCTCTAGACTCTCACTATTTCCCCTTTGAATGACTCCCATTGATGTGATGTAGACTTTCCTACAAGTAGCTGCTCTCAGTCCACTTTGGCCAGATCCTGTTTTATCATATTGAAATCGGCCTTCCCCCAATTCAGTACCTTTATTTCTGGTCCATCTTTGTCCTTTTCCATAACTACCTTAAATCTTACAGAGTTATGGTCACTATCCCCGAAATGCTGCCCCACTGACACTTATACCACTTGACCGGCTTCATTCCCTAGGATTAGGTCCAGTACTGCCCCTTCCCTTGTATGACTTTCTACATACTGGCTCAAAAAGCTCTCCTGTATGCATTTTAAGAATTGCACCCATTTAAGCCTTTTGCACTAAGACTATCCCAGTTAATATTGGGGAAGTTGAAATCCCCTACTATTATTACCCTATTATTTTTACACCTCTCTGAGATTTGCCTACATATCTGCTCCTCTATCTCTTCCTGACTGTTTGGAAGCCTGTAGTATACACCCAGCCAAGTGATTGCCCCCTTTTTGTTTTTAAGTTCTACCCAAATAGCCTTCTAAGATAGCATCCCTCCTTACTACAGTAATTGACTCCTTGATCAACAGTGCAATGCCACCTCCTCTTTTATCCCCTCCCCTGTTGCGCCTGAAGATTCTATACACTGGGATATTGAGCTGCCAGTCCTGTCCCTCCCTCAACCATGTCTCTGTGATAGCAATATCATAATCCCATGTGCTAATCAAGGCCCTCAACGCCCTCATTTTTCCCTTGTGCCTTACCAGGTCTATATTTGCTCTACCTTCCAGGCAGACTCATTTTCTGTTCTATATCACCCCCTACTGTACCTCCAACTCTGTACCCCATCCTCCTGCCAAATTAGTTTAAACCCGCCCAACAGAACTAGCAAATCTCCCAGCAAGGATGCTTGTCCCATTCCGGTTCAGGTGCAATCCATCCAACTTGTACAGGTCTCACCTTTGCCAGAAACAGACCCAGTGATCCAGGAAACTAAAGCCCTCCCTCCTGCACCATCTCCTCAGCCACGCATTCATCTGCTCTATCCTCCTATTTCTAAACTCACTAGCACGTGGCACCGGGAATAATCCAGAGATTACAACCTTAGAGGTCCTGCTTTTTAATCTGCTACCTAGCTCCCTAAATTCTTGTTGCAGGACCTCATCCTTTTCTCTACCTATGTCGTTGGTACCAATATGTACCACGACCTCTGGCTGCTCACCCTCCCCCTTCAGAATGTCCTGCAGCTGCTCAGTGACATCCTTGACCTGAGCACCAGGGAGGCAACATACCATCCTGGAGTCACGTTTGTGGCCACAGAAACGCCTATCTGTACCCCTTACGACAGAATCCCCTATCACTATAGCTCTTCCACTCCTTTTTCCTCCCTGCTGTGCAGCAGAGCCATCCTTGGTGCCACGGACCTGGCTGTTGCTGCTTTCCACTAGGAGGCCATTCCCCACCCCCCCCCGCAACAGTATCCAAAGCTGTATATCTGTTTGAGAGGGAGATGGCCACAGGGGACTCCTGTACTACCTGCCTGCGCCTACTACTCCTCCTGGTGGTCACCCATCCCTTTTCTGCTGGTGCTGCCATTACCTACGGTGTGACCACCTCTCTAAACGTGCTATCCACGACGTCCTCAGCATCACGGATGCTCCACAGTGAATCCACCCGCAGGTCTAGCTCCATAATGCGGGTAGTCAGTAGCTGCAGATGGATACACTTGCTGCACACATGGTTGTCAGGGACACTGGAAGCATCCCTGATTTCCCACATAGTGCAGGAGGAGCATACCATGGGGCTGAGCTCTCCTGCCATGATTTACCTTTAAATTAATTTAGTTACTCCCTTTAAAAAATACTAACTACACTAGGGGTCTTGTTCTACTCGAAACACTACCCACTACAATCTAAAGTCCTTAATAAATTACTCTAATTTAAGTAGTACTACTCCCCTTATCACTTGAGGGTTTAAAAAAAAACTTTCCCCTTTTTAAAGCAATTTAAATACATTAACAGCTGGTACTTACCCAACCAGGGAACTTGGAACAGGGAAGGTTAAGAGGTGACTTAATGGTGGTTTAAGATGAGGAGGAGCTCTGATACAGTAGACTCTGCTAAGTGAGTCAATGACTAGCGCAGATAGATTTTAAATAATTGGCAAAAGATCCTCCAGGGGGAGATGAGGAGAATTTTTTCACTCAGAGTTGTTGGGATCTGGAACTCACTACCTGAAAAGGTGGTGAAAGCAGATTCCATAAATAGTTTTAAAAGGGCGTTGGACAGGTATTTGAGGATGAGGAACTAACAGGATTATCGACAAAAAGCAGGGCATAGGACTAACCATGACTGCTCTTTCAAAGAGTCAACATAGACACGACGGACCGAATAACCTTCCTTCATCTGCGTTGTAAGTTTCTACGATTCTATAATTCTATTTCCCTCTCTGTCTGGTTTCTGCCAGGTGACGGGAGTTATAATTTCCACTGCGCGTGCGCACATACACACACACACACACAAACAATTTCCTTCACGGTTACAAAACTGATCTGAGCAAAAAATAACACTTCACCTGGATATGAAGTGAACATTCCAACTGTCAAATGATTTGCACTTATGCACGGAGTGTGATTGAGGCATATTTGTGTTTAAATATCAGGAAAGGCTTTACTCTAGAAAAAGGTCTGAGAGGTGACCTGATTGAGGTTTTTAAAATGATGAAAGGGATTTGAAAGGATAAACATAGAGAAGATGTTTTTACTTGTTGGGGAGACCAGAACCAGGGGTCATACATACAAGATAAATCTAAAAGGGAGTTTGGGAGAATTACTCAGAGTGGCAAGACTGTGGAACTTGCTACCACATGGAATAACTGAGGCAAATTGCATAGAAGCAGTTATGGGGAAGCTAGATAAGTACATGAAGGAGAAAGGAATAGTAGGAGATGCTGCTAGGCTTAGATGAGTAAGATGGGAGAAAGCTTGTGAGGAGTATAAACACAGGCATGAACCTGTTAAGCCAAATCATCTGTTTCTGTGCTGTCAATGCTTTATGTAATATATCATCCACTTAGCATCTGTAGGTTAGATACTAGACATCACAAATAAAGGGCAAGTACAGAGGCAAACAGATAATTCTATGCAAGTATTCATAAACCTGTTGAGATGGTTATTTGTTAAGAAGTCAAACTCTCTCTCAAGATTATTAACACTTTCACTGTTGATAATTATCATTGGGGTTGGGGAGAAGCTCACTTTCTGATAAGATTCAACCAGAGTTACTGAAAAGTGAAGATTCAAATCACACACGTGAGGGAGTCATGTTAAACAGAGGTGTGTACAGCATCATTACAAAAGAAAGGAGGTCATTTGGCCCACCAAGTGGAGATCCAAAATGGACCGTGTCTGGAGGGACACGATGTACAAACCTCTGGATAAGGGTGGGAAAAATGTACCCAATGTTGCTCTCACCCTGATGACTACCTTCGTGTGTGGCTGCATCAAGTTGTGCGTAGAGCCCAGTACGCAAACACCAAGTGTCACTATGTGCTGAGGTTCTATCAGTCCCCGGTGTTGTGAAGGATGGGTCTGGTCACATTGCCACGGAACGCTCCATCCAGCTGGACCGTGCCGTACCACCTATCCTTCGTGGGAAAGTTTCTGTGGGGAAACACCTTTGACTACCAATCCATCAGGCAGTGATCTGCACGGAATGTCCTCAAAGTCCTACGGGAAAAGGAGATGGTGGATTCTGTCGTATGGTTCCCTGAGCAGACTGCCAAAGTTATTTGGCAGAATGCCTCATCACCAGAACTTTCAAACAAGCACCAAGTCATAGCTTGGCTGGTGGTGAGAAGCTGCCCTCGAGGTGGCTGCTGTGGGGAAGAGACAGTTGCCACCTCCTTCCGGAATGTGTCTTTGCAAAGCAGGTGTGGAAAAAGATGCAGTGGTTTTTGTTGAGGTTCATCCCAAGCAGCTCTGTAACACAGGTGTCTGAGCGCTATGGGCTGTTCCCAGGGGCGCACAGAGATAAACATCAACTGCTGCTGGAGGACCATCAATTCCTCTTTGGTCTGCCCAAAACTTGCTGGTCTTCCAGCACAAAGAGTTGTCCACGACCGAGTGTTGCAGACTGGCACATTCCAAGGTCCAGGACTACGTGCTGAGGAACGCACTAAAGCTTGGGGCAGCCGCTGCAAAGGCTCAATGTGGAAAGACCACTGTGTAAGGTCCTCCCACCAAAGTGAACTGAGGGGCTAGACCCATGGGAAACCCCCTCGGGCTGTATATACCAAATATGGGTTTGCTGTAAAATGTACATGGCATGTAAAATGGAATTGAAGGGTTGTGAGGCAGCTCACTCCTGTACCGAAGAAATCTGATTTCCTTTGCACTTTTTGGAATGTAAACTTGGTGCTGGTTTGAATTGTTTTGTAATGCCTTTTTTTTTTCAAAAACAGATTTTTCTGAATAAAGAATATTTTTTGGGAAAAAAAAAATTTGGCTCACCAAGTTCCTTCCTTCGACAGACCCTGGGGAATTGATCCCATCACAGGCACAAACTCACCCAGTTAATCTCCAGAGCATGAATCTGCACCAATATGCACTATTTCCAAAGGTAATTCATACAAATCTCACGCCTTTCAATTTCCTCTGAAGCTAATTATGCTGTCATAAGAACATATGTACTAGGAGCAGTAGGAGGCAATTCAGCCCCTCGGGCCTGCTCCGCCATTCAATACGATCATGGCTGATCTCATCTCAGCATCAACTCCACTTTCCTGCCCATTCTCCATAACCCTTCAACCCATTACTAATTAAAAATCTGTCTATCTCCTCCTTAAATTTACTCAATGTTCCGCCACGCACCACACTCTGGGGTAGTGAGTTCCACAGACTCACGACCCTTTGAGGCAAGTAATTTCTCCTCATCTCTGTTTTAAATCTGCTACCTCTGATCCTAAAACAATGACTTCTCGTTCTAGATTGCCCCACAAGAGGAAACATCCTCTCTACGTTTACTTTGTCAATCCCCTTAATCATCTTATATACCTCAGTTAGATACCTGTCATACCTGGCCTGGGAGTGTTCAATCCCAACAACAACTTGCACTGATATAGCTGCTTTAACATAGTAAAATGTTCTAAGGTGCTTCACAGAAGAGTTAGCAAATAAAATTTGACATCGAGCCACATAAGGAGATATTAGACAAGGTGACCAAATGCTTGGTCAAAGAGGTAGGCTTTAAGGAGAGAGAGAGACAGACAGAGTGCTGTCATAGAGAGATACAGCACCGAAACAGGCCCTTCGGCCCAACGAGTCCGTGCCGACCATCAACCACCCCATTTATACTAATCCTACATTAATCCCATTTCCCTCTCACATCCCCACCTACCCTCAGTTCTCATACCACCTACCTACACTAGGGGCGATTTACAATGGCCAATTTACCCTTCAACCCGCAAGTCTTTGGATGTGGGAGGAAACCGGAGCACCCAGAGGAAACCCACGCAGTCACAGGGAGAACTTGGAGGGAAATTCCAGAGTTTAGGGTCTAGGCAGCTGAAAACACAGATGCCAATGTACTGCAAATAGGCGTTCCTCTCCTAAATGATAGGTTTGAATGAAGACCCTTTCGCTATTCCCTTCACCTTCCAAAGCAGTAACCTTTCCATTATTTCAATATAAATTCACAAGAGGAGCTCAGATTGGACCTCAGCTGTCCTCACCACTTACCAAGATGATCATCAAAATAAAATGTGTTAGAGAAATGGCTGGAAATTGACAGATTTAGGCTTTGGCGAGAGAGGCTGGCTTACATTAAATGCAAAACCCCTCTCCAACTTTCTTTCAGAGGCTGAAAGGTCTATTATCTAATTTTTATTTCTGATTTCCAGCATACACATCATAGAAAAGCTTGGTATTAAACTACTCTGGTACTAATTATCCAAAAAATAGGCAAGTTTTTCACTGATTCCTTTAACTGGTCATGTAGAGTATCAACACACTAATGACTAAAGAAACAGAAAATTTGCATTTATAGTGATTTACACATCCACAGGATGTCCCAAAGTGCTTCCCACTTAACAAATTACTTTTGAAGTGTAGTCACTTCATATGTAGTCACTTGGTATGTAGGCAAACATGGTAGCCAATTTTCACATATCACACATCTCACAAACATAAAAACATAAGTGACCAGTTAATTGGTCCTGGAGATTTTGGTTGAGGGACAAATATTGTTCAGGACACCAGAAGGACTCCCCTGCTCTTCTTCAATTATGGTATCTTTTACATCCAGCTGAGTAGACAGGTTTAACATCTCATCCGAAAGACTGCACCGCTGACGAGACAGCATTCCCTCAGTACTGCACTGAAGCATCAGCCTAGATGTATGTCTCTGGGGTGCGTCTTGAATCCACATCCTTCTTGGGAATGCCATCAATTGAGCCAAGCTAGTAAGTTATGACTAAATTAAAACATCACAAAAAGAATTTTTCATGAACAAAAAGGATTAGGCCACCATCCTCCACTGTTCAACTCTGGCCTCTTGGCCTTCCCAGACAATGGCCCCAGCCGCGGAGAAACCTCTATATCCCAGAGAATTTCCTCGTCTCAGTCTGCACCAACTACCAGGTGTTTTTTATTCTGGTGGCAGAGCACAGGGAAATATAATCTACAGTATATTTTACAAAGGAAAGAACAAAAAAGACCCAGTACCTTAGTTAAAAAAGTCTTTTGTCACCCTTCCTACGTCTGTTTACCATCATTTGCAGGTGCAATAATCCTTCTAAAATCCAGAGAGAAGCCGTGCGGTTTAACATGATTTTATACAGTACTGGTCTCTGGGGTTTGTTTAAAAAAGCCCATTCTCTTTCAGTGTAGTGTGCTCCTATCAATCAGTACAATTAATCATAATCTATCAGCACCCGCTTCACTTCTCTAAGCACATTCCTGCCCAGCGGACTTCTCACCTCATCGGCTGAGCAGGTTTGATTAATGAGCACTTGTGTTTTTCCTACCTGCTGAGGTCGTGTTGACTGTCAAAACTGTTATTCTGCAAGTGAAAAATGCTCCCAGCTCTGGTAAATAAAGGCATTATCCAACATGGCTTATATCTCCCCCAGTGATAAAACCAACACTTGGGTGCCAAGCATTTGCTGTGTCGAAGGAATCAATGAAAAGCAAATGATTCTTTTTCTTTTCCTCCCCCACCAAAAAAAATCATCGAAAACAGCATATTAAAGAACCAGTGCAGAGAAGAGAAAAATGGCTGGAAATTAGGAGCGAGGACATAAGGTGAAAGAAGTGCACCACAGGTCAGTCAATAGCTGAAAAAACGAGGGCAAGGTTCAACTTGACATTAACCTGGCCAGCCTCCCATGTTCTACCCTCTGCAAACTGGAGGTCATCCAATACTCTGCTGCCCGTTCACCTATCATCCCTGTGTTTGCTGATCTACACTGGCTCCCGATTAAGCAACGCCTTGATTTTAAATTTCTCCCCTTTGTTTTCAAATCGTTCTAAGACCTCGCCCCTCCCTATCTCTGTAATCTCCTCCAGCCCCACTCTCTCCAAGATCTCTGCATTCCTCTAATTCTGGCCTCTTGAAACATCCCTGATTTTAATTGCTCCACCATTGGTGGTCATGTCTTTAGCTACCCAGGTCTTAAACTCTGGAATTCCCTCCCTACCCTAACCCTCTCTGCCTTTCTACCTCTTTCTCCTCCTTTAAGACTCTCCTTAAAACCTATCTCTTTGACCAAGCTTTTGGCCATCCGCCCGAATAACGCCTTATGTGGCCTGGTGTTTAATTTTGTTTTATAATGCTCCTGTGAAGCGCCTTAGAACATTTTTATTATGTTAAATGTGCTATCGGTACTATATAACCTACCAAGCCCTTTTACGCTGACCAACCTGTTGCACATTGCTACTGCATTGCGTTTTTAAATATATATCTTTGTGTTCATCAAAAGAAAAGACAGACTTGCATTTATATAGTGCCTTTCACGACCACCACAGCATTGCAGCCAAAGTAGTACTTTTTGAAGTGTAGTCACTGTTGTAATGCAGGAAACGCGGCAGTCAGTATGCGCACAGTAAGCTCCCTCAAACAGCAAAGTGATAACCAGATAATCTGTTATTTTGTGATGTTGATCAAGGGATAAATATTGGCCAGGACACCAGGGAGAACTCCCTGCTCTTCTTCGAAATAGTGTCATGGGATCTTTTACATCCACCTGAGCAAGAAGATGGCGCCTCTGCATAACGTCTCATCCGAAAGATAGTACCTCCGACAGTACAGCACTTCCTCAGTACTGCACTGGAATGTCAGCCTTGATTTTTGTGCTCAAGCTCTGAAGTGAGACTTGAACCTAAAACCTTGTAGCTCAGAGGCGAGAGTGCTACCACTGAGCCACAGCTGACACACTGAGGTGAGGAAATGGAAAACTTTCCATTTTGAGCACTCGGTATTTGGCATCAGGTTTTCCCCTGGTCCGGTAAAGTACAGTTTGATACAGAATATTCTGCTCTGTCGGTTGGGAAAATGTTTCAAGAATTTGGATGCTCCTGCCCTTGCTCTTAAAGTGCTTAAAAGCTTCCCCACCAGAGGTGGGATCAGAAGCTGTACATGCATAAGAACACACTTCACCTAGAGCTATCTCTGGGCCACAAGGGTCTGACTGATAGCCAAGGAACGGCAGGGGAGGGGAGCACAAACCACCCGTGAGTGCAAATCAATACTGCAGGGTCCACTCTATGATCGATGTCAACAATGTGCATTTGTCATAAAAACTAAATACTGCAGATGCTGGAAATCTGAAATAAAAACAGAAAGTACTGGGAATACTCAGCAAGTCAGGCAGCATATGTGGAGAGAGAAACAGAATTAATGTTTCAGGTCTGTGACCTTTCATCATCTGCTTGTGTACAGCGAGGCAAATCAGAAAGGAGCAGAAACTGAGCCACAGGGACGAGGAAGGGGAAAGACTTGTATTTATGTGACAGCTACCCTATCCTCATTACCAACTTTTGAAAGGCAGTCACTATTGTCAAAAAGGGGGAAAACAAGGAGAGCATTCTAAAATATTAATGAGACCATTAAATGGTCACAGTTGTCACCGAAAAAGTTAACCCTTAATATATTGAGAAATCTTGATGGAAAAACATACTTGACCTCGTCCTCACCAATCTGCCTGACAGATGCATCTGTCCATAACAATATTGGTAGGAGTGACCAACACACAGTCCTTGTGGAGACGAAGTCCCACCTTCACATTGAGGATACCCTCCATCGTGTTGTGTGGCACTACCACTGTGCTAAATGGGATAGATTTCAAACAGATCTAGCAATGCAAAACTGGGCATCCATGAGGCGCTGTGGGCCATCAGAAGCAGCAGCAGAATTGTACTCAACCACAATCTGTAACCGCATGACCCGACATGTCCCCCTTTCTACCATTACCATCAAGCCAGGAAGCCAACCCTGGTTCAATGAAGAATGCAGGAGGGCATGCCAGGAGCAGCACCAGGCATACCTCAAAATGAGGAGTCAACCTGGTGAAGCGACAACACAGAATTATCTGCATGCCAAACTGCATAAGCAGCATGCGATAAACAGAGCTAAGCAATCCCATAACCAATGGATCAGATCTAAGCTCTGCAGTCCTGCCACATCCATCCGTGAATGGTGGTGAACAATTAAACAACTGACTCGAGGAGGTGGCTCCACAAATATCCCCATCCTCAATGACGGGGGAACCCAACACATCTGTGTGGAAGATAAGGCTGAATCATTTGCAACAATCTTCAGCCAGAAGTGCCAAGTTGATGATTCATCTCGGCCTCCTCCTGAAGTCCCCAGCAACACAGATGCCAGACTTCAGCCAATTTGATTCACTCCACGTGATATCAAGAAGCGAGTGAAGGCACTGGATACTGCAAAAGCTACGGGCCCTGACGATATTCCAGCAATAGTACTGAAGACCTGTGCTCCAGAACTTGCCGTGCCCCTAGCCAAGCTGTTCCAGCACAGATACAACACTGGCATCTACCCGGCAATGTGGAAAATTGCCCAGGTACGTCCTGTACACAAAAAGCCGGACAAGTCCAACCCGGCCAATTACCACACCATGAGCCCACACTCAGTAAATCATCAGTAAAGTGATGGAAGGTGTCATCAACTGCGCCATCAAGCAGCACTTGCTTAGCAATAACCTGCTCAGTGATGCTCTGTTTGGGTTCCGCCTGGGGCACTCAGCTCCTGACCTCATTACAGCCTTGGTTCTAACATGGACATAAGAGCTGAACTCAAGAGGTGAGGTGAGAGTGACTGCCCTTGACATCAAGACGGCAGTTGTCAGAGTATGGCATCAAGGAGCCCTAGCAAAATCGAAGTCAATGGGAATCAGGGGGAAAACTCTCCGCTGGTTGGAGTCATACCCAGCGTAAAGGAAGATGGTTGTGGTTGTTGGAGGTTAATCATCGCAGCTCCAGGACATCACTGCAGGAATTCCTCAGGGTAGTGTCCTAGGCCCAACCATCTTCAGCTGCTTCATCAATGACCTTCTTTCAATCATAAGGTCAGAAGTGGGGATGTTCGCTGATGATTGCACAATGTTCAGCACCATTTGCAACTCCTCAGATACTGAAGCAGTCCGTGTAGAAATGCAGCAAGACCTGGACAATATCCAGGCTTGGGCTGATAAGTGGCAAGTAACATTTGTGCCACACAAGTGCCAGGCAATGACCATCACCAACAAGAGAGCATCTAACCATCTCCCCTTGACATGCAATGGCATTACCATCGCTGAATTCCCCCACTATTAACATCCTAGGGGCTACCATTGACCAGAAACTGAACTGGAGTAGCCATATAAATACCACGACTACAAGAGCAGGTCAGAGGCTAGGAATCCTGCAGCAAGTAACTCATCTCCTGACTCCCCAAAGCTTGTCCACCATCTACAAGGCACAAGTCAGGAGTGTGATGGAATACTCTCCACTTGCCTGGGTGGGTGCAGCTCCAACAACACTCAAGAAGCCAGACACCATCCAGGACAAAGCAGCCCGCTTGATTGGCACCCCATCTGCAAACATTCACTCCCTCCACCACCGACGCACAGTGGCAGCAGTGTGTACCATCTACAAGATGCACTGCAGCAATGCACCAAGGCTCCTTAGACAGCACCTTCCAAACCCGTGACCGCTACCAACTAGAAGGACAAGGGCAGCAAATGCATGGGAACACCACCACCTGCAAGTTCCCCTCCAAGTCACACACCATCCTGACTTGGAACTATATCGCCATTCCTTCACTGTCGCAGGGTCAAAATCCTGGAACTCCCTTCCTAATAGCACTGTGGGTGTACCTACCCCACATGGACTGAAGCGGTTCAAGAAGGCAGCTCACCAACACCTTCTCAAGGGCAATTAGGGATGGGCAATAAATGCTGACCTGGCCAATGACACCCACATCCCATGAATGAATTTTTAAAAATTCATTGTTATCAAAGTTGCTACCTAGACTGAATTCTAAACAACCTGTTCATTATTTCAGTGTATTTTGATTTTATAAGGAGAAAACATCAGTCTACACCATAGGCTTTCAAACCCAATCCTCAAAGCCGAGAGGGCCCAAGGAGGTTTCGGCCAATCTGCATTTTGTTCATGTTTCTGTATTTGTTGACTTACTGACATGTTACTCTTGTTGATACATACTGCAAATTCAGTTGATTCTCAGTGGTAGCATTCTCATCTTTGTGTCAGAAGCTTGTGAGTTCAAGACTTACTCCAAGAACTGAATATATAATCTAGCCTGATATTTCAGTACTGTGTTGATAAATGCATCTTCAGGGCTGCTGTCCTTTGGATGAGACATTAAACTGAGAGGATGAAAGGTTCTGATGAAAGGTCACTGACCTGAAATGATAACTTTGCTTCTCTCTCCACAGATGCTGCCAGACTTGCTGAGTATTTACAGCACTTTTTGCTTTTATTTCAGATTTGCAGCATCTGCAGTGTTTTGCTTTTATTAAAGCGAGAGGCCCTGTCTACCTGTCAGGATGCTAACGATCCTGTGGGCATTGTTCACTCTAAGCTGCACGGCTGCCCAGCAACCCGAATGCCTCCATGCAAGGCTGCGCACAAGCCAACCCTTTAAGTTACCACAGGTACGCGGCCACGCAAAAAAAAAATAAAAGGGCCCCGCAGTTAAATAAATTGCCTGCGTGCTCAAAAAGAGGGTACTTTGCACGTGGCAATATTTGTACAACAGTAGGAGAGCCCGCCCGGTATCCTGGCCTACAAATATCCTTCAACCATCACCACCAAAACAGGTTCACTGTCATTTACCTCACTTGCTCTTTGTGGGACATCTACACTTCAAAATAGTAATTCAGCTGGTAAGTGCTTTGCGACTTTCCGAGGATACGAAATGCGTTATATAAATGTCCATTCACTTCTTATTTATTCATTTTAAATGCATTTCTACAAAATCTGGTACATAGGTCACACCTTCAAGCTGGTTTTACCTTCCCCGTGTGCAGAGAAAAAGACTTGTAATTATATAGTGCTTTTCACAATCGCCTGACAACTCAAAGCGCTTTACAGCCCATGAAGTACTTTTTGAAGTGTAGTCACTGTTGTAATGTAGGAAACATGGCAGTCAATTTTGTGCACAGCAAACTCCCACAAACAGCAATGTGATAATAACCAGATAATCTGTTTTTGTGATGTTGATTGAGGGATAAATATTGACCAGGACACTGGGGATAACTCCCCTGCTCTTCTTCGAAATAGTGCTATGGGATCTTTTACATCCACCAGAGTAGGCAGGTTGGGGCTTGGTTTAACGTCTCATATGAAGGATGGCACCTCCGACAGTGCAGCTCCCCCTCAGTACTGCACTGGAGTGTCAGCCTTGATTTTTGTGCTCAAGTCCTTTAGAACCTTGTGATTCAGAGACAAGAGTGCTACCCACTGAGCCACAGCTGACACACCTGTGACAGTCAGCAAAGTAACCACACCGACAACGGCCTGACTCTCACGCTGGAGCATATGGACTTGCTGCACTATATCTCCTTCCCAACTTTGCAACAATCTGCGATAGAGAACATTTGCAGTGCATCACTATGCTAATGTTTGTGATAAAAGGTACACTGTGCGCCCCACTGACAATCTTAAACGTGTACCTTCCGCTGTGCACAACGGGCACAGCCACCCAGCCAGCCCATGCTTGCAAAACTCAAAACAGTGTCCAACATTAGATGTGATTCCGTGATTGGACAACATTTGCTAAATAATCCTCAGTGTGCGAAGAATTATGACTACAACCAATTTAAGATTGTCAGTAGGGTTCACAGTGTGGCGTATTTGTGCATACTGGAAGCTACATATATTAATACACAGGGCCCTGTTCTATGCAGACAGAAAGAACATGTACAAACATTGCGCCTGTTTCAGCTAAACAAAATAAGTGACAGCCATTTGCTGGTTGACACAAAGATTGACAAAGGATGACACAAAGATTGGCCGAGTGGTTAACAGTGAGGTGAAGTGTCTTGGGTTACAGGAAGATATAGACAGGATGGTCAAATGGGCAGAAAAGTGGCAGATGGAATTTAACGCTGAAAAGTGTGAGGTGATGCACTTTGGAAGGAGTAATGTGACACGGAAGTATTCAATGAATGGCCTGACATTGGGAAGTTCCGAGGAACAAAGGGACCTTGGCGTGCTTGTCTATAGATCCCTGAAGGCAGAAGGGCAGGTTAATAGGGTGGTGAAAAAGGTATATGGGACACTTGCCTTTATCAATCGAGGCATAGATTACAAAAGCAGGGAGGTCGTGTTGGAGTTGTACAGAACTTTGTTAAGGCCACAGCTGGAGTACTATATGCAATTCTGGTTGCCACATTATAGGAAGGATGTGATTGCATTGGAGGGGGTGCAGAGGCGATTCACCAGGATGTTGCCTGGGATGGAACATTTAAGCTATGAAGAGAGGTTGGATAGGCTTGGGTTGCTTTCACTGCAGCAGAGAAGACTGAGGGGTGACCTGATTGAGGTGTACAAGATTATGAGGGGCATGGACAGGGGGGATAAAGAGAAGCTGTTCCCCTTAGTTGAAGGGTCAGTTACGAGGAGTCACAAGTTTAAGGTGAGGGGCAGGAGGTTTAAGGGGGATTTGAGGAAGAACTTTTTTATCCAGAGGGTGGTGACAGTCTGGAATGCCCTGCCTGGGAGGAAGGTAGAGGCAGGTTGCCTCACATCCTTTAAAAAGTACCTGGATGAGCACTTGGTACATCATAACATTCAAGGCTATGGGCCAAGTGCTGGCAAATGGGATTAGGTAGACAGGTCAGGTGTTTTAATCCATCGGTGCAGACTCGATGGGCCGAAGGGCCTCTTCTGCACTGTATTATTCTGTGATTCTGGTTCATTCCTCAGGGCAATACCTTGACCAGAGTCAAGCTGCCTGGTTTAAATTTCAAACAAAGCTTGGCAGTTATCACAGAATCACTGCCAGTCACCGTAAACTAGTGAATTCTCAATGGCAACGCCTCTACCAATCAGAGTTCACTTGCCAACTAATCAGCACTCTCTTCTCATGCAGTATAAAGTTGTTTTTCCTTACATTGGTATGCTTGCAGATAGTCCTGATGAGTGCAAGAGCTTCGACAACATGTCTCTATTTTCAGCAATACTCTAGTTTTGTACTACCAAACAACTATTCCCAGATTCAGCACGATGACTAAAAGGTTCTGAATTCGGCAACAAGTACTGACCATTGCATTTAAGTTCATGTTAATTGAGCAAGTTGTTTTTTTTCATTTTTTTTTAAAAAGCTGATTAAACATGAGCTATGTGGAAATGCTACAGGAACTGGGAATATTCACACAGGGTATAAAATATCTCAGGGAAGACTGCACTGAAGGTTATGAGGGATTCAGATAAACTCAATCTTAATGATATTTGTGTCATAATCAACAGCCATCACAAAGTCCAAGGGCTGAGGTTCAGAGGAACGTGAACTAACAGTAAAGTTTTAACCACTTTACACAGATGGTGCTAAATATTTAGGAGAGATTGCTTGGGAAAGCAATGGAGTTGGATTTAAACACGGGTGAACACCCAATGACCCGTAGGTCACAGGCAATCTCCTGTCCCGATGCTTCACACCCTCAAATCTCTGGTCACTCACTCCAATTTGCACTTACATAGGTTGTGCTTGCTTGCTGGTTTGTCCTGTTGGAGTGTTGTGTGCCTGGAAGTTCAGAAAGGACTATTTTTAGGGGAGTTGCCTCATTGATGGATAAATAATACATCTGTAAACCAAGTTACATTACTCTCATCAACTTGAGATATCTACAAATAAATGGGAATACGGATTTAAACTTTGTTTTAATGGCTGGAGCTCCTTCCTTTAGAAAAGAGAAGAGTGAAAAGTGACCCGACAGAGGCCTTTAAAATTATGGAAGAGTGTAGTAGCGTAGACATAGAGAAGATGGTTCCACCTGTTGGTTTGGAGGGGGAGCTGTGGCAGGGTACAGTCAATACTAAATCCAATATGGAATTCAGGAGAAACTTCTTTACCCAGTGAGTGGTTAGAACTTACAATTCATTATCACAGGGAGTATTTGAGGCGAAGAGCATAAGCACATTTAAGAGGAAACTAGATCTGTACATGAGAAAGGACTATAAAGATATTTTAATCGGATGGAGGTGAAGTAAGGCGGGAGGAGGCCTGTGTGGATTGCAAACACCGGTAGAGATCTACTGGGCCAAATGGTCAGTTTTTGTGCTGTAACTACAGAACTCCACAGAATGCGCCTACATGACCCAGCAAAACTAAAAGATTGGATACTCTGAGCACAAAGGCTGGAGCTGAACACAGAAAGGAATTATTCATTACAAATCCAGTGCACCCAAAAGATAAGTCTCTATTACAAAGAATTCCCAGTTATGATAATGGGCCAAACCAGTGAAAGTCACTATCCACAATGCAGCTTCGTTACTACAAACTTACTACAGGAAACATGTTCCTTAGTCACAGATGGATTCCTGCGAAAAGTCAAAAACCAACCTTAAACTCATTTTAAACAAAGCACAGAACGAGGAAAATGCCATTCACTCCATCAAACCCTGTCCTTCCACAAACACAAGCAGTCCTTCATTGGACTTGAGCCAATCACTTCATCACCAAGATTGCGTTCTCTAAAATTTCTCACCTCATCTCACAGTAAACCCAGTAAAACTTCAGCATTCCCAAGCAAAAACAAGATACTACAGATGCTGGAAAAATGATGGAAACACTGAGCAGGTCAGGCAACGTCAGAATGGAGAAAGAAAAGTGAATGTTTCAGGTATAGCCCTTTGTTAGATTTTTATGCTACGCTATACAGTCCCATCCATGGTAATATGTCTCAGCATCTCAGAAACCCTTGCCACCCACATAGATTGCAGTAATGGAGGTTTGGCAGCAGAAGACATGCATACCAAAGCCCTGAAATTTATGTTGGGGGATACCAGCATATACATGTTACGTTTATCTGAAATTCCTTTCTGTTTCTATTTAAAAAGGAGTTAACACCTCAGTTAAAAGAGCAGAGGGAGCAATTTTAGACAAACACCTCAAGTGCTTGTACATTTGTATCCCAGAGTATAATTGCAGGGACCCGCTGATCCACTTTTAAGATACAAATATTTAATTTTCCTACACTGCTTCTGTCAATCGATTTACCTGCTTCCAAGTCTCAGTAAGGCCAAATTAAACTTCACACAAATCAGTGATGGCCTGGAACAGTCAAAATTCACTAGCACCTTTCCAAATCTTACCTACTGACACTTACAGTGGAAAAGTAGCACTCTTGCCTTGGAGTCAGCAGGTTGTGAGTTCAAGTCCCACCTGGAGACCTGAACACATAAACCAGGCTGACATTCCTAGTAAAATAAAAGCAAAATACTGCAGATGCTGGAAATCAGAAATAAAACCAGTAAGTGCTGGGAATACACAGCAGCATCTGTTAAGACCTTCGGGTTTTGCAGAGAAGGAGAGAGATGAAAGGTCACAGACCTGAAACGTTACCTCTTGTTTCTCTCTCCACATATGTTGCCAGACATGCTGTGTATTTCCAGCACTTAGTGTTTTTATTTCTGACATTCCCAATGCAGTCCTGATGGAGATGATGTCTATTGGATGAGATGTTAAATCGAGGACACATCTCCCCTCTCAGAGGGACTTAAAAAATCCCACAGCACTAGCTGAAGAGGAGCAAAGTAGCGTTCTCCCCACTGTCCTGAGCCAATATGCATCACTAAAAAAAGAGATCATCTGGTCATTTATCTGATTGCTGCTGTGTGCAAATTGGCTGCCGCAGTCCCAATATTATAACAGTGACTAAATTTCAAAAAAGTACTTCACTGGCTGTAAAGCGCTCTTTGGGACATCCTGAGGTTGTGAAAGGTGCTATAGAAATGCCAGTCTTTCTTTAATTTACTAGTTTCCAAGTCTCGGTGGCGATGAATAAAACTTCACCTGAATCAGCAATGGTGCAGTTGAACTAAAATCAAAATTCCCCAGTATCTTTCTGTATAATTCTTATACTTCCAGTACAAATGGCTCTGCGTATTTAGCAACTGCACGAGTTACAGAGACACCAGTCGCACACAGCCAGTTGCTTGCAAAGAGGTGTAGATTAGATTGCTTAGAAATGCAGACAAGGAGGTTATAATCATTACCATCGCTGGGTAAAACCTGGTTAGGAAACTTGGCAGAAACCCCAATTCCTATACGCTAGGCACTTAGCCCAGACAGGCAGGTGTGAGACACGATTGCCTCATCATGCCCCCCACACACATACAAAAGGAATTAAGATGAAGCCTCAAAGCAAAATAAGAGATGAACATTTTATGGAAAGGAACACTGAAAGATAAGGTGCTACTGTGGCCTTTATCCTTCATCAGTTGTGGAAAATTACTGACTTTTTGAAAGAGAAAACCCATGATATGAAGCTGTGGGATATGAGCATACACATTAGTCTGCAATTTCTCTCTGCACTGTCAATTTGCTTAAGATAACTGGATTAATGCTTCTGCAAAAATAGACGAATTTCCAACAAAGGCTTTAAACGCTCATGCGCTCGCTTCCCACAGCGTAAGTAGACCATTGTTAATTATGGAATTCCATGAAGTGCTTAGCCATGCAAATTGAACCACCATCTTCTCCACATTCTGGAGGCCGAGCTTGGATGCATAATTGTGATGAAATCGCACACTATGTTAGCAGACAAATGCTTAACATGTTCTGTGAAGTTCCATCACCTGCTGTTTTAACAGATACAGCACCTAATAAACTGGGTGGGGGGGGGGGTGGGGGGGTGCTTATAGTCACTACGCAGGTTAACACTGAGGGATAGCCAGAGGGTGACCAACTTCCATGGAATCTTTGCTCACAAGTATGTAGCTTCGAGAGAGGACAAATCAGAAACCATTCTAGTGAATCTTTTCTGCACCCTTTCTAACGCCTTCACATCTTTCCTAAAGTGTAGTGCCCAGAACTGGACACAATACTCCAGTTGAGACCTAACCAGTGTTTTATACAAGTTTAACATTTCCTTGCTTTTGAGCTCTATGCCCCTATTGATAAAGCCATCATTTTGTACAGAAGGAGGCTGTTGGATCCATCATGCCTGTGCCGATTCTTTGAAAGAACTGTTAATTAGCCCCACACTCCCTGCTCTTCCCCCATCGCTCTGCAAAACCCGAAGGTCTTAACTCCTTGCTTAAGTTGACAAGTCTAGTGTATGTATGTATATTATATTTATATATAAAATATTATACAGCAAATCAATGACTTTTACAAATGTTATTCAGCTTGATTACATTTGGAATAATATTAATGCCACTCCCACACACATCTCTTGAAGCTCCAGACTTGTTAGGAAAGAATCCATGGAAGCTGGTCAGCCTCCAGCCATCTGTCAAGTATTGGCATGCAGTTACTATGGGCAAGTCATTTCACCACTATCCGTCGTGGTCGAGTCTCGACTAACCTCTGAAGTGTTAAAGGCACTATATAAATACAGGCAGTTGTTGTTGTTGGCCTAGCGGTCCACTCAGTTGTTGCCAAAACCGCTATACGCAATGGTTCAAGAAGGCAGCCCACAACCAACCTCTCAGTGCAACTAGTGATGGACGCTGAATGCCAGTCTTGCCAGCGACACCACATCCAGATAATGAGTTTAAAACAATGATATAGAATAATGGCCAAGCCAACTGCATCCTTACCCGATGTCTGCATATGCACATTCTCAGTAGGGAACACTGGATAGCAATTTGGGAGAACAACCCTGACTAGTATTTTCTTCCTCTCTCGTTTTGGGATACTGAGACTAATTAAAGTATCCATAATCCATCCTTAGCACAAACGTGGGATCAAGCCTGAATTTTCTTGGTCTGGATAGCTCATTAGCTGGTTTCGGAGAGGGTGGGGAGGGGGGCGTGCAGAAGTGTCACAAAACTGCAGGTGCCAGCAAACAAGATGGTTCTTTTGCTACCAGGTGAATCTTGAAACACGCAATTGGCAGAGATACCTTACTTGTGGGTCTTACGAACAGTTGCTGAATTCACTGGCTCTGCTGCAAGGCCGTGCTTATGTAGAGCAGAAGTCAGCGGCAAAGTAAATGGGGTGAGCAGCATTATTTGTCTGCAACTGACACTGCAATATAAAATCACCTTCAGTCAGAGCAGCAAAGGGACCATGACTGGTGTCATACTTAGGGGACAGTAGCACTGCAGTTAGTGCTGCAGTAGCAATCCAGAGGTCATGAGTTCAAATCCCAGCAAGCTGTGGAACAGAACAAATCTGGTCACGATCTAAGGCCTCTACTACACAGTGTTCTTGTATAGATGGGGGATGAGAATACAATTGGGTTCGTCTGCTATGCCTCCCCAGGGTCGAACAAGTCTGCCAGCACTCCCTGTCTAGCCTCACACATGATGACCGTTCATTAGGGAACTGCGCCCCAGCATGAATCACTGCCACTGAGAGCGGAGGAGAGAGGAAAAAAAAAAGATTTTTCTGCTTTGGTTTGCTGCTGCCCTTCTTAAGGGTTAAGCACAGTTAGCACCAGCGCACAATTTCCGAACCCGACTGACAGCAACAGGCAGCAAGCATCGCAATTAATGCAACAGAAATGGCAATGCCACTTTGCAGCAACATACCAAAGAACATTTTGCAACAACTATTATTCAAACCTAAAGCCCTATATTTTACTTAAAAAGGTTGCTAATTCAATCCCCAAATTATATAGGAATGGATCCTTAAACCCTGCACAGAAGCTCCTTTACATAAATTTCATTTAAAGTTTTAAAAAAATTAACAAAAATCGCATGCAACTTTCTAAATGCTGAATGATTAGGTAAACACACAGACTAGCTGGATCAAACACCCTAGTTCTGTGCTGTAAATTCAATACAAGTCCAAGTAAATTAGATTTGGAAATTTGCAAATCATTTCTATTCTCAGGGTTATATTTAAAAGGCCGCTACTAGGCTCTTGCTTAGGGTTAGAAATTTGGATGACTTACTGTGCCTCAAGGCCCTTTTTACATGCAACGATTTATGTCGAGGTTCAGAGACAGTCATGTAAGCAAGTGTGCTGCCTTTATTTTTACATAGCAAGATACCACAAACAACAATAATACAAGTGACTGGTTGATATTATTATTGGTGTTGGCCAGGATGCCAGGAGAGTGCCCAGCTCTTTTTCGAATAGTGCCATGGGATCATTAAGGTTAACTACTAGGAGAGAGCAAACTCTAGTCTGAAGGCCAATAGCTGAGAGACACTGTGGCACAATCCCTCAGGGCCCAGCTTAGGTCATAAGCTCAAACTACTAGTGGGGAGTTCGAACCTGTAATCTTCTAACCCAGAGACAGGACCACCACCAAAGGAGCCAAGCAACAAAACAACTTTGATTTATATAGCACCTTTAATGTAGTAAAACATCCCAAGGTGCTTTACAGGAGCAATCAAATTACATGCGACACCAAGACAGATAATGAGACATTAGAACAGGCGACCACAAAGCTTGGTTAAAAAGGTGTAGGTTTTAAGGAGTGTCTTAAAGATGGAGAGGTTTAGAGAGGGAATTCTGGAGCTTAGGGTAGCTGAAGGCAAAACTGCCAAGGGTGGAGCAATTAAAATTGGGGGTGCACAAGAGGCCAGAATTGAAAAAGCACAGAGATCTTGGAGAGTTGTAGGGCTGGAGGAGGTTACAGAGATAGGAAGGGACGAAGCCATGGAGGATTTGAACATAAGCTCGAGATGATTAAAACTGAGGTGTTACCAGAGTGGGAGGCATAGTAGGGCAACAAGCACAGGGGTGATGGGCGAACGGGACTTGGTGCGAGTTATGATACAGGGAGCAAAGTTTTGATGAGTTCAAGTTTATGGAGGGTGCAAGGTCGCCGGAGAACATTGAGGAGGAAGGGACTACTACAAAAGGTGGAAGGAGGAAAAAAAAGCAAAAAAAAAAGGCTGATAGAACTAAATTAGAAAGAAAAAAATTGCTTCATGTAACTCTGGAACTTGTGATGAAAGTGATTATTGGTTTAAACAGAGCCCATGTTGGATTCCAAGAGAGCTTATAGGTCGTCTGAAGACAGCTGATAAGAAACTATTTATATAGCTTCACACACTGCTAGTTCATTCATCACCCGCTTCTGTTGCTGTCAGTGCATAACCTGTTACTGACTAATAGCGGTACGTACCTGTCAGATGTTAATGAGATAAATAGCAAGAGGAAGCAACTGGCTGGAAGTGGACGGCCAGACTACACAGTCACATAACACCCCTTCTGCTGTCAGTCAGCCAACCTGTCACCTTACAAGGCTTAAGTGCATCTTCACCACGGTGTCTGTAAGAGGTGCCAGCAAGCTGGCCAAATTAACTGCTACAGAAGGTTGGGAATTCAAACTTTGCATGCGCCTGGCTGATCTTCTGTATTATCCATGGTGTAGTGTGAGCTTCTGCACTAAGTTACTGCTGGCTGCTTCAGCTGTGGCTTGGTTGGCAGCATTTTCGTTTCTGAACCAGGAGGTTGTGGGTTCACAAGTCCAGGCCAGCACTTCCAGTGCAGTACCGAGGGAGTGCTGCGCTGTTGGAGGTGCCACCTTTCGGATCAGATATTAAACTGAGACCCATCTCCCCTCTCAGGTGGATGAAAAAGATCTCAAAATTATTTCAAAGAAGAGCAGGCGAGTTCTCCCTGATGTCTCAACTATCAATCAACACCACTCAAATAAAAGATTATTTGGTGATTACACATTGATTGTTTGTGGGAACATGCCGTCTGCAAATTGGCTGCCATGTTTCCTACAACAGTGACTAAACTTCAAAAGATGCTTTATTTAGCTTTGGTGGACCAGTGGGAGGGCAAAAAAGGCAGTCAGGCTTTCATACTCCAGGGCGGTCTCTAGTGGTCCCTGGTGGAAAGGGTGGATATTGAGCAATTGATCAAACTCACGGATGATCCAAATCATGGTTACAATAGAGAAAGACTAGCAACTCTGCTCATCCCACTGCCCCACCCTTTCCCCATAGCCCTGAAAATTATTTCCCTTCAGGTGCTTATCCAATTCTCTTTTGAAAGCCAGGACTGAATCTGTCACCACCACACTCTCAGGTAGTGCATTCCAGATCCTAACCATCTGCTGGGTAAAAAGATTTTCCTCATGTCGCCATTGGTTCTTTTGCATTCACCTTTAATCAGCCTCCTCTGGTTCTCAACCCTTCCATCAATGGAAACAGTTTTTCTCTATCCACTCTGTCCAGACACCTCATGATCTTGAACACCTCTTCTCTTCTCTAAAGAAGAACAGCCCCAGCTTCTCTAATCTATCCTCGTAACTGAAGTTCCTCATCCCTAGAACCATTCTTGTAAATCGTTTCTGCATCTTCGCTAATGCTTTCACATCCTTCCGAAAGTGCAGTGCCCAGAATTAGACACAATACTCCAGCTGAGGCTGAACTAGATTTTCATAAATGTTCACCATAACTTCCTTGCTTTTGTACTCTATACCTATATTTATAAAGCCCAGGATCCCATATGCCTTATTAACCACTTTCTCAACCTGCCCTGCCACCTTCAACTATTTGTGCATATATACCTACAGGTTCCTCTGCACCTGCATCCCTTTAAAATTGTACCCTTTATCTTATATTACCTCTCCTCACTCTTCCTCCCAAAATGTATCACTTCACACTTCTCTACATCAAATTTCATTTGCCATGTGTCTGCCCCTTCCACCATCAAGTTTTTTGATGTGGTAACAGAGATGGTTGATGAGGATAATGCGGTTGATTTGTTATACAGACAGGTATTTCCAAAAGGTGTTTGATAAAGTGCTACATAACAGGCATGTCAGCAAAGTTAAAGTCCATGGGATAAAAGGGACAGTAGCAGCATGGATACAAAATTGGCTGACAGGCAACAGAGTAGTGGTGAACGGTTGCTTTTTTTTTCCAGACTGGATATGTCGTCTTGAAGTCTATCTCTATCCTCCTCACAGTTCGCAATACCTCCAATTTTGGAATTGTGCCCTGGTCTATGTCATTAATATAGATCAAGAAAAGCATTGGTTCTAATACCAACCTCTGGGGAACCCCACTATATGCCTTCTTCCAGTCTGAAAAAAACCAACTGTTCACCACTACTCTGTTGCCTGTCAGCCAATTTCATATCCATGCTGCTATCGTCCCTTTTATCCTGTGGACTTTAACTTTGCTGACAAGCCCGTTATGTGGCACTTTGTCAACCGCCTTTTGGAAATACCTGTCTGCATAACACAGAGAAAACTCAAGGGAGGAATGGGAGAGTGAATGGGCAGGAAGATGACACTCTTCTGAGGACATGACATAAAATAACAAAGTTCAGTGCCTATAAGAGCAGAGATGGAAAACTGAAGTTCATAACATGGGTAGTAGAGCCATATATGGAAACACCAACTTTACAGCATGGAAGGAGGACGGTCGGAGGGTGTGTGTTTGTGTTTTTATATATATATATAGATGTAATTTATTTGGCATATATATGATACATGAATATATATTTATATTGATATGTTATTAATGCCGGACTTTGTAGTATGGTTATGTTTTATAAACTGTGATTTTTAATGCAGTGTAAAATGGACATTTGGAGAAACATGTGACCTCACACAAACTCTGCCCAGAGACAAGCCAGGAGAACAAGGAACCCAGATCAAAGACCTTTTTGAAATCAGAGTGCAAGGTATAAGAAAATGGGTTTCACTCTCCCAGACTCTCAGATTGCAAACAGGGAGCCAGGGGTTCTGTAATGCAGATTTAAGTTGAAATTTTTAACACCTGAAAACAAAGGAAGGCCCAGGTAGTTTTGCTGTGGCCAAACTTATGCTCTCTGAGAACTGTCAAATGCAAATGATTATTGACTTTTGATCTGGATAAATTTGATAGGCTTAGGAAGAAACAAAGCCTACCAGTCATCTGCACAACCTAAAGAGAGTGCGAGAGAGCACACCGAATTGGCTGTTTTACTGAGGGCTCAGTTGCTCTCAGATCACCAATACAGCAAACAGCTACTAAGATTTGAACCTGGTTCGAAGACTCGAGGTTTGCGGAGCAGAAAAGGCCAAATGGGGTCACCAGAGATTGCCTTATTAACTGAAATCCAATCGAATATGCTTGGATGAAGCGTGACTTTGAGAAGGACACTGGGAGATCCAACACATTGCAGCTGGGAGCAGTTTAGGACTTTTAACTGCAAGAATACCTTTTTTGCTGAGAACACTGCAACGTATAAATGTGGTGTGGGGCTTTCAAGTGTGTTAATAAGTTAATGGAAAATACCTTTCTCTAATTTAGTGCATGAGTTACCTATTTAGTACTGTTTAGTTAAAGTTGATTTTTAGCTTAGTTGTTATAGTAAAAGTCTTGAAATGTGAAACCTTATCGTGTGATTCTTTAATTGATCACTGGGAAGTTCATATCTCTTGTTTAAAGTTAACAGTCTCTACTGAGGTCGTAACAACATTTATAGATACTAGGGATACAAGGCTAAGTGTGCTGCAGAAGTGCACTATCCCTTCACACGAGTTCAAGCCTGGGTCAGACTGATGAGATGAAAGCCTCTTCTGCTGGCTGTAAGGATCCAATGTGAAATTAATTCAGACAGTCTCAATCCAGTTCCTTGTGTGAGAGAGACTAGGCACAAAAAACCCAAACTGTCAATCTCAGTTAGCCCAGCACCAATTACAGAAAAGAAAACCATTTTCCTGCAGTTTTTGGTCAATTTCACTCCCAGTAAGATTACAGGAATGGTGGGTTAAAGATATTTAACTTTACCCTTTTTATTATCCATTCTCAGGATATGGATGTTGCTGTCAAGGTTGGTATTTATTGCCCATCCTGAGTAGCTTGCAAAGCAAGGTCAGACCTGGAAAGGATGGCAGATGTCCTTCCCAAAAAGGAAGTGAACCAGTTGGGTTTTACTCCAGAAAGCTTGTTATGGAAGGATAAAGCTGGAGCCTATCCTTACTCAGTTTCACATTTATTGTACAGATTAAAAAGGATTACAAACATGTAGCTCCTCACTCAAACCCTCCACCAGTTAAGAGTCTCCTTATAGGTGCTGAAGACAGACCACAGTTTAAAGGCCGGCTACTCGACCCGAACCTGACGACACGTGTCAGGGTCAGGTCGCACCTCCGGGTCTGGCAATCGGGCTCGGGTCAGGTCGGGCCGGATCGGACACACACTATCACCACCTCAGGTAAATGACTTTAAGGTTAATTTATTTTTTTGGACTTTAAAGGTGGTTTTGCTATAATTATTTTAAGCTTGTGCAGGTAAGGAAAAAAGTGAAAAAGGAAGGTAGGTTAACTGATGGTCGGGTTGGGTCGGGCGTGGGAAAAAATGGAAGGACTCGGGCCGGGTCAGACTAAGCGTCGGATGGGGTACTGCCGGGCTCGGGTAGGGTCTCATTTGCAGACCCAAGCAGGCCTTTATCCCAGTTAACACCCTCCACATGCATATAACTAAACAACTGATACACAATTAACAACTTTCAGTGAGGCCAGCTTTGTATTTCCAGAATTTTAAAAACTGAATACAAATTTTCAAACTGCTGTAGATGGGATTTGCACTCACATTCTCTGGATTATTAATTGAAACCTATGGATGACTAGTAACACAACCACAGCACTACTGTACCCTTTGCACAGTATGGGGCCACTTTGCTGGGATTGCAGCTAAACCACATTGTTGGCAGTGAGTAAAGGGAGCTTCATTCTATTTCTAACTATGTTATACCTCAGGGGTGCCCAACACATGGTCCACAGGCTAACTCCAGCCTGTGAGCTCTCCTTATCTGACAAACTTTAGAACGGTTGCTTTCAATTTGCATACTTGTGGCATAAATTACTTCTACTGCTGACATCGACTCCGAGCTTTCCTGGCTGGAAGATTGGTGGATTTAGACAAAAAGCGGGGCAGTCATGTTTCCAGATTTTCTTGGCCATTTTGTCCACAGAAAGGAGTTTTGGGAAAAAAGTTATTTTTAAAAGCAATGCATAATCTCATGAGTTGGTTAATATGTTGAACAGAAATTGCTTTCCCCCTTCCCCCCCCCGAGAGAAAATGACAAACCACCTGTGAATCTGCTTGCATGACCGGAACACACTACTTGTACATTAATACAGCAACAACAACTTGCATTTCTGTAGCGCTCTTTACATAGTGAAACGTCCTAGGCTGCTTCACAGAAGAATTATCAAACGAAATAAAATGACACCAAACCACATATGGTGATATTAAGGCAGATTACCAAAAGTTTGGTCGAAAAGGTAGGTTTTAAGGAGTGCCTTGAAAGGAGGAAAGAGGGGCAGAGCTTTAGGGAGGAAATTCCAGAGCTTGGAGCCTAGGCTGCTGAAGGCACAGGTGGAAAGATGCACAAAAGGCCAGAATTGGAGAAAAGCAGCTATCTCAGATAGCTGCACAGCTGTAGGGGGTTACAGAGATAGGGAGGGACGAGGCCATGGAGGGATTTGAAAATAAGGATGAGTATTTTTATTTCAAAAAATATGTATTGCCGAAAGCGGAACCACTGTCGGTCAGCGAGGACAGGGGTGACGGGTGAGCGGAACTCGGTACGAGTCAGGATACGAGCAGAGTTTCAGATGATCTCAAGTTTATGGAGGCTGCAAGATACAAGGCTGTCTAGCAGTGCAGTTATGTGAAAATCCTTTGATCGCTGTCTGTCTCTGAAAAACAGGGGTTACAAAGAGACACACGAACACCAAAAAGACTACTTAGCTTCAGGATACAAGACAGGCAGAAAAATGCTGCAGAGAAAGTTAGTTGGTTTAAATGAAGCAAGATGAACCACTGAAGTGGGACAGCGTTGCGTGCTTTTTTTTTAAAAATCAAAATGCATTAAGCAGAGATAAGTTCTATTGATTGAGCTAAGTGAATATCATCCTAATGCTTGATCCAGACGTTCAATTTATCACAGCATAAAGCCACTTGACAAGGTTTGCCTCATTTTCAAAGAGATTGAACAGATACACGTGAAAAGACGCAGATAACTGGTTCGGGTCATAGGCCATTCTGTTGTTATGTCCCCGTGTCCCACAACTGTAAATGTGGAGCAACAAGAGTCAACTTCCATCAAAGGAGGATGTTCAGACCACTTACGAGAGCGACTGATGCCAACAAACCCAAGGTGGTGTTTATGACTGACCCTAATTTGTAACATTCACCAGTCGGATCACTGACTTTACTAATCCTTGGGGCCCAGCTACACTTCAACCAACAGAAGCAGCACAAAATTCAGAGAACAAGTCTTTGTGGCAATCACAGAAGAGGAGAAGCTCATGGAGGTGCCAGCAGGGAGGACTGACACAGTAAAAGAATGATGCTGATTCACAAGACGAGATCCTCGGGCTACAGTTGGATTGCACAGTGCTTGTGTGCGGGAACTACAATTTGGTGCGGCGTCTACAATTGCTCTCTACGCTGCACCCATTTCTCTTTTCATAACAAGAAACCAAAGGCCAAGATATTTAGTGCAGGACACCACCAACCCTGAAAACATTAAAATAAGATGAGGAAAATCAGGACATAGTGACAGGGACACCACCAAGCCTGGATTTTAAAAGCCTGATGTCAGAGGACTGGGGTGTCTCCTTTAGAAAGGGGTGGGGGTTAAAGTGGAAGGGGGATACAATTCCAATTAGGACTTGTGGCAGAGGCCACAAAAGAAAGAATTTGCACCTCAGGATGTCTGAGAGTGCTTCATAGCCAATGAAGTACTTTTTGAAATGCATTCACTGTTGTAATGTAGAAAACAAAGCAGCCAAATTACACACAATAAACTGCCATAAACAGCAATGTGATAATGACCAGATCATCTGTTTTAGTGAGGGATAAATATTGGCCAGGACTTACCAACTTTCTAATTCAGACCTGGAGAGTGCAGAGAGATAGAGAGAGAGAGAAAGAAGGAAGAGGAAAGGGGGAAAAAAGGACACATTTTCAATCTTGTACATTTTAGTTTTCAGCACAGATAGTCAGTCAAGCCAGGACTTGTCCTGCCCACAAAATGAAACAGCCCTGGGTCAGCATGACATGTTCATCCCACAGCTAAACGTAGTCAGGATGTTGGGAATTACAGCGTATTGAAATTTATATGCTTAAGATTAAAAGGAGACTGTGTGGTGATCTTAAAATCAAGGGAACTATTGCTTTTTTGTATTTTTATCTGGAAATATTTGACTTCCTTATCGCTCAATAATTCCCTTTTAAAACAAAGGGCTTTGCCTCATTCTCGGGTCCTTTCCCAGACTCTCTGAATTAACCATCTCAAGAGCTTGCTTTTTGATATTACCAAATGTTTCAAATTATTTTCTGAAACAGGATTACTCGATTAGGATTCACAGGGAAAGGGTTTGGAGCCAACCCTGTGCCCTTCCTGTTGGAATCCCGAGACACGAACGGCTTCAACACACACAGTCTCCTTTCAGGAGAGGACGTTTATTTATTGGAGAGTTATTGACATAGGATATCCTAGTTAAACCCATTAAGTTTATTTTCAATGGACTCCCGCCCAATAACCTACTGGAGACAGTACAAGCTTAACACAAGTCAGGAGTGTAGAGTTGGAGACGTTTCTCATAGTTCAATGCTGCAGGACAAAAGGTACTCACTGCATTAGGTTTCTATACAGCCACAAACAAATATACAAACGTACAAAATGCACACACTCTCACACACATGCTCTCTTGCACACTTTCCTTTCGATACCCTGACTGCTTTCATTTTCTTCTGGAAAGGAGGGGAAAGTAATACACTCTGGTTAATTTACTTTGTTTAAGTGTCAGCTTGGCTATGTAGTAGCACACTCACCTCAGAGTCAGAAGGTTGTGGGTTCAGGCCTCACTCCAGGATTTAAGTACCTAAACTAGTTTAGCATTTCAATGCAGCACTGCAAGAGTGTTGCATTGTTGAACTTTTGGATGAGACATTCTCAGGAGGACCCGAAGAATTTCACAGCCTATAAATTCCTTTTGAAGTAGTTACAGTTATCATGTAGGCAAACATAGCAACCGATTCACACACAGTGAGGTTGTACATAAAATAAATGGCCAGTTAACCTGCTTGTGGTGATGGAGTTTGAAGGATGCGTGTTAGCCAGGACACTAAGGGAACTCCCCAGCTCTTCTTCCGCCTGAATAGGCAGACAGGGGCTCCAGTATAATCCCATCCAAAAGATGGCACCTCTGACAATAGCACTCTCTCAGTACTCTACTATACCCATATCCTAACTCATATCAAGTCCCATACACCCATCACCCCTGTGCCCAGTGACCTACATTGGTTCCCTGCCCAGCAACACTTAGTTTTAAAATTCTCATCCTTGTTTTCAAATCTCTCCATGGCCTTACCCCTTCCCTATCTTTGCAACCTTGTACAGCCCTAAAATCCTCTGAGATTTCGGTGTTCCTCCAATTCTTTCCTTTTGCACATCCTTGATTTTAATTGCTCCACCACTGGCAGATTTATTAATAGAGACATAGGCATAATAAGAGGTACAAAGCAAGGAAGTTACACTAAACCTTTATAAATCACTGGTTGGACCTCTGCTGGAATCGTGTGTCCAATTCTGGGCACCACACTTTAAGAAGGATGTCAAGGCCTTGCAGAAGGTGCAGCAGAAGTTTACTAGAATGGCACGAGAAATGACAGACTTCAGTTATGTGGAGACAGTAGAGAAGCTAGGACTGTTCTCCTTAGAGCAGAGGTGGTTAAGGGGAGATTTAACAGAGATGTTCAAACTCATAAGGGATTTGGATATGGAGAAATTACTTCTGCTGGCAGAACGATCAGGGGCGGCACAGTGGCGCAGTGGTTAGCACCGCAGCCTCACAGCTCCAGTGACCCGGGTTCAATTCTGGGTACTGCCTGTGTGGAGTTTGCAAGTTCTCCCTGTGTCTGCGTGGGTTTCCTCCGGGTGCTCCGGTTTCCTCCCACATGCCAAAGACTTGCTGGTTGATAGGTTAATTGGCCATTATAAATTGCCCCTAGTATAGGTAGGTGGTAGGGAAATATAGGGACAGGTGGGGATGTAGTAGGAATATGGAATTAGTGTAGGATTAGTATAAATGGGTGGCTGATGGTCGGCACAGACTCGGTGGGCCGAAGGGCCTGTTTCAGTGCAGTATCTCTAAACTAAACTAAACTAAACTAAACTAATCCAACGACACAGAGTTAATATAATTGCAAAAGAATCAGTGGGGAGATGAGAATTCTTCTTACACATTATGATTTGGAATGCACTGCCTAAAGGATAGTAGAAACAAGAAATGCTGGAATCACTCAGCAGGTCTGGCAGCATCTGTGGAAAGAGAAGCAAAGTTAACGTTTCGGGTCAGTGACCCTTCATCGGAACCCGGAACATCGGAACTAGGGCAGGGGATTAACTGGATAGCTCTTTCAAAAGAGGTAGCGCAGGCATGATGGGCTGAATAGCCTCTTTCTGTGCTGCAAAAGTCTATGATTCTGAAATGATTGCCAACAACATGAGCCCCATTAACTTTGGGGAAATCCCTCTGCTATTTTGATGTGATATCAAGGGTGATTAAGATGGTTCAAAAGTATCATCTGCCAAATCTACTCATAATACTTTTTCACCTTGTCTCACACACAATCTCCACCAACAGGTACCTTGGGCAAGGTGGGTAATGGGTATGGGGATACACATACCAACACTCTTCCAGAGTCAACCATCAGCGCAACCCTACTCTCAACTACTGAATACAACGTGCACTTTTTGTTAATGGTCACGGGATAGAATCACGGCTGGCTAATTTATCTCAGTTATGTTGGAACACCGGGTTCAACTGTAGTGACCCATCCCCATCCCAGCACTACCAGAGCTGAACACCATCCTTTTAAGGAAAAAAAAATAAAATTGTGTTGATCTGTCTGGGAGTGTGGGTTCAGTGAAGGATTTATTGGAATGTTTATCTTGAATGAAATAAAGGTTTAATTGGAGCAATCTCCCCAGTGATTCAGCTTTCAAGTGCCTGGTAATTATTAACCGAAAGGCTTCCAGAGAGAAGAGAATTAAAATTCCTGGTCACCTGCAGAACGACTCCTGATCTGTGCAATGGTTTATTTTGGCTGGAATCAGAGAGGGGGCAAGGGAGAGGAATGCTTTCCAATGTTGGAGTGTTCTGGCCTTCCCTGTGAAAAATGTGATACCAATTACAGAGCTAACAATCGTTTTGTTTTTAATTGGGAAAATAGCCATGTGAAAGGCCAAGGCCCATAATCCCTGGAAAAGCAATGAGAAACAATGAGGTAAAGCAAGGAATAGTGATTGGTATTAATTATTTGATCATGCAAACAAGTATAAATTATTAATTAGCACGAGTATAGACTAGGAAGATAGGAACAGGAGCCCCTCAAGCCTGTTCCACCTTTGAGATCAAGGTTGATCTGCAACCAAAAGGTATAACCATCTTTGCCCCATATCCATTAAAATCTTTGGGTAACAAAAAAAACCTATCAGCCTCAGCTTTAAAATTAATAATTGATCAAGCATCAATTGCTGTTTGCAGGAGAGAGTTCCAAACTTCTACCATCCTTTGTGTGTAGAAATGTTTCCTAATTTCACTTCTGAAAAGTCTGGCTCTAACTGTTAGGTTATGCCCCTCTAGTCCTAGACTCATCAACCAGTGGAATAGTTTCTCTCTATCTGCCCACCTGTTCCCTTTATTATCTTAAACTTCAATCAAATCATCCCTTAACCATCTAAATTCCAGGGAATACAAGCTTAGTTTGTGCACTCACTCCATGTAAGAAATATGAATTATTAATTAGACTCAAGTCATCAATACAGTGATGGGGCTAGGAACGCGGTCAAGAATGTCTCAAGAGTTTCTGTTATTGCTTTAAAACAGCCTCCTTATGGGCTAAATGCTGATCCCCAGGAATTCCTTCTGCTGCTTTCTAATAACTCCCCAAAGCTGTGGCGTGGGCAGAATAGTGGATTTAATCTTCAGATTCCAATAATTAGATTTCACTGTGGTGTTGTTGTTGGTGGGCCAGGTGGTTGGGAAAGAGGGACAGTCCTGTTGTTTTTAGACAAAAGTCAATGGATCTTACAATACTACAGCATGACACATCTTCCTAGGTATAAGTTGGATGAATTTTTCAGCACCTGAAAAATTAAAGGACTTGGAGATATATGTAAGGAAATGTATATTCTGCTAGTTTCTTTTACATACAGACAATAGGTAAACTGTCACAGATTTGTTGAAAAACTAAGGGAATTAAGGGATATGGGGATATAGAAAGGTGAAGTTGATGTAGAAGATCAGCCGTGATCTTATTAAATGGCAGAGCAGGCTCAAAAGGGACAAATGGCCTATCCAGCTCCTATTTCTTATGTTCTTATGTGGAGGACAAGGCTCGTAGTGCAGGGCACCACCAAAGACGGAAGAGAGCAGGAAAGGTAAAGCGAGTCAAGTAGTAGGGATTAGGTGCCACTGGATTTGGTTTTTAATAGCCTGCAAGTTGTAGGAAGAAGGGAACCCACTCCTTGGTAAGGAGTTCTGTAGTTTAGAGCTGCTGGCAAAAACAAGTTTCATCACAGTGGTGGATATGGAGTGAGAATTAATGCATAGGACAAAATACTTGGAGATTAGGAGGAATGAGAAGAGGAGTCCTAATAATAGTCAATAAAATAGAAACAGAAGAAATGTTGCAATAGAGAGAGAGAAATCATTGATATTAGAGGTGCAGGAAGAAAACGACTGGACTTGCACTTGTACAGCACCATTCATGACCTCAGGATTTTGCAATGTGCTTGGCATTCTCTTTTGATACCAAATGATTGGTTTGAGATACTGGTTGAGGGATAAATATTGGCCCTGACCCCAGGGAGAGTATTCTTTGAATAGTGCCTTTGGATCTTTTACATTCACCCAAGAGGGCAGATGAGTCCTTGGTTTAGCATCTCATCCGAAAGGCAGAACCTATGACAGCGTAGCATTCCTTCATTACTGCACTGGGAGCGTCAGCCTGGATTATGTGCTCAAGTCTCTGGAATGGGACTTGAACACTCTACCATACCAGAGGTAAAGTGCTATTCAATGAGCCAAGGCTGACACCTAATGGGGTTACAGTGCTGGAATTGTATCTGTACAACCGAGGTGCAACCCCATATAGGCAGTTGGGCAGGTAATTGCAGGAACTGGACGGGGGTGGGGAAAGACGAGCAAGATGGGAAGATATACCCATGTTGAAGAAATATCAGTGGGGTGGGGTAGGGAGCACGTGAGGAAGGGAAAGGAATGTGCCTAAGCTATAGGAATAGTTAAGAATACTAGGAATTGCAGTATTCTCATTTTGTTCTTCCAACTTTCCCTAAAATGGATATGGCACAACTCTGGACAGTTTTTATTTTTAATCTTGCCTATTCCAATCTTTCTTTCTTAGGTAAAAGCTGATGCAGCCTGCCCCACTGAAATCAATGGAAACCCAACACTGAGAAAATTACAATGATTTTTTTTTCCTGACATGTGTGATACCTGAACTCTTAACTACAGATTCAAATTGAACCCGACACTGATATTTTTGATTACATCCTGTAAGGTATTTTTGTAACAGTTGGAGTAATGATTCTTTTAAAAAAAAATGTTGCCTGAATTCACTCCATATTCACTTAATTTTTTCCCCTTTTTTCAATATTCTTATTTTGGGACAGCCAGAATCTAGATCCGAGATTGCAAAGTCCTCAGCTCAGATGCGCTTACAATTTTAGACTAAATGAGCAATTTGCTCGATAGACTATCGGAGCAGCTGGTTTAAAAAGGAAAGATTTCCATCTTATCAAAGCTCTCAGAAATGTGTCCAAACACTTTGCATACAACAATGAATTAACTTGACGTTCCGGAGACTGTTATGTAGGCAAGCACGGCAATTATTTTGTACACGGCAAGATTCCATGGACGGATGATCAATCCCTTTTTTTCAATGTGTCAAGAAAACTGTGGTCAAGGTACAAGGTGTTGCATCTCAGCCCCTGATCACACTAAGTAACACCACAGCCTCACAGCTCCAGCGATCCAGGTTCAGTTCTGGGTACTGCCTGTGCGGAGTTTGCAAGTTCTCCCTGTGACCGCGTGGGTTTCCGCCAGCTGCTCCGGTTTCCTCCCACAGCCAAAGACTTGCAGGTTGATAGGTAAATTGGCCATTGTAAATTGCCCCTGGTGTAGGTAGGTGGTAGGAGAATGGTGTGGATGTGGTAGGGAATATGGGATTAATGTAGGGTTAGTATAAGTGGGTGGTTGTTGGTCGGCACAGACTCGATGGGCCGAAGGGCCTGTTTCAATGCTGTATCTCTCGATGACTCTATGACACTGGAAGTGGTTAGCAAATTCTGCTACCTTGGGTTCACAGTGACAGACAATCTGTCCTTTGAAGCAGAGCTTGATACACACATAGGAAAAGCAGCTACCACCTTTGGCCGACTTGCGAAACACTCAAAGGATAACACCAAGCTGACCGTAAGGACCAAGCTGATAGTTTACAAGGCATGTGTTCTCAGCACCTTGCTGTATGGCTGTGAAACATGGACGACTTACAGTTACCAGGAAAAACAGTTCAATAATTTCCATCTTTGCTGTCTGTGGAGCATTATGGATAAATCCTGGCAGGACAAAAATCACAAATGTGGCAGTCCTCTTAAAGGCAGAGCTCCCAAGTGTGTTGGCACTAATCAGAGGTGGCTATGGCAGATCAGACACATTCGTAGGATGGAAGACGACTGCATACCCAAGGACCTTCTGCGTGGCGAGATGGGTGGGGTCAGATGACCAGTGGAGCGCCCAAAGTTCCGCTTCACGGATGCTTGCAAGCATGACATGGAGGTCCTAAATGTCAACTATCGCACCTGGGAATCACTAGCTGGTGAAAGAGGGAAATGGCGACACATCCTGTGGACTGGTGTGCACTACCACGATGACCAGTTGCTACAGCAGCTTGGCAGCAGGCGCCAACGTCAAAAACAACAACTCACAGAGTCTCTTGGCAGCTTCACGTGCAATACTTGTGGCAGAACCTGCCTCTCAAGGATTGGCCTTCACAGCCATCAGCAGAATTGCAACAAGAGAAGACACCCCAAGTAAATGGATTGTTTGCTACGTGTCTATCATCTTTCATAGATGGAAGGATACCAACCAACGTTTGATGAAGGAATGTTGGCCAGAACACTGGGAGAATTCCCCAAAATAACAATGAGGGGTTACAAACTGGAATGCATTAAAATGGTGGTGGAAGCAGATTCAATGGCAAGTTGCAAAAAAAGGAACTGAATAAATACTTAAAGGGGAAATATTTGCAGGGTTATAGGGAAACAGCAGGCGAAATGGGACCAATTGGATAGTTCTGTCTATGAGTGGGTACAGGCACAATGGCTTCCTTCTGTGCTGCATCATTCTATAATTCTACGTCGAGTACTGCCAAAGGATCTTTGACATCCAGCTGAACCACACGAGCAGGCAGACGGAGTCTTGTTTCAACAACTCACCCAGAGGATGGCACCACCAGCCGTGCAACACTCCCTGTCGTGCACTGGTGGTCTATGAGTCCAGCACAAACCCGTAACTATTATAGACAGGTGTAGTCAGTTTTCTACTGAGGAGTCCTTCACTGTGCCCTTCATGCTACCCTATCCATCCATGATTACACAAATTTATAATACTACTGCCTTACCAAAAATCATGGCTGTTTTAGAAAGGTTATTACAAACAGAGCAGGATAGCTCCTTGGCAGAGGTGGGATCATGGCTCAAGTTGCTATTAGCTTTACCGAAGAGAATGGAAGACTTAATAAGTAACCTTCCCTGTAACCTCCTCCAGTCCTCCAACACTAACCTCTTATCCCTCTCCCACTCCCTTCGCCTCACCATTGGCATCCATGCCTTCAGCTGTCTAGACCCTAAGCTCTGGAATTCCCTCTCTAAACCTCACCTTTCTCTCCTCCTTTAATATCCTTCTTAAAACCAACCTCTTCAACCAAGCTTCGAGTCATCTATCCTATTAGATCCTTCTTTGTCTAACTGCACTCTGGTTAAAATGCCTTGGGACAGTTTTCCATGTAAGAGGGGCTATATATAAATTCAAGTTGCGTTGTTAGACACAGAATTAAGCAGAAATAAAAGAGTACTCTTACACAACAGCATGCACGTTTAGCATATCAAAACATTCCAAGAAGATTCAATGTTGTGTGCCTAAACCAAGCAAATGTAGGAGGGGGAATAGGGTGCAGTTGAAGGGGCAGGTTTTAAAGAGGCATTTGAAGGCGGACAGAAGTAACATGAAGAAATACAGCAAGGCCTGGACAATATCCAGGCTTGGGCTGATAAGTGGCAAGTAACATTCGTGCCACGCAAGTGCCAGGCAATGACCATCTCCAACAAGAGGGAATCTAACCATCTCCCCTTGACATTCAATGGTATTACCATCGCTGAATCCCCCACTATCACCAACCTGGGGGCTACCATTGACCAGAAACTGAACTGGAAAAGCCCTATAAATACCGTGGCTACAAGAACAGGTCAGAGGTTAGGAATCCTGCAGCGAGTAACTCACGTTCTGACTCCCCAAAGCCTGTCCACAATCTACAAGGCACAAGTCAGGAGTCTGATGGAATACTCTCCAATTGCCTGGATGAGTGCAGCTCCAACAACACTCAAGAAGCTCGACACCATCCAGGACAAAGCAGCCTGCTTGATCGGCACTTCATCCACAAACATTCACTCCCTCCACCACCGACGCACAGTGGCAGCAGTGTGTACCATCTACAAGATGCACTGCAGCAACGCACCAAGACTCCTTAGACAGCACCTTCCAAACCTGCGACTTCTACCACCTAGGACAAGGGTAGCAGACGCATGGGAACACCACCACCTGCAAGTTCCCCTCCAAGCCACACACCATCCTGACTTGGAACTATATCGCCGTTCCTTCACTGTTGCTGGGTCAAAATCCTGGTACTCCCTTCCGAACAGCACTGTTGGTATACCTACCCCACATAGACTGCAGTGGTTCAAGAAGACAGCTCACCACCACCTTCTCAAGGGCAATTGGTCAAACATTAGCTCTGGGAGCGCTGTCATTCAGGCGAGTACATTGAGAGAGCACCTTCCCTCCTTTCAGGACTGGAAGCAGTGTGGCTGTGCCGTGACCAAAATGAAGCAAAGGACAGAGGTGAGCAGTTAAGTGAGCTGTAAAGCCAGTAAGAGATTAAGGGAGGAAAAAAATTCCAGGTCCTTTGTATTACATTGAAGATGATTTACACATCAAAGGCATTTTTAACAGTTAACAGGTAGGAAGCAAGGACTAAAAGAGGCGCAAGGTCAGAGTGCTATTGCTTCTGATTAAACTGTTATAGCACAATTGGAATAGGATCTGTATTTAAATGCAGCTGTAATACTACATGAAAGACAAGGTTGGGTAGTTACCAAAACAGAAAGCGCTGGAAACACTCAGCAGGTCTGGCAGCATCCATGGAGAGAGAAACAGAGCCAACACTTCAGGTCGATGACCTACTCCTGCCACTTACACTGACACTCCAGTACAGTACTGAGGGAGCCCTGCATTGTTTGAGGTGCAATCTACAAATAAGAAGTGGAGCCGTAATGATTCGGAGCTCTGACAGTCCATAATAAAATTGCTGTGATATGTAATGCACTACTTGATAGGATGGTGGAAATAAATTCATTAGTAACTTTTAAACTGGAATTGGATAAATACCTAAAAAAAATAAGATTGCAGGGCTGTGGGGGCAAAAGCAGTTTGAACAGGACTAATTGGTAACTCCTTCAGAGAAATGACACAGGCACAATGGGTCCATTGGCCTCCTTCTTTGCTCCATGATCCTATGATAATAAAATGTTACTTTTGTATAAAGATAGTCTTCCATCTAGAGCCTTGTGCTAGTCAGAACTCATTACTGCACAGTTCATCCCAGAACCTTTTTACAGACATGCTTAAAGGACTGAAAACTGTGAACTTCAGGTCACATATTAATATGTGGAAACCACATGCTGAATGCAGCAGAGCCGCCGCAGGTCCTGAAAGCCCGGGGGAGGGGGGTGGGGGGGGGGGGGGGGGGGGGGGGAACCTTGCTTTAGCGGTCAGCGGGATCCGGGGATGCATCTGGTCGGCAGCAGCCAATTAATTGGCTGTGTTCCCCAAGAGCCTCCGGCCAATCAGTGGACTGGCAAGTCAGCAGCACCACCAGGAACGGTGGCCACTGCTGGGGCTGCACATGGAGGAGGAGCACACATCAAATGATGTGTGCCCTCACCACCAGGTAAGTGGGGTGAGGCCCTGGTGAGTGGAAGGGTGGTTGGCAAGGGCAGGTGGCACCGTTGCTGCAGGGTTGACCATTGCTGTTTGGGGGGGGGGGGGGGGGGCAGGGCTCCTTCTGTGGACAAACATTGTCCAAAAAGGAGGTCCCCCCAATCTGAGCCTGCCAGGTTTTACCTGACAGTCTCCCCAGGCAGCCCTCACACCCCTCACAGCTCCTGCCACTGGTAAAATGCCAGCAGAGGCAGAAAGAGGCCCATACTTGGCAGAGCATCTGCCACCTTCCCGGCCGCTGGCAAGATGCCATGGCGGCGGGAAAATGATGAACACGTCACACCCTGCTTTCCCATGCCATTTCACGCACCCTCCCACCTCCCAGTCTGTCCCCAAAGGGCTGGTAAGGTTGTGACAAGTCTTGATTGACCACATCACTACAACCTACACCACTGCAGTGCTTTAAAGCAAACATCTACCTTTTTGAGAGAGTCAACAAAGCTGATAAAAGGACAAGCCGTGAACAATGACTTCAGCCATCTTCGAGGGGTTTAAACAGAAAGTAAGCCAAGAACAATAACTGTCAGATACGCCATGGTGTCAGGTTCCGGGATGTGAAGGACAAATTTAGGTTAGATGCCAGGAAGGATTTCTTTACACACAAAGTTCAGCAGCAGTTGAAATGTCTTGCTAGGAAGGGTGGTTCGGAACAGGACACGGGATTTATTTAAGAAACAGCAGGATGCTGTTTAGAGAAAGACAGTGGGGTTGGTATTCTGAAAGGGTGCAGTCAAATGAATCAAGGAGGCTTCCTCATCCAGACATTGTAATCTTGAGACTTAGCATTCTGCAGTCATGACAGTGTATAATAAATCCATAACTTGTTAAACCATTTGACTACAAGATCAGCAATACTGAAGCCAGTGCCCTTGGGAGAGAAAGAGCATGGGTGGGAATGGAAGAGTGAAAGCAAGGAAAAGATAACTGAGAGGACAACACAAAGGTTGAGTCTCATAGCACTTTGACAGACTTGAGATTAGCACAGACTGGGCTGGTAGTAAAAGGTATTAAATTCCAAAGCTCTTGAGACACAAGGGAGATGGCCTCTTAATAACACTCTCCCTTCATCTCCTCTCAACTTTTGACAACAATCATAATAACTCATGATTTCCAAGCTAATTGGGCAGCAATTCTACAGCAGAGTTTGGAATCGTCAATGACTTCATGTCCTAACTTCTGAAAGATAGAATTGAAGGAGAATGGCGCTATCAAAGCAGAAATTGTCATTTTTGTCAGTAGATAGAGTCACAGGAGCAACATGCTAGTATATAAACACTAAACCTTTAGGTACTGAAAGAATACACAAGATGCAGGGTAGAGTGGACCCCACTAACCAGTGCCACCTTTGCCTCATGTTTATTACACAGATTTTCCCCTGCTATTCCTCCACCACAGCCCCCTTCGATCATCTTTTCCTCTCAACTTCTTAATCCTAGGAAACGGAACAAAATGCAGAGAGCTTGAATTTAATGGCTTCCTGTCATTTGCTGAAGATTGGAGACATTTGATGAAACAAAGCCAACACTGAGTTACAAGAGTCAGCTCGACAGTAACATTTGTAACACAGAACATGATGCCTCTCCACCCTACAATAAGCTGCACAGAAGGTTAGGTGAATTTGAAACAGCGGACTGTAGGGTTGGTTCATGTCAAACCACTTTGCCTAATTCACAAGATTAAATGGCGGTGCCAGATTCAATCAGGCCACCGCCTGACTTGGCTCAAATGGTATGCACCTCTGTCTTAAGCATTAATAATTCTAACCGCTCTTACCAAGTGTGTCAGCTTGTTTAAAACATCTAGCTCCCATGATTCTTTTAAGCAGTTGCTGTCTGAAGGCTGCAATTCATTTCGAGTGGAAGGCAGATAAAACAAAGAGTGCTCAGTCCGTATTTATGGTGGTCTCAAGGAAGAGTGAATGGCAGTCCCTGCTGCACTGCATAGAAGCTATATTTTCCCGGGATTTCTGCACGGTTAGCCGAGCTACACAGTCCTTGTATTATAAAAGAGAAAGAACATGCATTTATATAGCACCTTTCACAACCTCAGGACTACCCAAAGAGCTTTATAACTAATGAAGTACTTTTGAAGTTTAGCTTACCATTGGAATGCAGGGGAATGCAGCAGCCAATTTGCACACAGCAAGCCCCACAAACAGTAATGTGAGAAAGATGAGAAAATCTGATTTAGTGATGTTGGTTGAGGAATAAATATTGGCCAGGACACAAGGAAGAATTTCACCAGCTTCCTTCAGCAGGTTTCCCTCCTTCAAGGATATTTATGAACCAGTTGAGTTTTTACAGCAATCTGACGGCTTATTGGTCCTTTTTACTGCTACCAGCTTTTTATTTCCCGACGTATTAAAAACATGCACTGAAATTTTCAAACGAATAGTGAGATTTGAACTCGCATCTGCTGGATTGCTCATCAAGTAACATAACCTCTATGTTACTGCACTTCAAACACACCAAAGACAGATACTATCAATTCAAAAATGATTTTTGCACTGCCCCTACACAGCTCAAATTTGTTTTCAGGAAGTCCTATCCCTCAAATCTCTCCAATTCCGGTCTTTTACTGTCCAGTTTTCAAATATGTTCTGTCTGACAGTTTGCCCCAACTCGGATCTCTTTCAGGTGGTCAGCCTATTCAAACTACCAACCCTCGATATTACAACAGCGCCAACACTTCCAAAGTACTACATTGACTATAAAGCACATTGGGACATCCTGAGCTCATGAAAGGTGCTACAGAAATGCAAGTCTTTCTTTCTTCCTTTGCCAATTATGTGACCAATTCGCACAAGTTGAAGAAAAATATCCAAATGTCAGTAGAAAGAAACATGGAAAAAGATGAACCACTCTGGGGCTTTTTGGTGAAATCTATCTTCCAACAGACGCAGGACTGCAAAATGATTTCTATTTCAAGCACCCAATGTCAGCAACAAACATTCCCAGGCCAGGTACAGCACGGTGTTAGATACAGAGTAAATCTCCCTCTACACTGTCCCCACCAAACACTCCCATGGCAGGTACAGCATGGGGTAGATACAGAGTAAAGCTCTACACTGTCCCCATTGTTACGACCAGGTGAGGAAGGGGTCTTAGGATCCCCTTTCGCCGGTTCTCTGGTTTGACCGCAACAGGGTTTATTCTTTTAACACAGTGATTTAGCTTACCACCTCAGTGAGCACTTGCTCACTGTTCCTCTAATTAATTGTTTAGTAGTACAGAACTTGAGTATTGCTGAAAATAGAGACACGTTATCAAAGCTTTTCGTCTTGCACTCATCAGAACAATCCACAAGAATAACCAATGTAAATTGTACATTGGTTCTTCTTGCGGATTGTCCTGATGAGTGCAAGACGAAAAGCTTCGACAACACGTCTCTATTTTCAGCAGTTCCTCCAATTATAAATATAAATGAACCCAGACAGGTTTTCTTAAGCTTAAACAAGAAAGATGTGAGTTTATTAACCTTATCATTCCAAACTGGTTAAAATTACTAAAATATACGACGCATCCGCACTCACATTCATATGAGAAGCACATACATACACAAATAGACCCATTTATACTAACCCTACAGCAATCCTATATCCCCTACCTACACTAGGGGCAATTTACAATGGCCAATTTACCTATCACCGGCAAGTCTTTGGCTGTGGGAGGAAACCGGAGCACCCGGCGAAAACCCACGCGGTCACAGGGAGAACTTGCAAACTCCGCACAGGCAGTACCCAGAATCGAACCCGGGTCCCTGGAGCTGTGAGGCTGCGGTGCTAACCACTGCGCCACCCTAAAGGTTGAAGTAAAGTCTGTAATAAATGGAATTCAAATATGGAGTTTCAGTGTCCTTAATTGAAGTTAAAGTCCTGATGTCCTTACTGGGCCATGTGCACAATTCGGGCTTGCTTCTCTGGTTCTGGAAGGCAGGAGAGAGGCTTTATCCGTGTCCCCTGGTTGTTGCCTGTAAGGATATGTAGTCTTGTGGCTTAGTAGCAGCCACCAAGGCATCTGTGGGACTTTGCTGGAGGCAGTGATAGACATGTTCCTTCCTTGGAGTTCAGTTACTGTCTTTCTTCTGAGGCACAATTCAGAAACTCAGAGTTACACAGGCAGGCATGTCACGTGACCACCTGTTTGAAAACAGAAGGTTCTGGAAGGTTTTTTGAAATTCAAAGTTCTTCTCTCAAGCTGTGCAAACACACTTAGTAGGGTGGATTTGGTTCATTCAAAGTCATTGGGTGTCGATGGCTTTTGACGACTAGTGTTGACAAAACTGTTCTAGTTAATTGAATCAGGGAGCACCCCCATTGTTCTAGCGAGACCAGGCATCTCTGTCTCCTAGCTGGCCTTTGGCTTCTCATTTGAAAATGATGTATGTGACCATCATTAGCTGTTCTTTCTGCTTTTTAAAAGTTATTTGTAATAATATCCAGTAAAAGGTCTCAGGCAAAGTTTCATACAACAAAATTAATGTTTTCCATTGGGCATGTGGGTTTTCCGTCACACCATTAAACATTCCCAGGAAAGGTACAGCACGGGGTTAGATACAGAGTGAAGCTCCCTCTACACTGTCCCATCAAACACCCCCAGGGCAGGTACAGGATAGGGTTAGATAGAGTAAAGCTCACTCTGCACTGTCCCATCAAACACTCCCAGGGAAGGTACAGCAAAAGAAAAAAAAATCAAAAGAAAAAGGGGTTAGATACAGAGTAAAGCTGCACTATCAGATCAAGCACTCACAGCTCAAGGAGAGCAGCAGCTAGATTCAAAGTGAAGCTCTTTTTATACTGTCCATTAAGCACTTCTTTGTCAGACACTGAGGGGTTATATGTAGATTAAAGTTCTCTCTCCCTGCATCTATAGCTCAGCTTCAGCAGCCCCTGCTGCATGTAGCCACTTAAGTTGAAAAGGATGGCCAGTGGTAAAGATTCCTCTTGAAATGGAGTGTAATCTGATAACATTTTTCATCTTAGTGCCAAGTAACAGGACAGAACTCTCCATCATGAAAATCGTTTAGCAAAACTCTCAGGAAAACAAGACTGGGAGCTGTAAAAATAAAAAGAACAGTGTGCACAATGTGAAAAGGTTATTAAAACTCCAAGTTGTATTTTGCAGAACAGGGGCACTGCTGCCCTTCCACTGCTGGGACCTAGGCATAAATCCAAAAACAGCGGAAATCTGTTGCCATCCATGCACTCAATGAAGCTCAAAAGCAAAAGAATACAGCACAAAAATGCACCTGGGGAGGGGGAAAGGGGCTCTATTTACTCAATGTTTCTATTATCTTGCATTTTCCAAGTGTAGGATCCACAGCAAGATGGCAAAAGCTAGTCATGGGTTTTAGCAGCAATAGTGGGGGTTTTGACTTTCCTGGGTGGGGTGTAGCAGGAAGTGGTCCTGTATTTCAGTCAAACTGCAGTATTGATGCGGAGGTTTGGCACCCTAGGTGACTATCTAGCAGTACACCGTGTGGCGATACTGCGGTTAGTAGCAATATGAGATTGGCTGTTCTGTTTGCAAGTAATGTGGCGTAGGCCCTAGGGGTTTGACAGCATTGAGAGGACGGTCCTGGATTTTGTAGTAATTGGCACTGCTCCCAGAATGTGGAGAGGCCTGCAGAGGCCCTTTAGTTTGACACCACTGTGAAGAGAGAACCTGCTCCTTCTTTAGAGCTGGCAATTGGAAAGTTGGGTTTAGCTCATTGGAGAGTTCTCAGGATCTGGCGGGATTAGAAAGAGAAATCAATCCCAGAGCAAAGTAGCATCAGGAGGAAGTGCAGAGAACAGTTGTAGGGTCCGAGATACGAGGACAGAGATCTGGCAGCTTGCACCGGCTGATAGCAACAAGTTGGAAAAGTTCATGAGACTAGAGGGTGGGGGCTGGACGACAGTGCAGCCTTGATTTTCTGCCCAGTTCCCATGCTGTGACACCTCCAGAACACCCTTCCAGTGTTGCGAGAGCATTAGACTCCCAGCTTTCATGCTACCACATTCTAGGGTTCGGCACCATTGCCAGGACCAGAGAATCCAACAGTGAGCCAACCCTAGCATTCCAAGTGTCGCAGTTTCCAACAGATCCCACTGACAAATTCCAGATAAAATAGAAAGCCATCTATTGGTAAAGTTAATTTTAATTTGTGCCCAAAGTGAACAGAGATTTGTAAGTGGCACTGTAGCAGCTTCATCAATATTAAGATGCAACATAAAGACTGAACGAGAAAGAGACTGAGAGAGAGAGGAGGAACAGACAGAGAAACATTACAGGAAGACAAAAATACAATTTAGTTGTTATTTTCTGCAACCAATGCCACAGAAGATCACTAGAATGCTTAATTTACCACAAAATCCTTGTTCATTTTCAGCCTTAATTCTCACATGGAATACCAACACAGCAAGATTAAATTAAGTCAAATTTGGGAGAATGTGATTTCCACCTACCATAGTTGTTGGTGGGATAACGCTTCCGCAGTTTTTCAGTCAGCTTGGAGACTTTGCTCCTGATGGGCTCGTTCTTGTTAAAAAATCCATTGTCCTGCATGGTCAGATCGTAATCCCCAGTGCACTGGGGACCATCGTCATCCTCCTAAACACAGGAACACAAAATAATCATAACCATCAGATCTGAGGGCCCCACAAGTTTCCATTAAATCCAAGAAATAGCAAGAGAACTTGGGAGAAAAAGCCAGTAGCCTTCACAATTGATTACCAAGATTTTCGTCCATGTCAGCCACTAATGCGTTGCCATGGAGCCATGAGTAAATAAACATATGGCCCTATTAATTTGCACTTATCTCAAGTTACTGATACTAAGAGGTCTTGATGTTCCAATTTAGGATTCATCATCAATGAGGCCAAAGTACAAAGTACAGCTCTTTCTAAACTGCCAGGCCCAAAAAACTCAAACAGGACAAACCGATAAATAAGAAATATGAGCGAAAGTAAGGCTGAATTTGAGAGTCGTTAAGGGGCGGACTGCCAGGACACTCAGGCAGCAAGTGGGCTGTGGTTTAGGCAACCTGCAGTAAGCAACTGCATCTGGTGTGAATGAGATTATTGAGTAACAGAACACATCACAGCAGCAACCGGAAGACAACTTGGTCTGAAGTAGATGTACACCGAGTCCAGGCTCCCAACTCAACCCAAAGGCCTGTTGATGTTTCTAAATGAGAAAACATATCTTCTTTTTAACAGAAGCATCAACCCCACTAGAAACCCCCCCCCCCCCCCCCCCCTCCAAAACATATATGGTGAAACAACTGTTATGTGCGTGGTTTCAGGCTATAACTTGTGAACATTAACTGGATGACGACTTTGGGCTGTCTTTCTACCTGAGGTGCTATAAAAATACATCTTGTTGACAAAAGACTTGCATTTACAACACATGATTATGCGTTTTTGAAATGTTTCAAGGTGTTCCACATGCAATTACACAGGCAGTAGATAAATGTGACTGTTACTTTGCTTATAGCAAGATCACACAAACAGTAACAAGCTGAGTGAGCTGTTTATTGATTTATTATGGTTTTGCCTCAGGGAGGAATGTTGGCCAGGACACAGGAAACCCATCTTCAAAATGTGACATGGAATCTCTAATAGATCTTGGTATAGGTAGACAGCAACCTCTGATAGTGCAGCACTTCCTCTGTATGGCACTAGAGTGGAGTGTCAGCCGAGATTATGAGCCCTAGTCTTGAAATGGAACTCAAATCCACGAGAGTTTTTCAGTTGCTGTTGAAAGACAATTTAATGAGTTACATTAAGCTGCATGGGCACAGACCCATGGTGTTAGCAGGTTACCTCCATCAACACTTAATGCCCTTAGGGAAACTAGGGATGATTAATAAATGCTGCCTTGCTAACATTGCCCACAACCTAAAACCACATTTTTAGTGCTGCAATATAATGCTTACTTGCTAGAGCCCTTGAGCCAAGAGTTCATCAGCAGAGTCCCTCAACTACAATCAATATTTGTACAGATAAAGCACAGTTAGAACTGCCACACTGAACTCCACTTAGCGCACATATTAAGTATTCAAAGGATCAGACAAGCAGGGCAAACAGCGCTTGCTCAAAATAAACACAATAAAAATCACGGATGGGTTATTGGATTTGTTCAGATATAATAAATTTGGTTTCTCCAAAAAGGAATATCAGATTCTCCACTGCCTTGCTTTTCTCCACGTACAGCAAAACTCTACTTGGCAGTTATAAACAGAAACATAGAGTCGGCCATTCAGTCCCTCAAGCCTGTTCCGCCATTCAATTAAATCATGGCTGATTTGTACCTCAACTCCATCTACCCGCCTTGGTTCTATAAATATTTTAGCTTCCACTCCATATTTTGGCTCCCTACTCTGCCCCAACTTCACAGCTGATCCTCCTAGTTCTCAGCTTCAGCTGGTCCCAAAGGACTACATTCGCACAATGTGTTCACAACAAGAACTTACATTTATATAGTGTCTTTAACATAGTAAAACAGCCCAAGGTGCTTCACAGGAGTGTTATCAACATTTGGCATCAAGCCACATAAAGTGCAGATGGCTGAAAGTTTGATCAACGTGATAAGGAGAGTCTTAAAAGGAGGAAAGAGAGGTAGAAAAAGGTAGAGAGTTTTAGGGTGAGGTTAGGGCTTAGGTAGCTAAAGGCAAGGCCAATGGAGCAAATGGCCAGAATTGGAGAAGCACAGAGATTTGGAGGGTTATGGGGCTGCAGGAGATTTTAGAGATAGAGAGGAGCGAGACCATGGAGAGATTTGAAAACAAGAATGAGAATTTTAAAAATAGAAGCTTTGCTTAATGTAGGTCACCGAGCACAGTGGTGATGGCCGAACGGGATTTGGTGAGTGTTAGGATATGGGCAGCAGAGTCCTGGATGAGCTTAAATGTATAGATAAGAGCAAAATACTGAGGATGCTGAAACTCAAATGAGAACAGAAAGTGCTGGAAATATTTAGCTGGTCTGGCAGCATCTGTCTAGAAAGAAACAGTTAACATTTCAGGTCTGTGATCTTTCATCAGAACTGGCAAAAGTTAGAAATGCAACAGTTTTTGAGCAAGTGAAAGGGGCAAGTGGGAAGAACAACAAAAGGGAAGGTCTGATATAGGACGGAGGGCAGGAGAGATTAAATGACAGTGATGTCATGGAACAGAATGCAAATGGAGTGCTAAATAGTTGTCGTTAAAAAACAAAGCACAAGTCCAGCAAGAGTGCTAATGGCAGAATAATGAACAGCTCTGTCCGAAAGCAAAAACATGAAAAACAAGTTTAAGACTAGCACATGGTTAAAAAAAAATGAAAATACATAAAAATAAAAATGAAAAAAAATAAATGGGGCTCATGGTCTGAAATTATTGTACTCAATATTGAGTCCAGAAGGCTGAGACTGCCTAATCAGAAGATGAGGTGCTGTTCCTCGAATTTGCATTGAGCTTCACTGGAACACTGCAGCAAGCAGAGGACAGAAATGTGGGCATGAAAGCAGGGTGGTGAATTAAAGGCCTGCTACCTGACCTGAACCCGATGGGACTGACGACATGCATCGGGTTCGGGTCGCTCTTCCGGGTCTGGCTTTGAGGCTCGGGTTGGGTTGGGCCGGGTCCAGGTCGGACACACACGGGTCTTGCATTTGGCTCTGCTGGTAAGTGTGTAAAGTTCAAAAACCTACCTGAGCTGGGAGTCCAGGTCGTCAAGGAGGGAAACTCCGAGTCTGCGCAGTGAGCATCTCTATGACGTCATCACGCTTATGCTGCAGCTTCCTGCGGATTCGAAGTTGCAAGGTAGGTAAAGGGAATATTCTGGTGCTCGGGTCTTGTCGGGGTCGGGCGCAGAAAAAATTGGAGGGACTCGGGCCGGGTCCGACATGGTCCTGTCGGGTTCAGGTCGTGTTTTTTTATCCCTGACCTGAGCAGGCCTTTATGGTGAATTAAAATGGCAAGCAACCAGAAGCTCGGGGTCATGCTTGTGGACAGAGCAGAGGTGTTCCGCAAAGCCGTCACCCAATCGGTGTTTGGTCTCTCCAATGTAGAGGAGACCGCATTGTGAGCAGTGAATACAGTATACTAAACTGAAAGAAGTACAAGCAAATCGCTGCTTCACCTGGAAGGTGTGTTTGGAGCCTTGGTTGGTGAGGAGAGAAGAGGTAAAAGAGCAGGTATTACACCTCCTGCGATTGCATGGAAGGTGCCACGGGAAGGGGACGAGGTGTCGGGGTGATGGAGGAGTGGACCAGGGTGTCATGGAGGGACTGGTCCCTTCAGAATGCTGACAGGGGAGGGGAGGGGAAGATGTTTTTGGTGGTGGCATCATGCTGGAGGTGGTGGAAATAGCACAGGATGCTCCTTTGGATGTGGTGGGGTGGGAACCCTGTCGCGGTTCTGGGAGGGAGGGGAAGGGGTGAGGGCAGAAGTACAGAAAATGGGGTGGACACAGTCAAGGGCCTTGTCAAGGTTGAGAAAAAAGGAAGACCTATCAGAAGCGCTGTTGTGGAAGGTTGCATCATCAGAACTTAGGTGGCGGAGACGGAGAAACTGTAAGAATGGAATGGAATCCTTACAGGAGCCAGGGTGTGAGGAAGTGTAGTCGAGGTAGCTGTGGGAATCGGCAGGCTTATTATAAATATTAGTTTAGCACTCCATTTTCATTCTCTTCCATGATGTCTCTTGTCATTTAATCTCTCCTGCTCTATGCCTTATCACAGACCTTCCCTTTTGTTCTACCTCCCCCCTTTCACTTACTCAAAGACTGTTACATTTCTAACTTTTGCCAGTTCCGATAAAAGGTCATAGACCTGAAATGTTAACTCCGTTTCTCTCTACACAGATGCTGCCAGACCAGCTGAGTATTTGAGGCACTGTTTAAATTTATAGAGGCTGGAAGATGAGACACTGTCCAGGACTGAACTGAAATAGTCAACAAGTAACAAAGGCTTAAATGAGGGATTCAGCAGATGATCTCAAGCAGGACAAAGTCAGGTGATGTTAGAGGTGAATAACAGCACAAATGTGCAGTCAGAAGCTCATCTCAGGGTCAAAGATGACACCAAGGTTTCAAACAGTCTGGTTCAGCTCACAGCAGAGAAAAGTGTTGCACTAATGAGCCTGTTGCAAACAGGACTCGCTGTTTATAGCGGGGCAATGCAATATAAACGCAAACTATTTGAATTTAAACTTCAAATGGCTTCATTTGGGTGGGCTCTTAGTAAACTGGTACTATCCTGTAAATTAAGCTTAGAAAATAACCCCACAGTCCGTAAAACAAAATATACCATCATGTCAATCACAGCATTCCAGGCACATGGCCTAGGTAAGTGTTTGCATATGTCTGTCAGACTAACATTAGCACCACTTCTACTATCCACTGCAGTTATAATGGAACTGGGTATCTCCTTTCGTTGCTGGAGGATGCACTGGGAACTGCCTAGCCACTTAGGAGCACACAACACAAGGAGAAATCCCTCTTCTTCCACTTGTCCAAAGAAGTTTCCATATAGCCATGATGAGCAAAGATTTTATCCTCATTAACCTTATGAAGGTGGCTTCGGGTATCACCTTGGGCTAGACCCACTTAAGGTTTTAGCCACGGCTCAGTGGGTAGACTCGAGTTAGAAAGTTGAGTGTTCAAGTCACACTCCAGAACTTCGAGTGCAAAATTTAAGGCGGACATTCCCAGTGCGTTACGGAGGAAGTGATGCATGGTGGAGTTGTCTTTTGGATCAGTTAAGCCGAGGTCCCATTTGCCCTCTCAGATGGACATAAAAGACACTATTTTGAAGAAGAGCAAGGGGGTTCGCCCAAGTAACCTGAAGACAATATTTATCCCTCAACCAAACATCACTAGAAACAGATTCTCTGGTCATTATTACATTGCTGTTTGAGAGACCTTGCCATTCACAAATTGGCTGCCATGTTTCCTACAACACTTCTAAAGTACATCATTGGCTATAAAGAGCTTTAGGACACCCTAAACTTGTGAAAGGCGCTATATAAATGCGAATCATTCTTTATGTACTAACTGTCTAGCCAGTTAAAACATTTACTGTGAATCTATTGTTCAGATGGCAGATGATCTTACTCACCCCAATGAGGAAAAAAAGCATATCCCAACTGCTCCCCATGTCAACTCAAGTATATTTGTTCTAATGATTAATCTCCATGTTTCTATGACCTTTTTGCAAGTCATAATTCTACACCAGTAATGTTTTCAACAGTACTCCAAGTTGTACTTTGAAGTTCAATTAAAAAGTACTCAGAAGCTGAGTCTGTGTCCTTTTTAACTGGTCTCCCTTTCAAACAGCACCATAGCTCTCCCTCACCTTGCAGAATATCATACTGGTCCAGTAGGGATTGCCCTTCTGAGGGTCATGTTGGGGAAGGAAGTGATGATGATACAGCAAAGGCTTGCTCCCATTCCCAAAAAAAGTGCATTTGATTCTGTGTTGAGTCAACAGTTTGCATTTATATACAGCAAAACGAGCTCAAGGTGTTGTGTAGGCATGGGTTGGACTGAAGCAAGAGAAAGGAAGACAGTGGGTATAACATAGGTTAGGTGTAGGGCACCTATTACTCTACCCAATAAAAGGAGCCTCAACATTAGGGTTACCTTCATTCAGAAACTAAACATTTTTCACTAGCTCTGGGGCTTCTTATGCAAAGTTATTATACTCAAGCACCAAATGGCCCTGCACAGGGCAAATGTAGAAATTCCTGGCATATGATATAGTTTGCTATACCATCATCACTTTGCTGCCCAAGCATGACCCTTAGAAGGTCAACCCTGGGCTAGTATAATCTTCTGCAAGGTGGAGAGCTGCGGCACTATTCGAGAGAGACCAGTTAAAAGTGGTACAGGCTCAGTAGGAAGGAAACCAGTTCACTGATCCGTCAAACCCCAAGTCCCACAGGGGACCCCTTCCACCATAATATTGTTGCTGCAGCAGGGCAGTGGCATATGACTGGCAGGAAGGACACCCATACACTTAATTAACTCTTTTGGACAACTTATAAGGATTCTGCAGCAAAAATCAATTTGGGTAGGTACAGTCCAGTACTGGGCATGAAACCACAGTATCACACCACCTCAGACTTGGCGCCAGGTCAAGTTCTAGTCTGGGAAAATCAATCAGTCATGTTTGCACAGTCATGGGTTTAGGTAGATTAGCCCAGCGTGGGTAGATTTATAATATACTTCACCAAGTTTGATATTAACTTGACCCAGAAAGCCTGCATTTACTTTTGGAATGTTCAGTAGTATTGCTAAGATTTGTTCACATTAAAAAAATACAATAAGTTGTACTCCATATCGTACTGCTTTAATAAGCACACCAATGAAGATCAGTGGATTAGATCTATACTTGTATGTATACAAATAGTCACTGCTTTCCAAAAGAAAAATCACTAGGTACATTTTTTATTCATTCATTGGATGTGGGTGTCACCGACAAAGCCAGTATTTATTGCCCATCCTTAATAGCACTGGAGAAGGTGGTGATGGGCCACTTCTTGAATACAACGGAGCGGCTTGCTAGGCCATTGCAGAGGGCAGTTAAGAGTCACCACATTATGAAATGCTTTGAGATGTTTCAATGACATGAAGAAGCTCTACATAAATACAAATGTTCCCTACTGCTGTGCAGTGAGAAGGAAGTTTTCTTTATTGTAATTGAAGTTGAGGTACTGTTGTGCTGCTCGACACCCAACCCCAGATTCCTCTCCCAACTGTTACCAAGACTTCTTTCCCCCATCGCTGCATTATTGCCTTAGCTGTATCTCTAAATCTAAAAAAAAACTAAAGTCATGCCTTCATCACCAAGACTCCAGTTCTCAAATGCTCTTCTAGCCAACCATCCAGCCTCAACAGTCAACAAGCTTGATCTCATCCAAATTGCTGCAGCTTGTATCCTCACCCCTAGTATCTCCAAGCTCCACTGGCTCCCTATGCCCTGTCCAGCTGACTTCAAAACTATTCTCGATTTCAAATTTCTCCAAGCACCACACCTCATCCTACCTCAGTGATTTTCTTCCACTTAATATCCCCAGAATCTCCTCCACTCCTCCAGCACCAGGTTTCTCTTTCTTTCCCATTCCCTCGAAGCACTGCCACTGGTCACTCATTCAACCATTACATTCCCACCCATGGGAACTCCCTGTTGCTGTTCCTTCTGCCTTCCCACCTTCCTCCCAGCTTTCAAAAACCTCCCATCCAATTGTCTTCAACAGTGTCTTTGGTTGCTCCAGAATAATCCTTTCTATTTTCGCCATTTCTTCCTGTGGTTGGCATCCACCGTTTAGTCCTCAATCTAATGTGCTTCAAGACATCTTCCTGCATGAGGAGTACTATACAAAGGGAAAAGAGAATACTTGTACTTATACAGCACCTTATCATGTCCTCAGGAAGTTCCAAGGTGGCTCTCAGTCAATGAACTACATCTGAAGTGTAGTCACTGTTATGTTGGCAAACACAGCTGGCAATTTTCACACAGACAAGTCCTGCAAACATTAAATTAACTAAATAGCTATTAATCTATTTTTGGTGGTGTTGGTTGCAGGAGTGTTGCCCAGGACAGCAGGAGAAACCACCTTCTTATTCTTGTCTTATGTATTTCCACAAGGACCCCTCTCAGTTGCCTGCTCTTAAGGCTGAAAATCCCAAGTTTTGCAAGTAACTGTATTGCCTATCCTCCAGCAATGAAAGAACAGGACAAGAGACTTTGCAAGCTAAAAAGTGGCTTGTTGACAGTAAGTTTGGGTTTTTATTATAGATGCTAGAGATAACTGAGAAGGTAAGGCGTTCCACATTTTTATTTGATACTTTAGAAGAATGAGTTAGTGTAATGAGTTCTGATTTGAAGGAGCAAGAGAAGCAGCATTTGTGTGGAAAAACACTTCTTTAAAGTTACGAAGGATGAGTAACATTTCCCTACTTTCCTTCACACCAAGTCTACCATATGTCCATCAACACTTGGAAGTAAACCCAACGCAGTGGAGGATGACGAAGACTACATCTGCAAGATCCTCAATCCAAGGAATGGAACAGTGCAGTTAGAAAATAATGACAAGAAATGTCAATGGAAAGCTATAGGATGTCAAGTTGTAATCACTTTTAGGACTGAGCAACCTGACCAGAATGATGATTATTTTGATGTGGAGAAGGAATGCAAGAAATACCAACTAGCTGCCTTACCCATCGTTTTTAACAGAACTGGACCCGTTCCTGCAAACGCAAATGCAATCTATTCAACAGCAATTAACCACCTCCCCAGCTAAACAAATTCCTACTGGGCAACATTCAATGGATTCAGAAAATGATAGGGCGATGTATTTTGCAATCCGTTCAGAAAGCACAACATTCATTCAGTAAAGAGAACACTGCCAGTTAAAGACATGTTGTTGAAGCTTTTCGTCTTGCACTCATCAGGACAATCCACAAGAATGCCAATGTAAGGGAAAGCAACAACATAATACTGTATGAGAAGAGAGTGCTGACTGATTGATACAGGCGTTGCCATGGAGAATGCACCAGTTTATGGTGACTGACAGTTAACTGTCAAGCTTTGTTTGAAATTTAAACTAGGTAGCTTGACTCTGATTGGTCAAGGCATTGCTCTGAGGAATGAACCAGCAAATGGCTATCACTATAGCCTCTACCAATCAGAGTTCACTTGCCAACCAATCAGCACTCTCTTCTCAAAGTGCATAAAGTTTTTTCCTCCAAGCTAACAAAAAAGAGAATTGCCACCCTTTAAGCAGTATAAAAGCTACTCTAACACATTTTCAGTGATTAAAAAAGAGTGTCTCTGCGAACAGTCACTTGCTACTCACCGTAATCAGCAGCTGATGCTCCTTTTTGAATAAGCAGCAAAAAAAGAGAAGGAACAGTTTGAAACATTGAATACTGAAGTAAAAGAAAAGGCCCAGAAGAATCTATTTTGACAAGGTGTCCAAATGAAGCTACATGGCCCTAAATGTTAACCTTGTTTGCATATGTCTCCATGGCCTCACTTATCTCTGTAGCCTCTTCCAGCCCTATGAGCCTTTGAGATCTCTGCATTTCACCAATTTTGGCCTCTTGTGCAACCCCGATTTTAATTGCTCCAGCATTAGTTGCAGTGTTTTCAGTTGCCGAGACCCTAAGCTCTGGAATTCTCTCCCTCGACCTTTCTTCTTCTCTATCCTCCTTTAAGACACTCCTTATAACATAACTCTTTGGTCACCTGTCCCAAATCTCCTTATGTGGCTTAATGTCAAATTTTGTTTGATAACGCTCCTGTGAAGTGCCTTAGGATGGTTGATTATGTTAAAGGCGCTATATAAATGAAAGTTTTTGCTGTTGTCAGTCTTGATGCTGACATCTGCCATGTACTTCCAACACACTGCTTCGATTTCAGCTGTCCTGCATGTGTAGTTTTTCTTAAAATCTCTAATTAATTTCTTGTCTCAAAGCAGGAATTTTTCTTTCTTTGAAGATATTATTCTCCTTTTTTTGGTTTTAATTTCACTTGGAAGAACTTTGAATTCACAAGAAATAGAATGCCATTGTTAATGGAACAAGTTTCAATTTTTTGCATCTATGGTCAGAATCAGGCATTCTCTCAGGAAAGGAGAGAACAGGTTAGAAACAGAATAAAGCTCCCTTTACAATATCCCATCAAACACTCACACTTCCAGGTCAGGTACAGCATGGGTTAAATATAGAGTAAAGCTCCCTCTATACTGCCTTTTCATACACTCCCAGGGCACGTAAAGCCTGGGTTAAATAGAGTTCAGCACTCTCCATTCCCCTTTAACAATGTACTTTGGCCCCAATCTCAAAGGTGCACTCCCATACTGTTGTATTTCCATTCTCACATCAGTTGCTTTAGAGGTTCTCTATGAAAAACATCCAATTTACTGCAAAGTAACGAACAGTTTTTAACTCCCTCTGCTACTGAAGGCCTTTTTGGGGTGTTGTGCCAGACATCAGTACCTTGCCAAAGTGAGCGCTGCCCATGAGTTTCAGCAAGATAGTTGCATTACTGCGGATCCCATTTCTACCCTTACCCAATATTCACACATATACACTTTCCAGCCAGGATTGTTAGATAGCAACCAGCAGTAGGAACCCTGGTTGATTTTCTTTTCCTCATTCCAGAAAAGCTGTAGTATTCCTACTGCCACCCTATCTGATATGGATAACTCACACAGTGAGTTCACTGTTATCAGTTCAGTGCTTTATCCAAATCAACTACCAAAGGGACAATTAGCTAATCTTGCTGTGCGCAAATTGGCTGCTGCACTTTCTACATTCCTACACTTCAAAAATATTTTATTGGTTGTAAAGCATTTTACGATGACGCATGATCGTGAAAGGGGCTATTGATATCAACGCAAGTTCTTTCTTTCGCTGAGTTGGCTGATCTCAGTTCAGCTGGCAATCAGTGTTAATTGACAACAACAAGTCGTCCCAATTCTGTCTCCTTCCAATGTCCGCACACGAGCATTTCCGGGGCAGGCACCATAGTCAATTGTAGAACACGTGGACTGCAAACCGAGCTGAGATCAGCCAAATCAATGGAAGAACAAGCTTGCAATTATACAGCCCCTTTCACGATCATACGTCATTGTAAAATGCTTTGCAATCAATAAAGTATTTTTGAAGTGTAGGAACGTAGAAAATGCAGCAGCCAATTTGCACACAGCAAGCTCCCACTAACAGCAATGTGATAATGACCTTATAATCTGTTTTAGGGATGTTGATTAAGGGACAAATATTGGCCAAGACACCGGGGAGATAGTCCCTCCTTTTCTTCAAAATAGCGTCATGGGATCTTTTGTGTTCAGCTGAAGGGTAGATGGGGTCTCAGTTTAACGTCTCATCGGAAAGGCATCTCCAACAGTGCAGCACTCCCACAGTACTGCACTGAGTGTGTCAGCCTAGACTTTGGCTCACATCTTTGCAATGGGACATGACCCCAAATCCTTCGGACTCAGAAGAGAACTCTGCCAACTGTGCCAGAGCTGACACCCTGGGTTAGCAAGGGACAGAGCAGGGGCCTGGGTAGTCTGTATGGACTACACTGGGTAATGACTGTTCAGTAAGGTGTTAGGGACAGCTCCCACTGACAGAAAAATATAATTAGGTTTCCAAGAGCTCTGGTCAATATTGCAAACAGGAAATCTGCCCTGGAACTCTGTGGCTGGGTAACCAGATAATACGAATTATTCAGCATTTTCACTGCCTGGGCTAATAATCCCGAGAATGAGTGTCCAAATCCCACCCTGGCAGTTTGAGAATGCAAATTGAGTTTTAAGAACCCGGTCGAAGTAGAATTGACCATGAAGCTGTCGGATTGTTGTAAAAACCCAACCAGATCACTAATGGTTTTCAGGGAAGGAAACCTGCCACCCTTACCTGGTCTGGCCTATAGGTGACACTAGTTCCATGCCAGCGTGGTTGACTCTCAACTGCTCTCTGGCCGTATTGTAGGAGTGCTGCACTGTTGGAGATGCCTTTCTGATGAGACATTAAACGGAGACCCCATCTACCCTCTCCGCTGGACACAAAAGATCCCATGACAGTATTTCGAAGAAAAGCAGGGATCAGCTGGATCGCTACTTTTTTAAGGCATCTACAAACAGGCAATAAACATGGGCTTGCCCATTGCTTGCTAACGTTGCAAGAAATATTTTTTAAAATCCTTCCTACAACAAAGCAGTTTAAATCCAGATGGACCTCCACAGTGGCATAGTTGAGATTAGGTACAAACCCAGTGAGGAACCAGAGGCATAAACCCCACATCCACAGTGTGCACACACTCCAACATGCTGTGCCACATTCAGAGCTGTGGATGGATATTTTCTTTTCTTGTATGTTAGTTCCTTAAAGACATTACAACTTTGAATTTAACTGCACACCAAGAGTGGCTGCTACATATCATTCTCTTCAGCCTGTTCTTCCAGGTGTGAAATCTGCAATATCTCCGTGGTACATAATAAAAATAAACCATGAGGAGTCCACATCTATTCACATAAACCAAAAGAAAATCAAAAAGTAAATTCCGGAAATTGCACATAAATGATTGTAAAGGACGTTGTGCCAAATAAAACCAGACATGACACGCATACTTGGCGTAAAATTAGGCCTGAAGATTTTATGGACTGAAATTGCGGTGTGTGAAATTAGTAACAAATGTGTTGACGTGCAATTCTTTTGCCCACTATTTTTAAAAAGTATGATCCAAATTATCTTAAGCACCTTCTGTTAAATAGTGAACAGAGGAAATTCAACAAAACATGCAGTGACTTTATCGTAAAATAATCCCAAAGCATTTCAGAGGAGGAGGAAATAACTGGGCAACAAGCAATGATGGCAAAAGGGTTGGGAGATGACTATGGCCTGAGCTGGGGGTTACAACAGTGACTACATTTCAAAAGTATTCCATTGACTGTAACCATTTGGGACATCCTGTGGTTGTGAAAGGCGCTATAAAAATACAAGTCTTTCTTTCTTAAGGAGGAGAGAGGGGCAGCAAGGTGGAGAGGTTTGGGAAGAGAGTTCCAGAAAGAGCAACCAAAACAGATGGAGGGTCTGTGGCTGAAGGGAGAAATGGATGGAGGGGTTTGCAAAAGAGGCCAGTCAAAAGCACAGGAGTTGCATCAAGGATCAAGGGCTGATGGAAGGTGCACTGGCAGGGAGGGGGAGGGGGAGGGACTTGTAGATGAGGACACAAAATAAATATAAAGAAAGTCACATAGTCACTAATAAATCCCAATAGGGAATTCAAGAGAAATTTCTTTACCCAGAAAATGGTGAGAATGTGGAACTCATTACCATATGGAGTAGTTAAGGCCAATAGCATAGATACATTTAACAGATAACTAGATAAGTACATGAGGGAGAAAGAAACAGTGACACTGATATGGTTGGATGAAGTAAAGTTGGGTAAGAGGCTCATGTGGAACATAAAAAACCTGTTGGGCCGAATGGCCTATTTTTGAGCTCCAAGCACAATGTAATGTGATTTCACAAGAACATGTTAACCTGTTTGTTACGAATATCACATAGTCCAATTTCAATCCATTGCTTCCCCCTCCCCCCTTCTCGGTTTACTCCACATCATGCAAACATCCATCAAAATACTGCAAGATCTCCTCCACTTCATCATACCTATCGGATAAATGGGAATCAAAATACTTTTTTTTATTTCGATCACTTCTTCTTGTGCCCTCCTGACAAGTCCAATATTCAAAAACAACAGTAACTACAAAGGCCATTTGTGTGGTGGAAGAGTTAGGACTGTGTCTTCAGACGGCTGATTAATCTCGGGTGCAAGGTCCAGTTATTTCAATTGGAAACATGTGGTAGCAGAAATCTGGAGTTAAATCATGACAAACACTTTCTTATTCATCCAGTTTATGCTGCAGACAAATTCCGCCCCCCCACCATCCATCCATCCTTCTCTGAACATCAAGGTAAGCAACTGTTAATTCAACAAACAGGGCCCAGCCTGACCCTGCCCTCACTCGACTAGCCACAGAGATCCAGATGTGCATTCTGTCAGGGATATCTGCGGGTGATTCAGTCCCTCCCTAGGCAAGCGATCGGAGACAGATTGCAGCCCCTCCCCATTAGCCCGACTGGGATCACTCCAACAACACAACACAAACCACGGATCGAGTATGGGGCCTTCCTGGGACTGCCAAGCCTCCAGGGATTGAAGCTTAACCTCCAGGACACTGATGCCAGCAAAACCCAGGGAAATAATCAGAGGGGCATTTAAAAAAACAATGCTTTTCTCTTTCCCATTTTCTTGGAACACTTACATTTACGAGTTGTCAAAATATTGGAGATGGGGGCAAAAAGACTGTTTGACTGAAAAGTCAAGAACAGACCATGAGTCTGTTCACTTTGCAACTAGCAGTAGGAAGGCAGGGTGTCCTGAGGATCGGGTAGGATGGTTGGTGGTGGGAGGTCACGTGATTAAAACCCCCAGGAATCATTCCAACCAGAGTTGGGAACCCAAGGCCCTTCCTGCTTTATATGATTCAGTCCTGCAAAGAGGCAGTCCATTGATCAATGACCTAAGGCAAGTTGTACCACGGATGCTTTACTGTGTGTGTTTCAGACCCACCGGCCGTCCATGTCTCCGATAAAGACGTCTGCAAACGCGACATGAAATCGTGTGACACTGATCACAAGTCGTGGGAGTCAGTTGCCAGCATTCGCCAGAGCTGGCGGGCAGCCATAAAGACAGGGCTAAATTGTGGCGAGTCGAAGAGACTTAGTAGTTGGCAGGAAAAAAGACAGAGGTGCAAGGGGAGAGCCAACTGTGCAACAGCCCCGACAAACAAATTTCTCTGCAGCACCTGTGGAAGAGCCTGTCTCTCCAGAATTGGCCTTTATAGCCACTCCAGGCGCTGCTTCACAAACCACTGACCACCTCCAGGCGCGTATCCATTGTCTCTCGAGATAAGGAGGCCCAAAAGGTAAAGGTTTTTTTTTTAAAAGATGCAAAAGCTTTCCAAGGCATTGTCTTCCAGCATGCATGCACCTTATTATAAGAAAAAAAGGGAGAGCAGGATAATTCCATACACCAACCAGAGGGTCCAGTTAGTCAGCAGTTTTACCACACTGCAGAATCACTAAGTAGATGCAGCATTGCAAACAGTAAGGCTGATTTTATATTGCGTTCAAGGTGTTACTGGGAGGACCAGTTTTTTTTTAAAAATTCAGTTAGGGTCTCCTTGGTCACCAGCCTTAGCAAATCCCGCAGGTTTACTATTGGGGGGGTTGGCGCGTGCAGGTGGAGTGTGCTTCTGGCTGCAACGCTAGCTGGCTGAAACTAGTGCACCACATGGATCCAACACAAGCAGCAGCTTTACAGGAGGTATTAAACACCTAATAAAAGATGCACTTCCATTACACTTTCACATTGTTGCACCTGAATTCCCCAAAGTGTGTGAAGGAGAAATATATAAAAAGGGGGAAGCACTCTGTTTAAAGGGGAAAGGGGAGGATGAAACGCGAGTATTTGCTGTGACTTAGCAGTGCGATTTATTTAAAATTAACAAGCCATATCTTAAGATAAGCTGCTCTTTCATGATGCATTGGACCACACAGCAAATTAAAATTTAGTCATAATAGC